>NC_137684.1:11404573-11937073 GCF_963989245.1 Nansenia antarctica
TCATAGATGTATCTCACATAGATCAGTGTGCGTCATGGGTCACCTTGTGACCTTGACCTTGTCAATCAGCCTGTTCCCTGGTGTCTGTGTGCTACTGCTCTGGTCTGGTCTATTGTGTTGTTTGAGCAGATTCCAATAAGGCTGTCACCACATCTGAGCTCTCCATTTGAGCTACAATCCAATATGATAACCTACATTTCCCTGTGAGGGAACTTCTCTTGTGGCTACAAATTAGTGGTAGCATTATCCTGTATCCACATCATCTGATGCTGTTACAGCACCAAGAAAACTATAATAAACAAACCCGTTTGAGATTGGGAGGTGGAGTTGAGGTGTTGACATGTAAATATGTCACTTAATACGTGCCGACGAACATGTGCATCGCGTGTCTGTCTTGCATACTCACGTTAGTTTGTCTACGATACATGATGACGTATGATCTATCACACAGGAATGTCTTATCAACACAAACCAGAGGTATAAAATATCCCCTTCAGAGAGAGAGAGAGAGATAGAGAGAGTTGCTCCATCATGACTAAGCTGTTATAGTTATATCAACTCTCCTGTTCCTCCACCAGTTGCGTGAGGAAGGATACATCACAGGTAAGCACTCATTTTTCATATGATAAGCTTTCTATATTAAATCATAATAATAATAATAACTTTTTATTTGTATAGCGCTTTTCCTGCAAACGTTGCAGCTCAAAGTGCTCAAAAAAGTGTGGTTGGTCTCTGGAGTTTATTGTTTTGGACATGGTTCGGACATACAGATCGCACTCGAGTTCATAGTCAGTCTCGTACCTGCGACCTCGTTGCCGATACTGGCTATTGTACTCTGACTAGACCACAGAGAAGCTAACCGGTGCTTAGAGCAAATGAGCTCTCTAAACAACCAAAAGTGTGAACCAAGCATTCTGGCTTTGCTTCAGATAAACTCTCTGTCTCTGGTTATCCTCACAAACAGTTACAGCTGGTAAACAAGGATATTGCAGATGTTTCTTAATTCAACTTTAACACATATTTTGAATCATAGATTAACATGTATCCGATACAGGAAATACATTATCAATTATAATGAGTTATCATTCGTTTTTGGAATTTTGGACACTGTTTTGTTCAGCCTTGGAAAATAAGGAAATCTATTCACAAAGACAATAGTCTATACAGTATATCGTTTTTAATCTCCCTATATTCAGGAGGAGGTGGAGGTTGATTTCCGTTTGATTTCATTCCAATTCTTGGGATTGCTGATGAGGGACTTAGGCTAAGGATCCAGACAGACATAGCGACACTGGACATTCTTGCATGGACTGTTCATCCATTCTTGTTGGCTACTGTATTTCTGGGTTGTCTGGTACAAGTACAGATGGACTCTAGTCTCTTGGCCAATTGAATGGGGAAGTGTGAGGAGTGAAGTGTAGCACTGTATCCAATTACTGAGATGTTTAATAGGACAGTCACCTCTATATTGGCTGCATGTTGGTCTAATGTTTGTCTTGTATCTCTATCTCAGGCTCTTAACCTCCTACTGTATGAATGAATATATTGTGAATGAATTAATACATTTTATGAATTAATGAATTACTTTGTGTCCAGTTGTGTGAACACACTAACAATCCCTCACAGGATTATGTAGTAATAATAATAATAATAACGTTTATTTGTACAGAGCAAACGTTGCAGCTCCAAGTGCTCCAATCATTATATAAATCATAATTTAATTATTTAGTTATTTAAAGGCAATATTAAAAAGATGGGTTTTTAGTCTACAATCGTCTACGACCGAATCACAGCCGTGCTGATATTCAGTATAACACACTCCCTCTCGTGTGATATTGCTTAATTATTATTATTATCGTGTGAGCATCGACGATCGCTAAACTGAGTGGTGTTACTTTGTGGCGTGTGGGTTTGATGCTGTTGGTTATTGAAACACACAAGGGGGAGAGGAGATCTGTCCTGTCCTGCTCCACTGAGCTGCTTCACAGAGATAAAGAAGACAGGAAAAACCAGCCGGCTGAGCGTTTTCCACAGAGCTTCAATGACATTCTAATTTAATCTCAAATTTGGCCAACGAAGGGCCAGGGACAGAGTCCCAGAGGCAGTCTAACTCACCTCACATAACCTCTTGTCCTATTAGAAATGTCAAGTGTGGTTTGAATGGGATACATCCTATTCATTTGGCCCAGCGTCAGATAAATCTCTTAATGAGTTTGTGTCCCACATGAAATCTTCCTCTTGTTTGCTAGATGTAGTGCATGATAAGTTTGTTTTATTGCTACACAACCTAGGTGGGTGGAATGTGCTTTCAGTACAGCATGTTGGGGAACAGACAAGAGAGACAAGGCAATACAGTCCAATGAACTGGAAATTGCACTCGGCCCATGTGACCCAGGATCCTTTTCTTCCCTTTGTTTTGGATACAGTCACGTGCCTTTGTGACAGTATAAGGTTATAGTAGCTTTAAATAAAGTCGTCCGTCCCTCTGGAACGCCCTCCCCAACCACATCAGACAGGCCAACACCCTCCCAACATTTAAACAGGCCCTCAAAACCCACCTCTTCAAGCTTGCCTTCACCAGTTAACCCTCTCCCCCTCCCCCTCCCATGTGTCCCAAGCACCAGCATTAGGTCATTTATTTTAATTCTTTTTATTATTACTACTCAATCTTTTCAGTTTGTAAAGCGTCTTTGAGTGTCTAGAAAAGCGCTATATAAGTCTAATGTATTATTATTATAAATACTATGTGCTCCTGTCTGCAAACATTTTGTGTGACATCAAGCTCACTACCACAAAGCTTACCTCACTTAGCATAATTATCCATAGACCGTGTAAAGGTTTCTTTGAATTGCTTTTATCAATTACTGTATAAAAGAAGAAACATGGTCTGTAAATATTTAGTTAAAATACCCTAGTACTTTTTCTGATCATAGGATAGAGATCACTTCTGTGTCAAGTAGGCTAACAATGTCTGTGTAGCCATTGTGTTTATATGTGTGTCTGAATCACAGTAAGTCAGGTTGTGTTACAATCATGGCCGTAGCCAGCTAGCCACCGAGGTCAGGACTTTGGTAATTATTTCCCATAATATATATATCTTTAATATTGTTCAGCTCTCCCTCTAGTTAGCTGAATGGTGAATTTTCTGCTTGCTCCGGCAGTACGGGTGAAATGATGAGACTGACACAATTCGGTTTGATTTCCTTCTTCCTCTAATAAACAGATTGTAAAACTGAAAACACATTGATCCATTAGTACATGTAAATAATTAACAGTGAACGAACTAACAGAAAAGATTCAACAAACTACACAATCATTCAGAGCTCAACTTACCAACTCCCATCTCGCTCTATACTGTCATTCCGATTCCCTGCCACCCAGATTACCTCCATTAAGCCCGCCCCCATTTCTATCTAAGCCAATCACTCTCTGCATGCATACTTTTACCCAATCAAATGAATCAAACAATAAAATAAACTCCCAATCAAATACCCTCCCATGGATTAGCCAAACACCTCCCACTTGGTCCATTGGTCCTTTGTGCCTAAATGGACCACAACTTTCCCTCTCTTTAATACAGTTATTTTCTACTGCTCCTCCACGGGAAGCAGCACGACCACCCGCCCAACGTCTCGGTCGAGCGTTGGGAAGAGATCGTGGCCCTCGCTCCTTCCTCGTCCTGAATCACCCACGCCTTCTTGCGCATCTTCAATAGGGTGCCAGCCAACCCCTCGTGGTTCGCCCCATGGGCCTCCCCTGCCAACAGAGTGCTGATCCATGCAGTGTAGGGGACAAGTGGGATTCCCACCTCCTTCGCCTCCTGGATTCCTCCGGAACACACCAGCAGCCCCGGCCCTTCGACCCTCTCAACTACCAGTCTGTCCCAAGTCGTTTTAGGAAACTCTGTTCCATCCTGTGCAGCCAGACACAGGTCGCGGAAAGCTGCGTTCAGCTCCTGGACGCCGAGGCTAACTCCGCTTCTTGTCTCCCTCGGGCGTGTAGCCTCCCACTTTGCGTCTTCTGGAGCCCTCCTGCAAACCAACCACTGCCTAACAGCTCGCCGGACCCACCCAACTACCCGAATGAGCCTGCCTATCTCACTGAAGCGTTCTGGCTCAATCAGGTCCATGAGAGCAGCGCCCCAGAGCCTCTCCCTCTCATGCTCGGGGTCCCTGGAACTCCCAACCGGTGTGGATGTCCCCTTTGCATTTGCTTCCTCCTCAATGCCGCATTTCGGGTCCAGCCCCTTCCTCGCCTGAGCGCGTGTTACAGCTGCAGTGAACGCTTTCCGTTGCAGCATGCTCACGCTGTCTCGAGCACTTACAGCCACTCCCCTGGATGTTTCCTCGCTCAGCTGATCAGCCAGCACCAACACCTCTGACTCTGGCTCCACATTGGCCCTCGTTTCTGCAGGCTGGCCCTCTTTGCTCCTCCCACTTTGACCCGACTGGATCCGTGGTTCCGGAGCGAAACCTCCAGCGTTGAGCGTCCTCTCGATTCCCTCCGTGATGCTCCTCAGCTCTCTCCTGTCGCCATGAGACGCTAGAATGTCGTCTACATAGGTGTCCTCCTCAAGTGCTCTCCGCTCTTCTTTTAGGTGGGCGACCTCTGGCAGCCTTGCCGTCTTCCTCATGGCCAGCTGGGCGATGCATCCGGCTGGCTTGTCCCCGATGTTGACGCGGGTAATTGCGTAGGTTTTGATCTTCTTTTCCTCTGCGAGAGTCATCTCTTTCCCGCCCGGCTGACAATTTCCGCAGCGACACCCTCCACACTTTGGCTCGCACGCGGCGCTGATGCTATCCCAGCTCCACCACTCGAGGACCTCTTTGCTGCTTGCAGCTGTTCTCCCGGTCTTTTCATGACCTTGCGGCTTCTGGTCTCCATCCTCTTCTTTTGCGCTGGGCGTCTTGCAGGGGATCTCCTCAAATCTTACTGCCTCCGTTCTCAGAGAACGCGCAAAGTGCGTCTGGGAGTTGTGTGCGGATCTTTCCCAACTTTCAAACAGGTCTGGGTGCGTTCCTCCCACGGTCTTCCCCAGAGGCCCGTCCCACAGCACCAAGTCTCCCGTCCCTCTTCTCCACCGTGGAGCGAGTCGTCCCTCTCGGTGGCTGATCAAGAGCTCGATTTCCTTAGGTCGGACCAGCTCTTCCTTCTCGACCCCAGGGAAGAACTTACAGAGTCGCTCTGGACTGATGACCTTGTCTGCACGAGCGATTGTGTCGAGCCCGTAGCATACCATCTCGTGGGGACTCCATCTGTTGTTGCTCCACGCTCTGACCTTTAGCAGGTACTTATTAGTCTTGACCTTGACCTTCATTCCACCGACTCCATGCACAGTCAGTGTTACTTGCTTCCGCTCCAGTCGGAGCCGATCGGCGGCCCGGTTGGTGATATAATTTGTGTCGGAGGCGAGGTCTATGAGAGTTCCCAGGGCATATCCATCTTCTGTTTTGACTGTCAATATCATCATTAGTACTGGATGTTCCTCTGGCCCATCCTCTGCGAGGAGACTTCCGCCTTCTGCGCCCGCGCTCAGCATCATCGAAGCCTTACTGGTGAATGCCTTCGCCCTCCTCTCCTGTTCAGGGTTGAGTCCCAAAGAATCCAGGAATTCTCGTTGCTTGTCAGCGAACCCTGGCCCTGTCCTCTTCCCCTCACTCCATTCGGGACACAGAAGGTAGTGATGACTTGCCCTTCCTTCATCCCGCTTGCACACTCTGCACAGGTACCGGTTACTACACTCCCCGTCGGCGCCG
Source organism: Nansenia antarctica (assembly GCF_963989245.1). Lineage (NCBI taxonomy): Eukaryota > Metazoa > Chordata > Actinopteri > Argentiniformes > Microstomatidae > Nansenia > Nansenia antarctica. The sequence goes on from NC_137684.1 coordinate 11,410,330, forward strand.
TGCATGCCCAAACATTTCTGACAGGCTTTGCTTTGCCTTACTATGGCTCGTTTCTCTGCCAGACTGACACTCTTGAACTTTTGGCAGAAGAATATTTTGCCACCGTGCTGATCGCTTCCACAGATGTCACACTCTTCTCTTCTTTCCGAGTTCCTGCCCGTGACTCTGGTTTCACCTCGATGTTCCTCCTCTTCTTCATCTACCGGTGAGTCTCTCTCCGTGGCCCTCGTGAATGCCCTCTTCTCCCATCTGACTGGCTTCTCTGGTGTTCCCTCAGAGGTTTCTGTGGAGCCTCGGATTCGCGCCATCCTTTCGAGGATTACTTCCTGCCTTTTCAGAAACAGAAGAAGAGCATCGAATTGCTTGTCTGGGGCGACTTGGTTTTCGGGTTCGGTTACAAAGGTAAACCAGCCTTCCTGCACGCGATCTGGTAGTTTGCTCTCGATGGCCTTAATTACAAGTGGGTTCTTCATAGCGCCCACTTCTCCTAAGTCAGTCAGGTCCATGAGGGCTCTTTCCACTGCCTGAATAAGGTCGATTGCTTTCCTCGGCTGGTTTCCTTTTACCGCTGGCATTCTTTCCAATTCCTCAATAATTTGCAGCGCGATGGTTGCCTTGTCTCCAAACCGATTCTCCAAGGCTTTGAATACGTCTTCCGCTGAGCGGTAGCTCGAGAGTTTGAGCTCCTCGAAAACCTTTCGGTCTATGCTCTCGAGGAGGTGGAGTTTCTTCACCTCTGGCGACCCCGATGGGTCTCCCTGCCGCTGCAGGCTTTCCCAATCTTTCCGCCAGCGATGAAAATCTCTCATACACCCGCTGAACACGGGCAGCCTTGTTGGAGGGAGTTTGATCTTGGCTCTAGTGCGGTTGCCTCCATATGTGGCGCTCTCCAGCCCTGCCTCCCGGGCTTGTTCCCATGCTTCCCGCTGAGCCTCCAGTAGTTTGGCGCGCTCTTGAGCGGCTATTTCTGCTGCCTTCAACTCAATCACGGCCGCCTTCTGCCTTGCCTCAGCGATCTCTTCTTCGGCCCCCAATTTCACCTTCGCTGTCTCCTTCTCAAACTCGGCCACGCTATCAGCTGACTTCAGTCTTGCCTCAGCGGCTTTCCTTTCCAGCTTGGCAATGGCTTCTTTATTTTCTCTATTTGTCGCTCGATCTTTGGCCTCTTCTTCGGCGAGAACGTCGGCCCTTTTCCTCTCATCTTCGGCGAGAGCGTCGGCCCTTCCTCTATTCGCCGCTCGATCTTTGGTCTCTTCTTCGGCGAGAACGTCGGCCCTTTTCCTCTCATCTTCGGCGAGAACGTCGGCCCTTTTCCTCTCATCTTCGGCGAGAGCGTCGGCCCTTTCTCTATTCGTCGCTCGATCTTTGGCCTCTTCTTCGGCGAGAACGTCGGCCCTTTTCCTCTCATCTTCGGCGAGAACGTCGGCCCTTTTCCTCTCATCTTCGGCGAGAGCGTCGGCCCTTTCTCTATTCGTCGCTCGATCTTTGGCCTCTTCTTCGGCGAGAACGTCGGTGGCCATTTGCTTTGCTGCGGCGGCCTTGTCGGCCATTTTGTCAGTATTCTCCTTCTCAACTCTTCCAAATTCAGTCACAAACGTTTCCCAAAGTTCATCCCTTTTGTCCTCCAGCTCCTCTAGTGACTTTCTCGTGTTGCACGCCTCAACTACAGGGATCCACTCCCCCCAGCTTGATAGCAGACTTCGTGCTTTGATGATGAGGCTCTCTGTGAGTGTGCTTCGTTCTTTACAAACGTCGTGGGTTGCCTCTTCTAGACTGATCCTCTTCGCGCCTTCGTGACTCCTTTCTGCTCGTCTAATTGTGGATGAAAGTTCGACCCCCGCGAACCTTGTCCACATGTTGGCCTTTAAAACGTGACCGACCTGTTCAACCTTCTGAGCTCTCTCCTCAGCGGCCTTGGTGATGTCTTGAAGAAGCTGACTGTTGCCTGTCTCAGGTTCCTGACTTGCTTTGGCCTGCAAACCTTCCTCATAATTGTCGTCTGCAGAGTTTAGGTCTTTCGCGTTTGATAGGAGCGCTATCCACTCGCGTTTCATGTCATCTTCGCCCATCAATGCCACTGACCTGATGATGTGGCGGTATCCTCTCTCAAAAGTGACTGCCAACTTTTCCCTTTCGGTCCTTAGTGCCTCCATTCTGCCTGTGACTCAGAAATAACCTGTGTGTACCTGTTTCGTCTTTCTATCTTATATCTTCAGCCCTCTCTGACTCCCTGAGCTGATTTGCGCTGGTCCCTGCACTTCCTTAACTAGTCTTCGGCAGCGGAACCAGGTTCACCGTGGGGTCATCCCAGGGATACTGCTAAAAATAAAATAATAAAGTGGGAGAGGATTTTCCTCCCCCCGACGACTTAATACCCAGGTACACACAAACCTATTTTAATGCAAACAGTCAATAGAGTCACAGAGAAGAGTGCTGGGTGTGGGTAGCTCTCTGGGTAGCTGCTATTAGCTCGCAATTCCTTTCTTGGTGGGTCTTGTAGGTTAGCCTAGCTGGCTGTGGATTCTTGCAGTTGGGTTAACCAGTTGAAGCTAGCCGTGGATTGTTTCACTCCTTGCCTGCCTAGCTAGCTGTAGCCTTGAGTGCTATAAGCTCTACCGCGTGCCTGCTGCGCTAATGCGACAACAGGGCTAACGCTAGCTTAGTTTGCTAATGCTACGCTGGCTAGCAAGTGGCTAGTTAGCTACAGTTGCGGGCGCCACGGCTCCGTTTCCGGCCTAGTTAGCTGTAGCTTTGAGTGCTATAAGCTCTACCGCGTGTCTGCTGCGCTATTGCAACAACAGGGCTAACGCTGGCTTAGTTGGCTACTCTACGCTAGCTAGCAAGTGGCTAGTTAGCTACAGTTGCGGGCGCCGCGGCTCCATTGCCGGCTGGCGGCTGCGTCACTAACCTGACCAGGCTTTAGCTTGCTCTTATCTCCGGTGAATGGATCCTTGTCCTCCCGGAGCTTCTGTTGCGTCCAACCGTGCTTGTATTTCCTTAGCTAACTGACGGTCCGTCCTCCTGCGGTCGTCAGCGGGTGTTTTACAATTGTTCAGCTCTCCCTCTAGTTAGCTGAATGGTGAATTTTCTGCTTGCTCCGGCAGTACGGGTGAAATGATGAGACTGACACAATTCGGTTTGATTTCCTTCTTCCTCTAATAAACAGATTGTAAAACTGAAAACACATTGATCCATTAGTACATGTAAATAATTAACAGTGAACGAACTAACAGAAAAGATTCAACAAACTACACAATCATTCAGAGCTCAACTTACCAACTCCCATATCGCTCTATACTGTCATTCCGATTCCCTGCCACCCAGATTACCTCCATTAAGCCCGCCCCCATTTCTATCTAAGCCAATCACTCTCTGCATGCATACTTTTACCCAATCAAATGAATCAAACAATAAAATAAACTCCCAATCAAATACCCTCCCATGGATTAGCCAAACAAATATATATAAACATTTTAGAATAAAAACAAACAAAACAGCGCTATATAACTGTATAATCAGGAACTGAAAACGTCCAGTCTTTCCAGTGTCTGCCTGGCAGCGGTTATCTCCCAGTTATGGCAGCGGTTATTCCAACCCTTCATTCGAAATGATCTTCAAGAAACATAATGTGATGTAATCAATAAGGTCTAATCAACCTGCCTGATCCCTCAGAACAACACGTCAGACAGACCAGTATGAGAAGAAACATGCTAAAAAGATTACGGCAGAATACGCTAGATTTATTTGTTAACACTAGAAGAGAGACCCCTGTGAGTAAAAAAAAAAAATCTATCTTTGCACTCAAATTTCAGGACCCTCCTTTCATGACTTTTCCTAGATATGTGCGTTCTACCACCCAGTATCCTTACATTTTCTAAATCACTTCAGGATAAGATAGTTTAAAGCTGTTTTGCAGTTTTTCTGTGTGGGAGGCAGGCTAAAAAAAGAAGCGCCTTCTAGTGATCTGTGTGTAAATAGAAGATTTACATTTTTAAAAAGGGGTCTATTTGACCCCCAAGGCTCTACTAGTAGGTAAAATAGGCACGGCTGTTGTAGTGTTAAAAATACAATTATTATTTAAATGTGACCATGAGGACAGAGAGGACAACATAGAGCAGGACAGACAGAAAGATGGAGAAGAGGAGCAGAGAGAGGAGGAGAACAGACAGGAGAACAGAGAATCATTTTGGTATGAATTTTGCTCGTCCAGAAATGTTGAAAATGAGTTCTTTATTCATCCCAGAGGGGAAATCACTTTCTCACTGCAGCCAGATGTAAAAGAGTATGGGGATAAAAAGACACAACAGATCATTAATACAAATAGGGAATACATAGAATGGAAATAGGGAATAAATAGATAGAGTGCACACAGCAGGACGGTACAGAAGAGAAATCCAGCTACGTATATTAAGGTACCCGTTGAACAAAAATGGTTGAACTAATTGTTACAATATTCAGAGCATGTGTATACAATAGCATGGTGAAAATGGCATACAAATCGATGGTCCAATGGCTGAGGAATTAGTGGCATTTAGGATTTGGCATTTTCAATGGTAGGCATAACTAATCATGTGATTGCTCACTGCTCGGTACCTTGCTACAGTATGCCAACACACACAAGCAAAATATGAGGAAATAATGTACGGTTGTGTTCACCCAGGAGAGCTACCGCTGTAGACTGAAGACCAATCTCTTCAGGCTACACCTTAACTGTCTCTCCTGAGATATCTACTACCCCCCTGTACTGTTTCCCCAGTGTCAGTGTTTTCCTGCTATGACTGGTGGATAGATGATTCACTTACTTAGTCAAATGTATTTGTTGTAAGTCACTTTGGATAAAGGCGTCTGGTAAATGCCAAACATGTAATGTAGATGTAACTCCCAGGGTCAGGGCACTAACACTGTGTTTCCCCCTAGCCATCCCAGACACGTGGCAGACTACCTGCTCCACAACCAGACTACCTGTTCCACAACCAGACTACCTGTTCCACTACCAGTCACCATGTCTCTGAACCGCAAAATCTCCAAGAAACGTTTAAGCAGCAAGAAGAAGAGTAAGTCCACAAGTTAACACATACAGTGAGGTGCAAAGATGTGGGCACCCCTGGTTTAAATGTCTGTTACAATTAATCTCCAAGTGATTGAAAGCAAACCTGAACACTAAATGCTACAAAGTTGACACCATTCTGCACATTTTAAAGGAAGGTTTCCTTTTCTTCTTTTTTTTTTTCTTTAAATGATGCCGTGTGCAAAAATGTTTGGGAACCCTTTTGGATTATTCTTTGTTACCTTTTGAGAAGATGATTACTAAGGCCCAGACCAAGGTGATTTACTCTTTAGGGCTTCAATGAGTCAGGTGAATATAATTCCAGGGTTGAACTATATATTCTGAAGTAACTCCATGCCTTCTAAAGTATCCGACTGTGGTGGCTGTTCTGTCTGGTGTTAAAAACCAAGGGTTCCTCTAAACAGTTGTCCAAGGATGTCAGAATCAATATAGTTCACTTCCATCATCAAGGAGAAGGCTACAAAAAACTTTTCAAACTACCCAAATGTTTAACTTTGTACCATTTAGAGTTTAGGTTTGCTTCTTTTCACTTAGACATTAATTGTAAAAGGCATTTTGTCTAGGGGTGCCCACATTTTTTCACCCCACTGTATTATAAGGTTATACACAACCATAATCAAACTTTTGATTGAGCTTGACATTGATATGATTGATGATTATCATTCACTGATGTTTCCATTTTTCAGAGACTCCAGTGGACAATGCCCAGAGGGACGTTCTGTTCAAGATTGGCCTAGAGGCCTTCTGGACTAAACCACTGGATCAGGCTACCATGCTGGATATCAGCACCTGGAGTCTAGAAAACCATCCCCCCCTAGTGGCGAAATACCTCCCCCGTGCCTTCCTCCAGCGCCTCTGGCTGCTCAATCCCAAAGCCCGAAGCCCCTGCCTCCAAGCACCCCCTGACGACCTCACTGATGATACCCCAGGAATTGATACCTTGATTCCTGGGCTGGGCGAGGACTCCCAGTGTCCCGTCAACCCCCTGGATCTGGTGACGGCCGTGTACATGTCTGCCGACTGCTTCCTGCAGCAGGAGATGACTCTCCGCATGGCGCAGTGCCAGTTTGCTGTGCCACTCCTGCTGCCTCCCATGAACCCAGACCAGCAGGGCTGCTTCCTCCTTTGGCCTCTGAGGGCCGTGGTGGGCCAGTGGAGGCAGCGCTCTCCAGCAGGTGCCAGCGGGGTCCTGGAGGGGGACATGGCCAGCACTCAGATGCCGTTGGTTTCTTGTATCAAGCTCGGCCATTGCAGCGTATCCAAGTCCCGCGTGCTGAACCAAATCACGGGTGGCCCACAACGACACAGGGAGTGCTTTCTCCATCGGGGAATGGATGGAGGTGAGCTGCCGCGTAGGCTCTCCAACGGTCTTGTGGAGTTAGGTTGGTACCTGCCTTCTGGGGACAAAAGGCAAGACGTTTTCCCTCAGCCCATAGCGTTCGGTAACCTCCGTGGTGACGCCGCTGAACACGAGAAACAAGTCAGCCTCCTCTGCCGTGCCTCATCCGCAGTTGTTGTGTTCTGCGGCAACATCCAGGAGAAGGAACGACACCTACTTGCCTCTTGGAAGAGCGTGGCCCGCCAGATCATTCTCATAGACCTCTCTGATCCTATAGAGGTTGAGAAGGATGAATATGGGGTCACTATTAAGAAATTAGGAGAATATCTAGTTCTACCTGAGGGAGCAGTTCTGTCTGGGTGTGGCATTAGTGAGGAAGAACTAGCAAAAAGTCTGAAAGAGGCCCTGAATAACCTAACGCCAGATAAACTGAGCTCTGTTACCTTAGAGGCTGCATCGAGTGTAGCCGAGGAGCTAGGCCTGAGTGTAGATGAGGGTACTGTGTGTAGGAAGGCATTGGCACAGGTTGAGGAAGTGCTTAGAGGACTAGAGGAGGGTGCAGCCCAATATACGGAGCAGCAATTGCCTTTACAGGGGGCTGAGTGGAAAAGGCTGGCGGGGGTAGAGAAAGAGCAGAGCCGGCAAAAATATGCAGGTGAGGTTGTAGACCAGCAACTGCAAATAGAAAAGCGAAGTCTTCTCCAAAAGCTTGGTGGCTACAAGATGACTGTAGCCATGAGGATCTTCACCGATGCCCTCTGCACCGCAGACAAGACCGAGAGAGCCTATTTTCTCAGCTGGATGAGGCTGAGGCTACAAGCAAAGCAGAGAAGGCAATATCCATTTGTAGAACCTGAAGGACAAATAGTGAACGTAACCCACAACGAGCCTGAGGAAGAAGCTGTGAAGGCAACTATCGAGGAGCTTGGGGAAAAAGCAATGAATGGAACAGACGAACAGTCTGAAGACGACGACGACAGTTTCACCACAGGCTCAACCGTGGAGGAGGTGCAACAGGAACCTGACAAACAACAGCAGCTGAAGGTGGATCCTTCTTCCGTCGGCCTGGAACACTTCCTGCGAGAAATGGGCCTGATCTTTGAACTGACCCACAGCAGCCCCGGCAGCGGGAACAGCAACATCCTGCGCCTCCCCAGCGTTGCCACCGACCTGCTTCTCTACGGGGTCCCCCTAGAGATCCTGGACGGCGACGCGTCCGCTGTGCCGCAATGCTGGTTGGGCTGCGTCATGGCCGACTTCCACCGCCGGCTGCAGCCAGAGGGTGCCAGGTTCCGTGTGGTGACAGCATTTGGGGTCCATGGCGCCAGGAACGCCGAGGTGTTCTCTGCCCTGTTTGGGGTGAACTTCCCCAACGGACGGGGACGATGCACCAGAGGGGCATACATGCTGGCACTGAGCCTCCCAGACGACCTGAAGAAGGACATGGAATGCGACTTCCTGCTGATGGTTGACGTTGAGGGACTCTGCACTCCAGGAACGGCTGAGCAAGGGGACACTCTGGAGCACGACAATGAAATGGCTACCCTGGTCACAGGCTTGAGTGACGTCATGTTGCACAACATGCCCCCGGATGGGGACACTAAAATGCAGACCACCCTGGAGGTGACGGCGAATGCTCTCCTTCGTGCCAGGGGATCCGGTATCGTGCCCATAGGCCAGCTCCTGACCCAAGGAATAGGACTGGACAGCAAGCTGCTGTCCTTACAGCTCAAACGTGTCACTCAGATCTTAGAACCAGAGGCTGAAGAAGCACCAGTCAATAGCAGCATCCCTTGCCTGATCGGGCCTTGGCAGAACAACTCTCTCTCTGTCCCGGTTGACGAAGAGTACAGCAAGGTCGTTCTGGAGTTGAAGCAGAACCTATTTCAGGCCCTGACAAAGTGTGCAGCCAAGTCAAAAGCCACTGGTTTGCCAGAGTTCACTGGCCGACTGTGTGGTGTATGGGAGACCGTGCAAGGCGGGACTTTATCCATTGGGTTGAGGGATACCGACGTGGCTGAGGCCTTCTGTATGCTCTGCACGGAGCTCTCTCAGTGGGAGAAGATTCTGAAGGAACACTTGGAGAGCTGGTTATCTGGAGCTCAGGAGCAAATTATCACCCGCAAGCTTTCAGTCTTGAAGAGAGGAGATCAAGCCGATCCTCTGGATGTGTTAAAGAAGGAAGGCAGGACAGAGGTCAAAGCAGAGGTGGACAGAATCCGATCGACACTGATGGAGACCTTGAAGAAGGACGACCTTCACAGAACCCACATTGAGACATACAAGCCAAACTTTTTAAACTATCTGGACACACTCCAGGAGCAGATGATCCACGAGGTGACTGAAAAACTAGAGTGTGTCACAGAGAATCACTATTCCACCACTACGCTGAAAAGCTTTCAGACAGTCTTAGAGGCAAAACAGGAGGCCAAGCTCCACTCACTGGTGGAGACCTGCAAGATCAACAACTCTGTTCTCGAAGACAATCAGCTAGAAGAGGACTTTGAAACTGTGTGGTCTGACACACTGTCCAACTTTGATTTTAGACCTTCAGAGAAAGATAACATCACCACTCGGGTGACTGAAATACTGAAAAAGAACCTCACCAACCGTGGACTACTAAAACACTTGAAGAAGCTTGACGATGTCTGCAAAGAGAACAACACATTAGGCTTTATAGTTTTGGATGAGCATTTTGGTTACCGCAGTAGATTGAAGCATATGTTTGAGGAGAACAACAGGCTGCAGAAGTTAGAGGCTCATCGTTTAGCCTCTAGAATTATAAACGAGTACAATGGGTTTTTAGCAGAGAAATCAGTTGAAATAGCAGACTTCTCAGACAGCTACATTACTGAGCTGCTAACAAAAATTGACAAGGCATTAATGGCAAAACCTATGGAAATCAGGTCACTGTTTGAGGTGGATCTAAAAGTCTACCTCTGCAGCTACGCATGTCGCGATTTCCAGGCGATGCATGACCGCTATGCCAGGGATCGAGACTTCCTGGTGTATCTCAATGGAACCAAGGACAGGTGCCTTGGGGAGTTTGTCTACCAGTTTCGGAAGAGGGACCAATGCCAAAGGGTAGCCCGGGCCTTCAAAACCGTGGTCCTCAAACCGGCAGCTCTGGATTACATCTACAGACCCCTGGGGAACTGTATCATGGAAGAGATGGTTAGCAGTGACAACACACAACAGTACCTCTCCCCTCAAGCCTTCCACTGCGGCCTCCTGGAAGAACTGATTGAGGAGGACAGCTTCGAGAGCTTCCTGGAGTACCTGCTGTCCTACGAGAGCTTCAGCCTCAAGAGGATCCAGGACAGGTTAGTGGGGCACATCACAGGCTCTGCCACGCCGGAAGAACGGAGGCAGCAGCGTCTGGGGGAAATCGTAGGCAAGATGGCAGCCGCCGTCAGCCAGACATCCGAGGGTGTGAGTGGGGTACAGAGCGATACCAAGCTGCTGCTGGAGAAGGTGTGTCTCGTTTTGGAAGCGGAAGCCGATGTGACAGTCAGCCGGGACTATTTACAGGGGCCGATGTTTCAGTTTACTACTGAATGGGACCGCTTTGTCAGCTGCCTGATGGAATCCCTGGCTGAGATGCGGCTGGAGCTAGCTCAGGAGTTCTCCCAGAACAGTGATGTTTCCAAGGCCCTACAGGCCCATCCTGGCATGCCCCAGAAAAGCCTCTTCAACAGGGTGAGAGGATGTGGACGGCAGTGTCCTTTCTGCAAGGCCCCCTGTGAAGCAGGCGAGAGTGACCACGAAGTGCACAGAGCCCTGCTCCACCGGCCCAAGGGCATGTTGTCCTACACTTGCGCAGACTCTTCCTCTCTCTCGTACAGCACCTGCCCGTCCGACATGGCCAGGGAAAACCTGTTCCTCAACAAGGACACAGAGGGCCAGTCTCTCCCTTACAGAGAATACCGCTCCCTCTACCCAGACTGGAGCATCCTTCCAGAGGACTCTGACAGTCAGAGGCACAGTGCCTACTGGAGGTGTGTGCTGTTTCTTTATTTATTTTTTGGGCTCATTAACATCCTTTTAACAGCCTTTCTTAGATCATTACTTTATGTTTTAATATTGCACTTTTTTCCCCAATTAGATATGTTTTAACATAGATCTATACTTTTAATTTGCAGGTACGTACTGGTGAGGTTTAACAGCAGGTTTGCCCAGGAGTACCAGCGAGAGCCTGCCCAACTGCCAGAGGAATGGAAGGAGATCACACAGGAAGAGGCTCTCGAGAGCTTGAGAGAGGCTCTCCACACAGAGCAATGTTAATGAATACTGCTACGACACAATACAACCAATACTGTACCTGTTGGTAGATACACTGTATCTGATATGTACACTGTTATAGAATACATGCTGAGTAAGTGTGCACGTTTGTTACATGCATACTAGTGGATTCATACTTATGACACCTACTGATGATAACGTGGATCGATGAAGGATGCTTCACTGCCACACAATACTTGCTGAGAGATTGTGCACTACTAAATAATACATGGAAGGATAGACACCAATGGTACAATAAAACAAAGATGTTATGCCTCTTAGTGTGATGGTTCCGTCTGACCACCGGGGGTGGCAGAGACCGCCCCAGAAATACTAAATGGCACTCAGGTGTTTTATATTCTCGTTAAGACTTTCCTTTAAATAGGTGTGTTTTCAGTTGTCTCATTGTGGAAGATTGATTTGTTTGCTGTGTGGTCATCTCTTGTGTCACAGCCTTAGTCAAGGACTTTGTTATTTTCCCAGGTTTTTCTTTGTACTGCTTCATAATACGTGAAAATACTACAAATCCAACCTGAAACAACCTGTGTGAATGACTATGATGAATACATTAGGTTTTTAGTCGTTATACTGCTGGTGTTTGGGTTAGTGGACAACAAGGTATCGTCACATCCCATTCAGACTCATTTGACTTCAAAACGAGAGTTTTATAACAGGAATGACCACTGGTCTAATCGCTTAGCCCTCCAGCCTCTCATTCAACATGTAAACTGACCCTCAAAACCCACCTCTTCAAGTTCGCCTTCACCAGTTAACCCTCTCCCCCTCCCCTTCCCATGTGTCCCCAGCACTACCTTCATTAGGCCCCTATACTTTCTTTTATTTATTTCTTGTTTCTTTTTATTATTACTACTCAATCTTTTCAGTTTGTAAAGCGTCTTTGAGTGTCTAGAAAAGCTCTATATAAGTCTAATGTATTATTATTATTATGATTATGTGCCCTCAAGACTTTTCCAGTGAAGTGACCTATGTTGATCTGCACCATGGCCTCGTCTCTGCTCCTGGGTCCTACCTTGCCGTGTCACAGTTAGGTTATAATCAACCATTCCAACCATGATGAATCAGACACAATGTATGATATTGGTTCCTTATTGCAAATAAACTCCACTTACAGCCTATTGGTCATAACCAGATGCTTTTCTTTTCCACCTGCAATATGCAAAGCTGCATATCTGGCCCCATGTAGGCAACACAATTCCAGGTAACACTTAATTGTTTTGTTGATCAAGCTTTCGAACAATTAACGTATATTTGTATAGCGCTTTTCCTGCAAACGTTGCAGCTCAAAGTGCTCCAATCATTATATAATCATAATTTAATTATTTAGTAATTTAAAGGCAATATTAAAAAGATGGGTTTTTAGTCTTGACATATTTGCTGAGGTTGTATCCCTAATGCAAACTGGCAGTGCATTTGGCAGTGGGTGCATAAATGACACAGAAACACCCACAGAGCAGTACAATTATGCTTCAGAGAGCATCAAGTAAATATATCTAGAATGTTTTTCTGATAGTGTACTGGACAATCGAATAGATGGGAAAAACAAATATGGAGTAAAATGCCACTAATGTCAATGAGGTCATGTGAAGCATGTGATTTTCATTATATTTGGATATGAAACTGCCCGAATTGCAACCCGAAAAGTTAAAGTCATAAAGTTAGTCCCTTGACAAAATAGTTGGCATTTGCAGTTGATAAAGCAGAAAAAAATGTTCATTTGTATACAAGACAATGAGGTATGGCACTTTTTACTTAGAGGAGGTGCAAGGAAGACAAGAAACTCAGAGGGGCTTATCGAGCGTCTCCCTTGATCATAGAATTTGATTAACAGTTAATGGAAAAATATTAAAATGACAGAACAAAATAAACAGATCAATAAAGAACAAAACAAAAAAACAAAAACAAACTAACAAACGAAAGAACGGGAGAAACATATATCATGACCTCACCGTCCTGCGCTCCTCCAAGAGCTGGTACATCCCCGAGAGCTCCCCTCTCTACACCCTCATCACCGTGACACCGCCAGGCGGTGGAGGAGGAGAAGGAGGGGGCGACATCGGCCCCGACTTCTACGCCCTCCTGATGCAGCGCTCGCTGGAGCTGCGCAAGATGTACCCCCTCCGGCGCTTCTTGGAGCAGCAGAAGGACGTGGCAGCCATGTTGATGATGTTCCACGGCGGGGCGCTCAGGATGATCTCTGCCATTCTGGAGGAGTCCTCCCTCGTGGCCAAACTGAAAGCCTCTGACTTTGACGTGATGCTCACTGACCCTGCTTTCCCCGCAGGGGTCCTCCTCGCCCAGTATCTGGGCCTGCCCATGGTCTATAACGTACGCTGGCTCAACGCGGGCGAAGCTCACATGACCATCGCCCCCACGCCGCCCTCCTACGTGCCCATGTACAACTCCCTGTTCCACGACCGGATGGACTTCCTGCAGAGGACGGAGAACCTCCTACGCTACATGGCCAGCCTCCTCCAGGAGCACCTGGTCATCCTGCCGCTCTACGCCGACCTGCTCCAGCGCCACTTCCCAGTCGGCGCCGACCTGCTCTCCATGCAGCGCTCGGCTGACGTCTGGCTGATGCGCGTGGACTTTGTCTTTGAGTTCCCGCGTCCTACCATGCCTAACGTGGTCTACATTGGGGGGTTTCAGTGCCGCCCAGCCCAACCTCTCCCTGCTGAACTGGAGGCCTTCATGGAGGGCTCTGGGGAGCATGGGGTGGTGGTCATGTCCCTAGGGACGCTGGTGTCCACTCTGTTCAGGGAGATGACTGAGGCCATCGCCGCAGCCTTCTCCCAGCTGCCCCAGAGGGTGGTGTGGAGGTACCTGGGCCAGAGGCCTTCCTCACTGGGGAACAACACCCTGCTGCTGGACTGGCTCTGTTGTGAATCCCTCTTCGGCTCCGCCCCCTCCTGCCTCGTTGGCGCTCGTTGAGCCTCATCAGGCTCAAGTGGAGACAGCTGGACCTTCCACAGCAGGCTATCAACTCAGGAAGAGGCAGCCCTATAAAGAGCCCCAGAAACCTTCCTCCGATTATTTTGACCCATGTGGGAACCTGCCTTCCCTGCCTAGACCCCTGCCTGCCTATCGACTACGTCTCCTGCCTATGCCCCAGCCTGCCTGCCGACTAATCCCCCTGCCAAACCCCCCCCCGTCTGCCTGCCGACATCCTCTCCTGCCTAACCCCCCCCCCCCTGCCTGCCTGCTGACTATTCCCCCTCTCTGCTCTGGACTGGTTAGTACACGTACATATTTCAACACTTCACTAATCTACATATCTACACCACACTAGCTCTTGCACGCTAGACACTCACACTCGGACACATAGAGTACAGTCCCACTCACACCTCATTTACATTTTCTAGTTTTCTGGCATCCACACATTCCCCCCACTTAGGTCCCGTTAGAGTAGGTTTATTATTTTGTCCATTTTAATAAATCCTTTTATTGTTATTTGCCTCTTGTGTCCGTCTGTTCTGGGGTTCTGCCACACTTGACTCTTTTCTTAGTTACATCTTAACAGGCTCCCCCAGAACGACCTCCTGGGACACCCCAAGACCGAGCCTTTGTGGCCCACGGAGGCACCAACGGCCTGTATGAGGCCATCTACCATGGGGTCCCTGTGCTGGGCCTCCCGCTCATCTTCGACCAGTTTGACAACGTCCTCCGGCTGCAAGTGAGGGGGGCAGCCCGGGTGCTGGAGGCAGCCACTCTCACCACAGAGGGCTTCGTGGGGGCCCTGAGGGATGTCCTGGAGAAGCCCTCCTACCACCTCAGTATGCAGAGGCTCTCCCGCCTGCATCGTGACCATCCCCTGTCCCCATTGGCGAGCGCCACCTTCTGGATCGAGTACGTTATGAGAAACAAAGGAGCAGCCCACCTGCGCACTGAGGCCTACAGCCTGCCCTGGTACTCCTACCACAGCCTCGGACACATAGAGTACAGTCCCACTCACACCTCATTTACATTTTCTAGTTTTCTGGCATCCACACATTCCCCCCACTTAGGTCCCGTTAGAGTAGGTTTATTATTTTGTCCATTTTAATAAATCCTTTTATTGTTATTTGCCTCTTGTGTCCGTCTGTTCTGGGGTTCTGCCACACTTGACTCTTTTCTTAGTTACATCTTAACAGGCTCCCCCAGAACGACCTCCTGGGACACCCCAAGACCCGAGCCTTTGTGGCCCACGGAGGCACCAACGGCCTGTATGAGGCCATCTACCATGGGGTCCCTGTGCTGGGCCTCCCGCTCATCTTCGACCAGTTTGACAACGTCCTCCGGCTGCAAGTGAGGGGGGCAGCCCGGGTGCTGGAGGCAGCCACTCTCACCACAGAGGGCTTCGTGGGGGCCCTGAGGGATGTCCTGGAGAAGCCCTCCTACCACCTCAGTATGCAGAGGCTCTCCCGCCTGCATCGTGACCATCCCCTGTCCCCATTGGCGAGCGCCACCTTCTGGATCGAGTACGTTATGAGAAACAAAGGAGCAGCCCACCTGCGCACTGAGGCCTACAGCCTGCCCTGGTACTCCTACCACAGCCTCGGACACATAGAGTACAGTCCCACTCACACCTCATTTACATTTTCTAGTTTTCTGGCATCCACACATTCCCCCCACTTAGGTCCCGTTAGAGTAGGTTTATTATTTTGTCCATTTTAATAAATCCTTTTATTGTTATTTGCCTCTTGTGTCCGTCTGTTCTGGGGTTCTGCCACACTTGACTCTTTTCTTAGTTACATCTTAACAGGCTCCCCCAGAACGACCTCCTGGGACACCCCAAGACCCGAGCCTTTGTGGCCCACGGAGGCACCAACGGCCTGTATGAGGCCATCTACCATGGGGTCCCTGTGCTGGGCCTCCCGCTCATCTTCGACCAGTTTGACAACGTCTTCCGGCTGCAAGTGAGGGGGGCAGCCCGGGTGCTGGAGGCAGCCACTCTCACCACAGAGAGCTTCGTGGGGGCCCTGAGGGATGTCCTGGAGAAGCCCTCCTACCACCTCAGTATGCAGAGGCTCTCCCGCCTGCATCGTGACCATCCCCTGTCCCCATTGGCGAGCGCCACCTTCTGGATCGAGTACGTTATGAGAAACAAAGGAGCAGCCCACCTGCGCACTGAGGCCTACAGCCTGCCCTGGTACTCCTACCACAGCCTCGGACACATAGAGTACAGTCCCACTCACACCTCATTTACATTTTCTAGTTTTCTGGCATCCACACATTCCCCCCACTTAGGTCCCGTTAGAGTAGGTTTATTATTTTGTCCATTTTAATAAATCCTTTTATTGTTATTTGCCTCTTGTGTCCGTCTGTTCTGGGGTTCTGCCACACTTGACTCTTTTCTTAGTTACATCTTAGCAGGCTCCCCCAGAACGACCTCCTGGGACACCCCAAGACCCGAGCCTTTGTGGCCCACGGAGGCACCAACGGCCTGTATGAGGCCATCTACCATGGGGTCCCTGTGCTGGGCCTCCCGCTCATCTTCGACCAGTTTGACAACGTCCTCCGGCTGCAAGTGAGGGGGGCAGCCCGGGTGCTGGAGGCAGCCACTCTCACCACAGAGGGCTTCGTGGGGGCCCTGAGGGATGTCCTGGAGAAGCCCTCCTACCACCTCAGTATGCAGAGGCTCTCCCGCCTGCATCGTGACCATCCCCTGTCCCCATTGGCGAGCGCCACCTTCTGGATCGAGTACGTTATGAGAAACAAAGGAGCAGCCCACCTGCGCACTGAGGCCTACAGCCTGCCCTGGTACTCCTACCACAGCCTCGGACACATAGAGTACAGTCCCACTCACACCTCATTTACATTTTCTAGTTTTCTGGCATCCACACATTCCCCCCACTTAGGTCCCGTTAGAGTAGGTTTATTATTTTGTCCATTTTAATAAATCCTTTTATTGTTATTTGCCTCTTGTGTCCGTCTGTTCTGGGGTTCTGCCACACTTGACTCTTTTCTTAGTTACATCTTAACAGGCTCCCCCAGAACGACCTCCTGGGACACCCCAAGACCCGAGCCTTTGTGGCCCACGGAGGCACCAACGGCCTGTATGAGGCCATCTACCATGGGGTCCCTGTGCTGGGCCTCCCGCTCATCTTCGACCAGTTTGACAACGTCCTCCGGCTGCAAGTGAGGGGGGCAGCCCGGGTGCTGGAGGCAGCCACTCTCACCACAGAGAGCTTCGTGGGGGCCCTGAGGGATGTCCTGGAGAAGCCCTCCTACCACCTCAGTATGCAGAGGCTCTCCCGCCTGCATCGTGACCATCCCCTGTCCCCATTGGCGAGCGCCACCTTCTGGATCGAGTACGTTATGAGAAACAAAGGAGCAGCCCACCTGCGCACTGAGGCCTACAGCCTGCCCTGGTACTCCTACCACAGCCTCAGACACATAGAGTACAGTCCCACTCACACCTCATTTACATTTTCTAGTTTTCTGGCATCCACACATTCCCCCCACTTAGGTCCCGTTAGAGTAGGTTTATTATTTTGTCCATTTTAATAAATCCTTTTATTGTTATTTGCCTCTTGTGTCCGTCTGTTCTGGGGTTCTGCCACACTTGACTCTTTTCTTAGTTACATCTTAACAGGCTCCCCCAGAACGACCTCCTGGGACACCCCAAGACCCGAGCCTTTGTGGCCCACGGAGGCACCAACGGCCTGTATGAGGCCATCTACCATGGGGTCCCTGTGCTGGGCCTCCCGCTCATCTTCGACCAGTTTGACAACGTCCTCCGGCTGCAAGTGAGGGGGGCAGCCCGGGTGCTGGAGGCAGCCACTCTCACCACAGAGGGCTTCGTGGGGGCCCTGAGGGATGTCCTGGAGAAGCCCTCCTACCACCTCAGTATGCAGAGGCTCTCCCGCCTGCATCGTGACCATCCCCTGTCCCTATTGGCGAGCGCCACCTTCTGGATCGAGTACGTTATGAGAAACAAAGGAGCAGCCCACCTGCGCACTGAGGCCTACAGCCTGCCCTGGTACTCCTACCACAGCCTCGGACACATAGAGTACAGTCCCACTCACACCTCATTTACATTTTCTAGTTTTCTGGCATCCACACATTCCCCCCACTTAGGTCCCGTTAGAGTAGGTTTATTATTTTGTCCATTTTAATAAATCCTTTTATTGTTATTTGCCTCTTGTGTCCGTCTGTTCTGGGGTTCTGCCACACTTGACTCTTTTCTTAGTTACATCTTAACAGGCTCCCCCAGAACGACCTCCTGGGACACCCCAAGACCCGAGCCTTTGTGGCCCACGGAGGCACCAACGGCCTGTATGAGGCCATCTACCATGGGGTCCCTGTGCTGGGCCTCCCGCTCATCTTCGACCAGTTTGACAACGTCCTCCGGATGCAAGTGAGGGGGGCAGCCCGGGTGCTGGAGGCAGCCACTCTCACCACAGAGGGCTTCGTGAGGGCCCTGAGGGATGTCCTGGAGAAGCCCTCCTACCACCTCAGTATGCAGAGGCTCTCCCGCCTGCATCGTGACCATCCCCTGTCCCCATTGGCGAGCGCCACCTTCTGGATCGAGTACGTTATGAGAAACAAAGGAGCAGCCCACCTGCGCACTGAGGCCTACAGCCTGCCCTGGTACTCCTACCACAGCCTCGGACACATAGAGTACAGTCCCACTCACACCTCATTTACATTTTCTAGTTTTCTGGCATCCACACATTCCCCCCACTTAGGTCCCGTTAGAGTAGGTTTATTATTTTGTCCATTTTAATAAATCCTTTTATTGTTATTTGCCTCTTGTGTCCGTCTGTTCTGGGGTTCTGCCACACTTGACTCTTTTCTTAGTTACATCTTAACAGGCTCCCCCAGAACGACCTCCTGGGACACCCCAAGACCCGAGCCTTTGTGGCCCACGGAGGCACCAACGGCCTGTATGAGGCCATCTACCATGGGGTCCCTGTGCTGGGCCTCCCGCTCATCTTCGACCAGTTTGACAACGTCCTCCGGCTGCAAGTGAGGGGGGCAGCCCGGGTGCTGGAGGCAGCCACTCTCACCACAGAGGGCTTCGTGGGGGCCCTGAGGGATGTCCTGGAGAAGCCCTCCTACCCCCTCAGTATGCAGAGGCTCTCCCGCCTGCATCGTGACCATCCCCTGTCCCCATTGGCGAGCGCCACCTTCTGGATCGAGTACGTTATGAGAAACAAAGGAGCAGCCCACCTGCGCACTGAGGCCTACAGCCTGCCCTGGTACTCCTACCACAGCCTGGACGTGTCAGCGCTGCTCCTTGCCCTCGGCGGGGGCCTTCTCTGGGCCTCGGTCTCGATCTGCAGCCTGCTGTGCTGCAGGAGCTCCAAGAGGAAGACCAAGGTGGAATGAGTTCTGATTCTGTAGATGGAACACAGCCATTTGAGGTTATTTTGGATCCTGTACAAATGTAACTATACAGTTTGTTGATGTCACTATGAAACCATTTCATTGACCACATATATGAGGTCAATGAAAGTGAAGATAAGTTTACATAAGAGAAACAAATTAGGCAAATCAATTGTGATCAAGGAATAGGTGTTGTTTGGCAGCCTTTTTGAACAAGTAGGGTGAGAGGTCAAAGAAATGAGAAGGGAGTTGACTAAATACTTTGGCTCCTCTGAAGTGAAGACTAAATTGAGACAAGTGGATGGCAATAAGAGTTGACTCTTATTTATTGTATTGTAAGAATGATTTTCTTCGATTTTCCTAAAGAAACTATTGAATGTAGAGGGAAACTGGTGGTGAATTGCTTTGAAGACAAACTGTGCTACGTGAAGAAAGTTTACTCGGAAGATGCTGAGTATCGATCATTCCTGGAAGAGAGGTTGAAGTAGCTTGAGAAATAATTTTAACACAACATTTTTGGAGAAGATAGATATGATTCAGCTTGGTTGGATGGGTACTGGCCCAAATAATATTACAATAATTAATATAGGGGTAAATCAGGGAATAATACAACATCAGGGGCCTCATTTATAGAACGTGCTTAGATCAAATGTTGATCTTACCCGTGTCGTATGTAGAAAACCACGTCAACGTAGTGATTTATACAATTTCAACGTGAGTCAATTTGACCGTGGAAACGATCGTAGCTCGACGTCGAGTATTCAACTTGCTTACGCACATTACCTACTGGTTATGCGGAGTTATTACAGGCATGTGAGCCGCACTGGAAAAACGTTGCCTACTGTAATTCATGCAAGTGGCTCGTAATAAAATTAACGATGTTGTTACCAGCCAAGAAAATGAGTTAAATTCAATATTTAAAGGGAACTGATGTTTATAATTGTATTTCAGTCTTCCTTTATATGCCATCATTAGGCTATTGTATGGTGTAATCACTCTAAATTGAGGCGTGATAAATTAATTGTGATTCCTCAGGTGTTGCACATTAAAGACTATCCTATATATACTCTACTACAGTAAGCAAACAATTGACACTCAACCATGGCTGTGCTTGTTTTATTGGAGGACTTGGCAAACCATGCGTTTCATAGGGAGAGAGTGTTTAGGGACAGGGCGGCCTTTTTTGCCCACAACGACGAATGGCTAACGAGCCGCTAACGGTTCCCGAGAGCCATTCTCATTGATTTGTGCGACCAACTATCCCCAGGCTTGGAGAGGAGGACACGCCGCAACAGGAACCCTCGAGCCGCCTCCATCTCTTTACAGTCAGACTTCTCCTCAGACTCATTGTAGCTTGGTTTCATGAAGTAATTGTTAAGCTTACTTTGTCTTGCCATGTTTACCTCTCGCTCGCTATGGTGCACTTTAAGGCTGCCACAAACAATTATTTTCATAGTCGACTAGTCACCGATTATTTTAACGATTAGTCGACTAATCGGATCATAATTTACAATTACTCAATCGCTCTTATTTAGCTATCATCTTCTAAATTTAGCTTGAAGTTGTTAGTTGTTGTTGTAGGCATGTGCTAACTAAAAATAAAGACAATTAAAATGATTGACCGTAAAATAGATATTTTAATGAACTTTGCAGATTTATTTCTGGCATCACTTGCATATAATGTAAAGTGTAGTAGAGAGTGCAAACTGCTGAGTAAAATGAGGTAGGCTAGGCACTAGGCAACCAAAACAATACAAAAACAAAAATAAATACTTGTACAGAGTACAAACGTTTTGCTTTGCTTCACTCATCTCTGGCATCAAACATACATTTTAAATAGAATACATTAAACAAATAAAATGAGGTAGGCACTAAGGCAACTAAAAAAGAGCAATTATCCACAAAAAGAAATGTTTGGTCTCAATCAAATAACATAACAAAGAAAAGTGCAGGAGACTGAGCAAAGAAATTGTTTCTCTCCTGTGTGGACTATTCATTCGTAGCGAGGAAAGTCAGCATTTCCACATGTTCTGGAGAGAGGCTTGCTCTCTTTTGAGAGCAGATGTTCCCTGCTGCAGAGAAGATCCTCTCGGATGGGGTGGAGGTTGCAGGGATGCACAGAAAATATTTTGCCAGCTTAGATAGTGTGGGGAAACGCCCCTCATTTTGGCTCCACCATTTGAGAGGGTCATCCTTTTTTGATACTGGGGCCTCTGCGAAGTACAGCTGAACTTCATTTCTCACCATTTTGATCTTTTCGTCCTCCTGTGACTGAGGCTTCTCCCTCGTCCTCAGTCTGACTGTCTGTGTCAGACTGAAGGAGGCTGTCCAGAGCTGACTTTTCCCCTCTGCCTGTGCCTGGAACATTGGTCTTATTCTGCTGATGTGTCCCAGGCTCCTTTGCTTCTTTGAGAGCAAGCACTTCAACAGTCTCCTGCATCCTGATGCCATCTTCAGGAGACACAAACTTCAGCTTTCTGTATCTGGGGTCCAAGGCAGCTGAAATAGCAATTGGGTTCTCTTTGTCTACTGAGACTGTGCTCAGACCTCCCCATCTATCTGTTATCCCTTTTCCTGCACTGATCAAGAATACTTTTCCTGCGCTTGTCTCAAAATGGCTTTGGTGGACGGACCGCTTCAGCCCTTTGACCACCTGTGGAAGAACTGAAACAGTTGCATACTGCTGTCCACTAAGGTAAACGGTAGCAGTCTCAAAAGGCTCCAACCCTTGCTTCAGCTCTTCAAGCAGCGCCCATTGCAGCCCAGATATGTTGTCATCTTAGTCACAGCAAACCTGGACTAGGCCAGCTCCTCGAAAACATATTTATTTATTGTGGGCCGATATTTTTTTGAAAGAAGACAGAAACATTGCTTTTGTTTTGACAGTTGGTCATAGGTGGGAGGCCTTATGCCTATTATTGGACTCTAACCAGTGACCACTGGTAGTTAGCAGCTTGAGATAGTTTTGGTTACAGTGTGGCTAATATTTCCTGTCTGTTCTTTTCTTTTTTCTTTCTTTTCTTCCCCCAACAGCTTCCAGTCAAAGTGGGCACACAGAACACTCACACCAAAGTCAGCACAGAGCACAACAAGGAATGTCTGATCAACATCTCCAAGTACAAATTCTCTCTGGTCATCAGTATTGATATCCTGCTTATTGTTATTGATATCCTGTTTATTCTTATTGATATCCTGTTTATTGTTATTGATATCCTGGTTATTGTTATTGATATCCTGTTTATTGTTATTGATATCCTGCTTATTGTTATTGATATCCTGTTTATTGTTATTGTTATCCTGGTTATTGTTATCCTGTTTATTCTTATTGATATCCTGTTTATTCTTATTGATATCCTGCTTATTGTTATTGATATCCTGCTTATTGTTATTGATATCCTGTTTATTCTTATTGATATCCTGGTTATTGTTATCCTGTTTATTCTTATTGATATCCTGTTTATTCTTATTGATATCCTGGTTATTGTTATTGATATCCTGTTTATTGTTATTGATATCCTGGTTATTGTTATTGATATCCTGGTTATTCTTATTGATATCCTGTTTATTCTTATTGATATCCTGGTTATTGTTATTGATATCCTGGTTATTCTTATTGATATCCTGGTTATTGTTATCCTGTTTATTCTTATTGATATCCTGGTTATTGTTATTGATATCCTGGTTATTGTTATTGATATCCTGGTTATTCTTATTGATATCCTGTTTATTCTTATTGATATCCTGGTTATTGTTATTGATATCCTGGTTATTGTTATTGATATCCTGGTTATTGTTATTGATATCCTGTTTATTGTTATTGATATCCTGGTTATTCTTATTGATATCCTGTTTATTGTTATTGATATCCTGGTTATTGATATCCTGTTTATTGTTATTGATATCCTGGTTATTCTTATTGATATCCTGGTTATTCTTATTGATATCCTGGTTATTCTTATTTATTGTTGTCTATAAACAAAAGTCTGTATCAAACACTGAATTCGACATCGCGAGATCGCCGGGTGAACAGTACTACGCTATCCCAACACTAAGGCGTAAGCGACGGAGGCGAGACCGTAAACAACGCCGAGGCCGCCGGGGAGGCCTGCTAGCAAGGCTGAGGAGAAGCCCAAACAAACCAGCTTTACCAAGCATTTTCCTCTCTAACGTCAGATCCCTGACGAACAAGATGGATGAACTGAGACTACAGGTGGCCAAAAAAAGCATCGTAGGGGATAGCTGTGTGATTATTCTGACCGAAACCTGGCTAAATGACAACATTGTGGACGCTACTGTTAGCTTGGAGGGACGTACGTTGCACCGCGCTGACCGAACGGAGCTTAGTGAGAAGACCCGCGGAGGCGGCCTCATTATATCCACGAAGGACAGCTGGTGCTTAAACACGAAAACTGTAAGTAGCCACTGCTCCCCAGACCTGGAATACTTGACTGTTAAATGCCGACCCACATACCTCCCTAGGGAGTTTAACGCGGTGCTAATTACATGTGTGTATATAGCGCCTAGCGCAGACAGCAAAGTAGCATTGGCGCGACTATATGAAGTGATTAGTAGCCAACAAAGCACTGATCCACAGGCTATTCACATCATAGCGGGGGACTTTAATCATGTCGACCTGAAGGCAGTACTACCCAAGTTCTATCAGCATGTAAAATGTGCAACGAGAGGAGAAAAAACACTGGATAAGGTATACACCAACATCAAACGTGCTTACAAGGCTAGTCCGCTAGCTCATCTAGGCATGTCTGACCATGTGTCAATCCTCCTGATTCCTGCATACACTACAATGGGGAAAAGTGCTCCCATCACCACTAAGACTGTCAGAACCTGGCCAGAAGGGTCCGCTCCACTGCAGATCTGCCTAAATGACACCCTATGGCAGGAATATGAGCATGAGGACCTGGAACAGTACACGTCGTCGGTTCTGAACCACATAGTGAACTGCACCAACTCAGTCACCGTGGACAAACGGGTCCGGGTCTACCCCAACACGAAGCCATGGATGACTGGGAAGGTCCAAAAACTGATCAACGAGAGGGACAACGCCTTCTTCGCAGGGAAGAGCACACCGCTGTACAGCTCCACCAGGGCCAACCTAAAGCGCGGCATCAAAGCGGCCAAGGCAGAGCACAGAGAGAAGATTGAGGAATGCCTCCTGAGCAACGACTCCAGGCGGATGTGGCAGGGGGTTCAGCAGATGACAAACTTCAGAGCCAACAGGCTCACAGCCGCAGAGGACGACCCCCTGCTGGCGGGAAAGCTGAACACCTTCTACGCCCGGTTCGGCGGGTATCTGGGTGAAAAACCACGGCAACCCCATCATCAGACGCAACCACATCCACCATGGTCGAGACGTGGGAGTGTTCACCTTCGACCACGGCATGGGTTACTTTGAGAGCTGTAACATCCATAGGAACCGCATAGCAGGCTTCGAGGTGAAGGCGTACGCCAACCCCACCGTGGTGCGCTGTGAGATCCACCACGGCCAGACGGGAGGCATCTACGTCCACGAGAAGGGAAGGGGACAGTTCATAGAGAACAAGATCTATGCCAACAACTTTGCCGGAGTGTGGATCACCTCCAACAGCGACCCCACAATACGGGGCAACGCTATCTTTAACGGGAACCAAGGAGGCGTGTACATATTTGGAGATGGCCGGGGCTTGATAGAGGGCAACGACATCTATGGCAAAGCTCTGGCGGGAATCCAGATCCGAACCAACAGTTGTCCCATCGTACGACACAACAAGATCCACGACGGACAGCATGGCGGCATCTACGTGCATGAGAAGGGCCAGGGGGTGATCGAGGAGAACGAGGTGTACAGCAACACGTTGGCGGGGGTCTGGGTGACGACCGGCAGCACGCCTGTCCTCCGCAGGAACCGCATCCACAGCGGCAAACAGGTGGGGGTGTATTTCTATGATAACGGCCACGGGGTGTTGGAGGACAATGACATCTATAATCACATGTACTCCGGCGTGCAGATACGGACGGGGAGCAACCCGAAGATCAGACGCAATAAGATCTGGGGAGGACAGAATGGAGGCATTCTGGTCTACAACTCAGGTCTGGGCTTCATCGAGGACAATGAGATCTTTGACAACGCCATGGCGGGGGTGTGGATCAAGACGGACAGCAACCCCACGCTGAGGCGCAACAAGATCCACGACGGAGGAATCTGCATCTTCAACGGAGGGAGAGGTCTGCTGGAGGAGAACGACATCTTCAGGAACGCCCAGGCCGGAGTCCTGATCAGCACCAACAGCCACCCGGTGCTTCGAAAGAACCGCATCTTCGACGGCTTCGCAGCAGGCATCGAGATCACCAACCACGCGACGGCGACGCTGGAGGGAAACCAGATCTTCAACAACCGCTTTGGAGGCCTGTTCCTCGCCTCGGGGGTCAACGTCACCATGAAAGATAATAAGATCATGAATAACCAGGATGCCATAGAGAAGGCTGTGAGCAGAGGGCAGTGTCTCTACAAGATCTCCAGCTACACCAGTTACCCCATGCACGACTTTTACAGGTGTCACACCTGCAATACGACAGACAGAAATGCCATCTGTGTGAACTGCATTAAGAAATGCCACCAGGGGCATGATGTGGAATTTATACGGCATGATAGGTTTTTCTGTGACTGTGGAGCAGGAACGTTGTCCAACCCCTGCACACTGGCTGGAGAGCCCACCCACGATACAGACACTCTGTACGACTCAGCACCGCCCATAGAGTTCCAAAACTCCGTAGTCCGGACGGATTGTATGGCAGCTAGTGCTGAGGCACAAACATGTACATTTCAAGCCTGCAAACTGTGACACTTTAAAATAACGTGAAAAAATACTTTTGTGCAATATGACAACCCTAGTTGACTATCTGTGCAGTATAGTACAGTGGATTGTGTACATAGCCTTTATTTATGTAAACCAGCTCCTTACCTTACCTTGTGATTTTGTGCTTTTTCTAAAAATAAAAAAATAAAAATCCCTTTCCTAACACCAGGGGAGCCACCCCTCCTAAATTTCGTTGTTTGGTACCTGTACTGTAGCAATGACAAATAGTCCATTCCATTCCATTCCATTCCATATACAGTGCAGTATAACATCAACTTTGGGATACCTTCTTGTTTGTAGAGGCAAGATCGCTGTCTGTCTCTGTTATCGGTCTGACTGTCTCTCTCTCTCTCTCTCTCTCTCTCTCTCTCTCTCTCTCTCTCTCTCTCTCTCGTTGTCTTTTATAAATGTCACATACACTGTCTTGGGCTTGCAGAGACACTAATAAACATATATTTGGGGAGTTTTTATGTATTATTTCCCTCATGGATTCAGCAGCCCCATCTGGGCTTGTTTCAATGGAGTCAATAAATAAGTAGTGCTTGCCCCTTGGAGTTACCTCAGGATCTGAGAGAGTGGCAGTGACAGGCCAGCGCTGTTCCAGGAGTCTCTCTACCATGTGGAACGTACTGTTCCATCTTGTACTGACGTCCTGTATCAGTGAATTTTTCGTTACGTGCATCTGCTCCTGTTTCATCTTCAGTTGTGTACTGGCTAGCTCGCTTCTCTTGAAGTGCTCCACTAACTGTCTTGCAGCACCTAGCGCTCTGCTGATGGTGGACTCTTTGAGGGCAGTGTTAACTATGAGCTGGAGTGTGTGCCCAGCACAGCGGATAGAGGCCCATCCATGTTTTTCTTCCAGCTATTCGCATCGCTGCCAACATGTTGGACCCACTGTCATGAACTACTGCTTTTATTTTGGCAGGCGAGATGTCAAACTCTTCTGCCACCTCCTCCATCCATGTCATTATGTTTGCACCTGTATGCCTCTCCTGAAGAGGCATGGTGGCAAGGTTGAAGCTCTTCATTTGCCAATCTTCACTGAGGAAATGGCAGGACACACCAAGGTACGCCTCTGTTGCACGACTAGTCCACACATCAGCAGTCAGGGTGAGGGAGCCTTTGACAGTTTTGAGGGTCTCCTTTAGAAGACATCAGCGGTGATTTTAGTTAGCATTTTGAAATGAAAAGACCCATACAATGTACAGTAAGCATTAAACAGATCAGTTAGATTTTATTAACAATCTTGTGGCCAGTTTATGCATCAAGATTTAGATTTATTTATTCATTCATTTTGTTGTTATATCAAATACAATTATACAGTAGGTTAAACATTCAACATATCAGTTGAAATTTTTTATTTACATTACATTGCTGCCATTTATGCTTTAATGTATGCTTTAACCAAGTTTAATTATTGATCACTCAGACAGCAATCTCTTAATATTATTTCTTCTTGAAATGTGTTAAATCATAAATAGAAATTGCTATTTGTGTGTGTGTGTGGGGGGGGGGGGGGGAGAGAGACACATACCTTCTGAAAGGTTGTATCATATTTATTTTCCATCAATTTGGTGAAATGTGCTCGGCCCGGGAGGTATTTGTCGTGGTATTCAGGGTTGAACTGCTTAATCATTTCTTTAAATCCTTCGTCAGCAACCATGGACAAGGGTCTCATATCCTTAACCAGCATGTTCAGGATTGATCCGGTCAGGACGGTGGCTTGCTGGGGTGTGCACGTTGGCATCTTGACAAGATAACTATCCATAGTAGAAGAACGCGCCTTCTTAGCACTGTAACGTTAAGACAAAATTTTTAGCTATTTGATAAGTATCGCTTTGATGACAACTTTACAGCACATAACGTAAAATAATGTAAGAAGGCTTTTAACGTAACGATATCGTTAGCCATTAGCCAATAACAAGCTAACTAGCTTACCGAGACGAGCCATCGTTTTCCTCGTCAAGATCCACAACGTGCTTCCTTTTTAGATGCTCAAGCATCATGGACGTGCTGCCATGATAAGCGAGTTCAGCTTTGGAAATTGTACATTTTACTTTCTTTGTTTCAACGTTGTGGTTGAAATGCTCCCACACTTTAGAGGTACGAGGACGGGACGCCATTTCTCAGTTTGTTTTTCCGGAGACGTCACGTGTGCCCCGGATGACCGACACTGCGCATGTACATCAAAGACACTGGGAGACGCTAGCCAATGGCAGCTTCAGGGAAGAAAAACGAATGAGCTTTATTCAGCTCCAAAAAAACATGCGACGACGGCGATTACCAAATATGTCGGCGACGATTTTGGTAATCGACGTCGTCGTGACTAGTCGACTAATCGTGGCAGCCTTAGTGCACTTTGAGCTGCAACGTTTGCAGGTTAAAAGCGCTAGCGCGTCTAGCCTATACAAATACAAGTTATTATTATGGTGGCCCGCTGCGCAGGGTTGCCAGATGGGCCGGGTTATCGCCGAATGAGCTACTGGGTTTAGCGGTAATAGACTGGTTAGGCTGTATTGTCAATCCCATCTGGCAACCCTGCCGCCGCTGTTTCGCATAGGCTAGCCTACACATTAGGAGTCATCATCATGCCGGCGTCAAATCATATCATAATAAAAGAAATATATAGCCTATATATTCGTCTTTTTTAATATAGAAGGAATCAGAATGTGAACTAGACCGAGCTCCTCTTCATCCCCGGGAAAGCCTGCCCTCTCCAAGACTTCTCCATCACAGTGGAGAACTCTACTGTAACCCCCTCCCTGACAGCCAAGAACCTTGGAGTGATCCCGGATAACCGACTATCCTGTGCGGAGAACATTGCAGCAACGGCTCGCTCCTGCAGATTCTTCCTCTACAACATCAGAAGGATACGACCATTCCTTACCAGAGAGGCAGCGCAACTCTTGACCCAGGCACTGGTCATCTCCCGCCTGGATTACTGCAATGTACTCCTGGCTGGGCTCCCCGCTTCAGCCATTAGACCTCTGCAGCTCATCCAGAATGCTGCTGCCCGGCTGGTATTCAACCTCCCCAAATACTCGCATGTCACCCCTCTCCTTCGCACCCTGCACTGGCTCCCGATAGCAGCTCGCATCAGATTCAAGACCCTGGTGCTTGCATACCAGGCAGCTAAAGGGACAGCCCCTGCCTACCTGAAGGAAATGGTAACCCCCCAAACCCCTGCCCGCTCACTCCGCTCCTCCACCTCGGCTGGCCGACTGGCCTCACCACCTCTGCACAGCAGTCGTGCTGCCCGTCTCTTCACAACACTGGCTCCCCGCTGGTGGAATGAGCTCCCCACGGCTGTCAGAACGGCAAAGTCACTACCCATCTTCCGTCGTAGACTGAAGACCTCCATCTCTTCAGGTTACACCTTAACTGCTCCTCCTGACATCTTCTGCCCCTCAGCACTACGTCTCCGAAAGACACCCGCTTTCCCCTCTACTGTGTCCCTAAGAACTTCTATTGCCCCCCTTGTACTGTTTCTCTGTTCCTCCAGTATAAAAAAAAAAATATGGTTTTAGAAGAAGGTGATTGAAGAAGGTTTTCCTTCTATCAATGGCCCCGGGCCTGAGCTAGATTACTCTTCCTGCCACGAATGGTGGACTGATGATTCACATGCTTAGTATTCAAATGTAGGTCGCTTTGGAATAAGGCGTCTGCTAAATGCCAAAAATGTAAATGTAAATCTCAAGTGGTCCGAGCACACGCGGAGGCCCACGTACAGCACAAGGAGACCGTCGCGCACACTACCAACAACTCTACAGCAATATTCTGGACATCATTATTTGCCAGATACGGAATAGGTTTCAAGACCACGAAAAATGCATGTTTCTTTCCCTCCTCGACCCCCAGCACTTTCAGACCTACCGGAAGAAATTCCCTCAAACAGCCTTCTCCAGCTTAACACAGAGTCACAGAACACTGTTCGATCTGTCCCGGCTAAAAACAGAACTAACTGTAATGAATGCCATGACTGATTTTGAAGGGAAAGTCCCACTGATCTCCTCCCTGAAGTCCCACTGAAGCAGAAACATCTGAGTGAGAGCATGGGGCAGCTTAAAACATTGGCATGTGTGGCAGTGACCATCAGGCGGTCATTCTCAGCCTTAAAGCAAATTAAAATGTATGCCAGAAATGCTACTGGACAGACTTGGCTTTCAGCATTAGCCTCCATGTCTATTGAAAAGGACATATTGGTGGAACTGAAATGCACAGATTAACTGTACAACAGAGTAATTGAAGTCTCGAGGAAAGAAAGGAGGATGGATTTTGTGTTCAAATATTCAGTTGTTTTGGTGAGTACAAAGCATTTTATCTTTTATTTGTATATATTTTTGTAATTTTATTTCTGCTAATATATATGTAATTAAAATGACAAATATATAAAAAATACATGTTTTATGCTTCTGTTGCAGGTTGCAAGAGATGTAGAGATGACGTGTGTGGCGCACTGGCTCAGCTGTGCAGTAAAAGTACTCTATTGTTGAATTGTTTGGTTTAACCTTTATCAAAGTGGACATTCAAGGCTAGGAATACACTTTCACCACTGTCGCAAATATATCCTCAAATGATTTGTTTGTTTTCTTTTATTTTCAGTGAATAGTTTGTGTCTTTATCGTCACGTTTCTTAAATGTAACTGCTTTGGGTGAGACAATGCGCTGTTTAGTGAACAAACTTGTTAAAGCTCGCATATTTGGTGGACTTAATAAAACTTTGTAGAGCACCTTTTATTTTAACGTTTTGACAGTATCCAAACGATTCTAAAGCTGATAGTTTAACACTCTAAATTGTAAATGCAAAACTAAGTGTTAGGTAAACTGAGTAACCAAGCACAAAATATGACCGCAACAAGATGAATGAAAATCAGTAACTTTACAAAGTTATGTATTTTCAAAGGGTATAGCTATATAGAGAGAAATGTGTCATTTGCCGTAACGCAAGTAAGCCTACGTGTTAGCTAGCAAGCTGGGCTAGCTAGCTACAGTGTGGTGTTAGCTAGCTACGGCGTGGGTTAGCTAGCAAGCAGAGGACTAGCTAGCTACAGTGTGGTCCTATGTTAGCTAGCAAGCAAATGTTTGCAATGTAGCAGATGAGTTTTATGAGGACACTGCCGTCTAGAAAATGCAGCCACATTATTAACTAGCTACCAATTGATAGCAAGCTTCACAGTAGCTAGATTGATTTGTGCAGTAGAGTGATATAATTAAACAGAACTAGCTGTGTTGTATAACACCATGTAACCCAGTACAGTGCAAGTCATATTTTAGAGTCAGGCCAAATTATAATATTCTGCCTGATCACTTATGGAGTCAAAACTAGATTGAAAGGTGTGCGTGCCTTGCAGACAGCTCCATGTGGGGGAAAAAAACGTGCAGGGGCACGTTTATTGTGGGCGAGTGGTCAGCTAGGAAGGTAGGAGGTAGACAGCCGAGGGGCTTTGAACATTCATCATTATTTTTGTCCTTTTGTTCCTAAATAATGAGTTTGTATTGTCCTGACAGATTCAGCCCCGCCACTGACGGGCTGAAGAGGTTATTCTATCTCTATCTCTCTCTCTCTTCCTCTCTCAGTGGCCGCGTGTCTCTGCCTCCTCCTACTACTGGGGGAAGTGGAGAAGCGAGAAGAGGTTTTTGAATGACGACAGACGCCGTGTGTAAGCCTTATATAGGCGGACAATTGAGGAGAAAGGCAGTGTAAAGGTCTCTAGGCACAGAGGAACGGTGTACTCAATGAGTTTGTATTGTCCTGACAGATTCAGCCCCGCCACTGACGGGCTGAAGAGGTTCCTAAATAATAACAGTTATTCTATCTCTCTCTCTTCCTCTTTCAGTGTCCGCGTGTCTCTGCCTCCTCCTACTACCGGACGCTTTATATGGGCGGAGGGTCCCGTCCCTCGTGACACAAGCGTCGCCTGGGCCAGCCAATGGGCTGGCGCAGTGTAATTCAGCTTCTGATGAGGTCACGCAGGGGGCGTTCCCATATGAAAGAGAACGAGTCTGATCACTGACACCTGTCCGTAATCAGACCGTCAACCCTCTCCACCAAAAGTCTGGCTCCCTCTACAGGCCAGAACGCGCCATGCTCCCCACAGTCAGACTACGCTTCAGAGCACCTTAAGCATGCACCAGAGAGGAAGGGAGGTGGAGACACACGAGAGTAGGAAACTTGACCTCAGCTTTGTTAATTGGTGTTATGGTTGTTAGTTGGTATGTTATGGTTGTTAATTGGTAGGTTATGGTTAGTTGGTTTGTTATGCAGAGTGTGCGAGAGATATACACACACAAACCAACACAGTCTCACACTAAAACAAACACACTCTTCCTCATACTGTCATTCTCTCCCTCACATGAGGCTCACCACAGACCAACAAAGTATCACACGCACAAAAACACACAGTTATCCCACACTGTCATTCTCTCTCTCACACTCTCACACTCTCTCTCACACACACACACACACACACACACACACACAAAAACGCACACACTCCCCTACACACTAAGTCATAGACACACAAATGCACACGGGTAGGTTAGTGGATTGTGTGTGGGGGGCAGTTAAATAATGGCTACACATTCTCTCTCTCTCTCCCCTCCGTCCCTCTCTCTCTCTCCTCCGTCCCTCTCCCCTCCGGATCTGCAAAGAGGAGTGGACCAACATCTCTCCTGAGATGTGCACAAACCTGTGACCAACTACAAGAAACGACTTTTATATAATGTGTTTTTTCGGGATTTGTTGGTATTCAGACTTTCACTGTTAAAGTGATTTGTTCATTTCTTTGTAAGTTTTTTAGTTTTTTTTTCTTTCCTCGCACCAGGGGAGCCCCCCCTCCCAAATGTCGTTGTTTGGTACCTGTACTATATCAATGACAATAAAGACCATTCATTCATTCATTCATTCGTTCAGATTGTTCATTTCTTTGTAAGTGTGCAAACGTACAAAATCAGCAGGGGATCAAATACTTATTTCCCCCACTGTATATGTGTGTGTGCGTGTGTAAGGTTCATGCAAGTCTTGCTCTTTATTATTGCATTATTAGCTATCGGCCAGGGGGGTATTCCACGAACGTTGATTAGTATATCGGCGATAAAAATAAATGCCGCGATCAGGCAACTCGAGATTGGAATTCAAGCCTCAGGTGATTCCTCGAACGAGGATCAGGCTTGTGTCATGAGTGTTCATAGAACACCGGCTTAGAAATCCTTGATATGGGCGCGTGCACGCAGGCATAAAGAGCCCCGAAGAGTCGAACTGTCGAAATGAAGATTGATCTTTATGAAGACGAAAAATAAGATGTAAAATAGTGTAATACTGCCGCAATTAACAAGGCGAGGGAAATGGTTTGGCAAGAAATTGCTCACAGATTAAATGCGTAGGTCATACTAGCCCCAGTTATTGTTATATGTTCATATTTTAATAAAATAATATTTACTACTGTGGTGATATCAGCAGCAGGCTACAAACCGTCATATCGTCACGATGGCCTAGTGGTATTGACCGCTGCCATGGTATTTATTCGTCATTTTAAGACGGTGGTTCAAATCCCTCCAGACACACTTTTTATTGCATTTCGTTGTCTGAATCTAATCTAAAATCTCATCTAAACAAGTATATAGGCCAGGGGTCGGCAACTTAGTTTGGCCTCGGGCCCCCCAAAAATTGAGCCACTAGATGGCGGGCCCGAACATAATCAAAGGCTAAGTTAAGTAATTGATTGTTAAAAAATGTGACGTTCTAATGCTTTGACTTTTCTTTAGAAAGATGTACACATCGCTAGTCAACTAACACAGCTTGTTTTGTGAGCCTGCTAACAATGTAAAGTAGTGTTATAGTTAACTAGGTAGCAGTCCAATCCATTACGTTGCAGTATTTTGGCTTGACTAGCGAGTTTGTGTTATGATTCTCAACAACGTTGAAACGTAGTTTCACCCTTTTCCATATTTTTGAATAATAAATGTGTGGACTGACGATGTAGCGCAGCCTAACTTATTCTAATGATTATTTAACATACTTTTGTTCTGATATTTATTCCCCCCTCCTCCCAGACAAGGTCACATTATTATTGGATTGGTTGTTTGCGTGTCTGGTGAAGTTAGCTAAACATTTAACCTGCTAGCTAGCAAGATAAACATAATGTCACTCTTCAAAGGTCTAAAGAGGAAAGTTGACGGTGAAAACAGGGCATTTAAAGAGGAATGGACAGTGAACTATACGTTCATCCTACCTGGTTTCATCAATGCAAAGCCGTTGTGAGACTCACATTTTACGTGCTCACAATGTTCCCTTTCTATACATGCGAGTCGTCCTTTTCGATGAATGTGATAAAGACGCACGAGAGGAATCGATTGATGCATAAAAACCTTGAGAACTGCCTGCGGATTAAAGTGACGTCCATATCACCAGATATCAAGCAAGATATCGGCAAAAACCGATGGGAGATGCCACTTTTCACATTAAGTGAGTACCAAGCCTGTCGTTATTGTATTTAATAACCTAATTGTATTTTGTATATTTTGAATGAATGGCTCATTGTAATTATTATCCCTAATAGCGTGTTTGCTCTGTCGTTTCAGGAGCGTATAGTAGGCCTATGCACCACCACCCCTCGCCCTCCAAGATCAAGCAGATTCTGCTTTTTGTTTGCGCCGATTTTGTTGTCAATGTTTTTCAGAAAATTAAACTGAATTTGCTTTGTTACTGTTCATATGTGTGTTGCAGTCACATATACGTAAACATTGCGTTTTAATGGTTTACTGAGCTTGTGTTATTTCTTTCAAACCACACACCGCATGTCGGCTATTTCAGCACCACGTGTTGTCCACCTACTTATGATTCACCATGAGGGGTTCAGCGTCAGTGCGCTTTGCTGCCTGATTGTCTGTCCCTGTGTCATTCACTCTCAACATGGATAAAAGTACAATACGCATTATTCAGGTGGAGGTCGATTCTCTATTCGGACATTATAGGCGCTATATGTGGGATTGTCGGTCCGATATTGTAAAAAAGAAAAAAAGTGGATTCTCAAAATAATCTGCTGGGCCAAATATTATTGGTGATGGGCCAGCAATGGCCCACGGGCTGCCTGTTGCCGACCCCTGATATAGGCTATAAAATGATGGTGCAGGCTAATTTACAAGAACTGACATGATTACAATGGTGTTTGAAGCCTTTCTGAGTAATGGATTCTGATGGAATCCTTTCTGATGGATAGATGATTCACTTAGACAGATATATATATATATTGTAAATCAATTTGCATGAAGGCTTCGGTTAAATGTAAAAAAAAACGTTAAATTAAATCAAGTCTCGAACCCGCAGCCTTTGGAACTCTAGCTGACTGCCTTAAGTGTTGGATAAAAATGATAAATGCAGTACATGGTTTTGAACAGGAACATGCTGATCAGAAGGATGCCCTTATCCTTCCACTGTGGGTTCCAGGCCAATTTGTCCTGTGTGTAAGTGTACCCATATATATATATACAGAGCATAACTTTATATGCAACATATGACATCCACAGTAGTAGATTATAAAGACATACAATGTAGTTGAGCATTTCTCAGCTTTAACCTTCATACCATTTGCTTGTGAGTTTGTGTCTATTGTATTACCCCCAAAGTGTCCTTTTTGCTTATTGTCCAGAATGCGTTATTCCCTGTAGGTAATGAGGCCACACCAGAAAGAACATTTCTTTCTAGATTCGCAGTATTTCAAAACTCCAAGGGGATTCACCTCTGAAGCCTACAGAACACTATTAAGGTTGCCCCAAATATTTTTTGCTCTGGCAGTCACGTTCCCCTGACCTGCCTGGCGGTCCCCTGACCTGCCTATGAACTTTGTCCTGGCGGTCCCCTGACCTGCCTATGATGTTTGTCCTGGCGGTCCCCTGACCTGCCTATGATGTGTGTCCTAAAGGTCCCCTGACCTGCCTATGAACTTTGTCCTGGCGGTCCCCTGACCTGCCTATGAACTTTGTCCTGGCGGTCCCCTGACCTGCCTATGATGTGTGTCCTGGCGGTCCCCTGACCTGCCTATGATGTGTGTCCTGGCGGTCCCCTGACCTGCCTATGAACTTTGTCCTGGCGGTCCCCTGACCTGCCTATGATGTGTGTCCTGGCGGTCCCCTGACCTGCCTATGAACTTTGTCCTGGCGGTCCCCTGACCTGCCTATGATGTTTGTCCTGGCGGTCCCCTGACCTGCCTATGATGTGTGTCCTGGCGGTCCCCTGACCTGTCTAATGTTACTGCCATTTCTAAAGACTTGTGTTCAATCAGGAGGCATTGTGGCAATGCATGCATTATGTACTGATTGTTTGTCCAACATTCAGAAAGGATTGGCTTCCCGAAAGCTGGAGTGGACTTAAATAGACACATTTCCAACACAAGGAAAGAGAGACACAGAGAAATCCTCCTCATTGAACTTTTGCAAATAAGCATGATCGACCGACTTGCATGGTGTGAAGTGGTTCTGAAGCAGCAGTGGTACGAATGTTTATATCAATATGCTATAAGACTTTGAATGCAAATTGAGTAACTGCTCTATCTTTAGGATGACATGTCTCTCCTGAGAAGGTGGTGGTGTATTGTCCTGGTGGAAAACCTTGGGCTGGAAGGGTATGCTGCAGTGCTACAAAAATAATAATTGTATTTGTACATTTATTATCAAGAGGACTTTGGGGTAACACCTGGCCCTACAATTCAACCTTCCGGTGAAGAGAATGTGTGTTAATTTCAGATTTGGAAGGAAGTTTGCTCACTTTAGTGAGGAAGGCAGAGCGACTCTTCACGACAGTGTCCCACCTGTATTCAGGACCTATTCAAATCTTAAAAGGAGGCATGCAAGCAACACCATGGTCAGTGCATCTCTCACTAAGTATCTATGACCGTGTGCCTGTTTCTGAATGGGCTACTGCTCCTAAAACACATACTCCTCCATGCAACTTTATGGCACATGTAATATGTTTAGTGGTACTGTGTCATTCTGAATCCAGCCTGGATCTCTTTTTGAAGTAGTTAACCCTTTCATGTAAAACATACTGGCAATAATGGTGGACTCTGTACAGATGCCACTGGACACTGACGAGGACCACGCGTACTTCAAGAGGCCTTACAGCTTTCCTCCTAAAGAATTGGTTAGTGTGAATGAAGTTTATTGCATACAAACATACTATCCACCATTCACAGCTGTACACAGTCATGCTTATGTGTGTATCCATTTAGGAAAGTGATGTTACCATGGACAAAGATGTCAGAAGCCTGGATAGTGAAACCACACTTTCTATCAAGACACTTGAGGTAAGTAAGGAAGTGCAAATGATCAAGGAAAGAAAGTGACTCATTCAGTACTTAACTGCACCTTTTCATTGTAACATGGTTAAGCACTGTATTATTACATTTTAGGAAAGGGCTCAACAAGCCCAACACCAACGAAGAGTGACCAATGACTTGTTAGTGGATTTCATCACTCAGCAAAGGCTTACTGCAACATCTTGAAGTGAGTTTGCAACTGAAATGTCTAAGTAAAGTGACACATTTAAGCATAATATAAATAATGAAAGTGAAATGTTTTATATTTGTGTAGTGATTCTACAAGAGCATCCTCCCAACAAACTATATATTTGCAGGCAATCATGGCAGGACAAGTCAAGTCTCTTTGGGCAAAAAAGAAGGCCACAGGCGTCATCTTCTTTGACGATGATGACCAAATGGACAGACTAGTTAACTTCCTCTCAGGAGTGGTAAAAAAAAACACAGACAACATTGGCTGATCCGGTGGCATTCGTCATTGATGTGCTTCTGCCAGAGGTGACAATTCACTGACACTTTTTATTTATTTATAGACTACATATTTCATATTATAACATATGTCACACTTTAACTCATGGTCAATATCCAGTAGGATCTTATAATGCCATTTGCTCATATCAGGTCTTGCTTAGTTGTCACATGCAACATGGCACAACCTTCTTAGATGTCTACATTTTACTATAACTGGTAAACGTGTGGCTTTAATCACTGCATGACACAGGCAACAGTCCACGCCATTGCAGCTGTAAACTGTGTTTCCAATGAGAAAGCCATGGAAATGTATACATGTGGACCACAGTATGACTTGAGGTAAGCTGGAAACATGAGGAGAGTGCTAATACAATTTCCATGACAGTTTGCAACCACTGATGAATGTGAGTTTCTTTATTAATTATTCATTATTTATAAATTATTTATTAATCACTTCTTTATAACATTTTGTCTCAACAGTGAGAAGCAGCTGTCTGACCATTATATGGTCGAAAATTTGAGCAAAGAACAGAAAAGGAAGCTGAAAGACCATAGAGACAATGTTGAAAGAGCACTTGCGATAAAGTGCAAACAGCAATGATGTCACGGGGTAACAAAGAAAAGAACCTGTCATTGTTTGTTGCTGTCTCTTCACACAGAACCTTTTTATTTGTGTTCTGTTTCCCTCCTGGCGGTAGAAGCGCACCATTTCTGTTGTTCCTACTCCTCAACTATACACACGCTGCTGGTTAGCAGTGATTGGGGACTGGGAGTGACACTGTTCCCCTTTGCTCTCTATTTAAGGCACCAGCAAACAGTAGGAGGGGAGAGTGGTTTGGGAACGAGGGTTACGACGAGGGAGTACAACGAGACAGAGAGCGACAACAAGACAGAGAGTGACAACTAGACGACCACCAGACGAAAACCTGCCGAGTACCAGAGGGACCTGCGACGTTGGAACGAGAGAACACCTGATACACGCCACAATGCAAAAAGTAAATCTAAGTAAGATTAAATATCTTAAATCAAGGCAATAAGCTTGTTTTCTGTGACTGCACCAGTTTTAAGATATCTCTTACTTGTTTTAAGACAATCTTGGCAAGTGAAATTTTCCTGTTCTGTTGGCAGATCATTTTGCTTATTCTAAGTAATATTTCCCCTATTTTTATAGCTTTTTTTCTTGTTTTTGAGAGCTGACTTTTTGCAGTGCAGGCGCCGAGCTGTGGTCCCGAGCAGAGGGACGACTGGCCACCAACGGAGCTGTCCGTGTCTGACCACTGGGGGTTGTGATTCCAGAGGCCTGTTGGGAAACTTGGGAGGGTCTAGCCAGCGCCCTTCACAAAGTGAAGTGACTTTTTGTTTGCTTACTTTGGAGGTTGAGGGCCAACCCTACTGTCTAGCATAGCTGAGAGCCAGTTGATGGACTGTGGACTGTGTGGTTGCCTGTCACTCGTGCAACCTGCTGAGTCACTCTTTTCTGTCCTCAGCTAAGTGATTGGAGCCACGCTGGGTCGTGAGGATGCGCCGGACCTCCCCATAGGCGACGGGGTACAGTCTGGAGTCAACCCTGGGCGGAGCCCCGGTCAAGAGTTTATCGTACTATCCTATCCCATCGGACCCTGCTGTTTTTAAAGAGCCTTTTATACTTTTACCAGCTGTGGCCACTCCTACTGATTACACACGGCTACATTCTGACTACAGGTATGCAGCGTCTCCCTGGGTTTCCCAGTCGGCAGTGTGCACATGGTTTAGTAGGCTAATGTTTGTTTGATATACATCCATGCATTGCAGATATCCCCGCTATTGAGCTGTCTACTCCTGTGAGGGAGTTCATTATTGTTCCCTGGCTCAAGGCACGTTTAGAGCCGTCTGGTTGCGGGCATTGATAGGCTACAGCCAAGGTAATGTGTTCTAAACACACAAACTAATATTGACAACCTGTAAAGTGACATGTTCTCTGTAAATATCCGTATCAATGTATTATGTTTATGTGATGTCTAATTGGCTAATGTCTGTATTATTGGATGTCTTTCTTTACAGAACAGAACAGAACTACAGCTTATAGCCATTGTCACTGCTGCTTTGCTTGGTTAGGATTTTGTATGACAACAGTTTTAGTTCCCCTTGAACCTTTTGAATTGTTTTGAATTATTTTGAAATGTTTGTATTTTATTCATGCTCCGCCCCGTAGTCTGGTCCAGCTAACGTGGTAGTACCGCTAGCCCACCCCTGTAGGGTAGACACGCCCATTTTAAGTTAAAGGAGCACTGGAGTGAGTGGTTGTGTGTGACTTCCTCTTGCATGTACTTATTTTGTGGTTTCATATAGAGTGCTGTGTGTGGCATTGCCAGTGAATCTTCTAATGTGTGCTATTGTCTATTGCTACTAGTACAGTAGGCTATTATTGTGTGCTCCACTATTGTGTGCCCTGTATACTCTCCAGTTCCACTAGATACTAAGTGGCTGTCGCTCCCAGCGGTTGGGTCTCATGCTACCTGGCTAGCTCCATTTATACCGTGGGTGTTTTAAAAGATGTATTTGTAATAAAGTGATCTTTTGTATACTTTTCTAAAACCGGGTCTCTGACTATTCTGTGGCCTGTACCTGCAAGAAGGGAATCCCTGTTCATGATAATCAGCCCGTCAGGCTTACCTGGTTCATATGACTAGATTCTTTAGGTGAAAGTCCTAAGGTGGCGTTGTCACACCTTGTAATTTTAGGCCCCCAGTTGGCCGGGTTACACATGCACGACAGTCAGGGACATGTGAAGCGTGCGCCGTGCTCTGCGCTGATGCGGGGGTGGCCGACGCTGCCGAGGGGCAGGAGGAGGCAGGGGCACCTCCACCCGAGGTGGACGACCAAGTGATGGTAATTGATGGTACACGGGTACGGCCAGATGCGGCGCTCGCTCCCCCATATTTTACGTTGGTTAGGGACAGGTTATATAGAGTGAGTCATGACACTCGCAGGGAAGAGAATGGCCCAATCTCCTACTCCAACAGCTACGCCATGGTGTCAGATGTCAGCAAAGTCAGACACATGTTCCTGGCCAAGGTGCTGGTGGGAAAGGGGAGCGTGGGGAAGACCAGGTACCTCCGCCCTCCACCCCAAGAAGGATTACGACCTGTACGACTCCTGCGTGGATCACCTGCCCGACCCCTCCGTCTTCGATAGGTGCCAGTGCTACCCGTACTACCTCATCAAATACCAAGACCTGCCGTTGGTGATAAACATCCTCTGAGTGAGTGTGTGAGGATCCTCGAGATGTGGGTCTGTTGTTCACTGGTAGATGTTCGCTCCAGACAGACCGATTGAAGCTTTGTCTGACCT
This sequence comes from Nansenia antarctica, assembly GCF_963989245.1. Lineage (NCBI taxonomy): Eukaryota > Metazoa > Chordata > Actinopteri > Argentiniformes > Microstomatidae > Nansenia > Nansenia antarctica. The sequence continues at coordinate 11,451,316 of NC_137684.1, forward strand.
GTTACCAAGAAAGTAGTGTTCATCCAGTCCATTGCGTGAGCTTAGAATGATACGGTTCTATCTCCGTTTAGGGTAGTTCAGAGATATTGAGCGTCAAAGTTTGTATGTTTTGTGAGATGGAACCTTTGTATTTGATTAATTACTAACTCAAAAATGTCAACATTTTAAAAATAACACCACACAGGCATTAATAAACACCTAATGGATCAGATTATGTAAAACACTCAATTTTGACAAAAATGGAGATAGAACCGTATAATTCGTAATGTCACGAATGGACAATGTTAGTTGAACTATCGACCAAAGCTTCAAGTTTGACTTAAAATCCCAAAAAGACATCTTAGACTAGATATGTGCAATATGAAGTTTATTCCAGATGTGTGTGATGTACGTGTTTTACTGTTTCACGTTTTATAAAGAGAGACTGGGCCGGTTTCACAGACAAAAGGCTCAAGACTAATCCTAGACTAAAAAGCATCTTCAGAGCTTTTACATTGAAAGTGTGATTCAGTCCAGGACTAGGCTTAAGCCTTGTTTGCGAAACCGGCCTTATATGTGAGGAAGGGTTTATATGGATACTTTCTAATATCCAGTACTAAGACAAAACTATCATTTTGATAAAAAGTTCTACAAAGTCTTTAATCATTGTTCTTAGCTAAATAATGTGTACTGTTGAAAGGCATGTATGTGAAGTTCTACATGCGGTCTTTAAAAAAAAGTGATTCAAGAGTAAAGCTGTTGCGTTATTGAAAATAAATTGCTTTTACCAAATAGGATTCATCATTCTCATTCTCATCAAAAACAAAGTAGTCTTGTTCACGTACAATAACTTCATTTATTATTTACAGTAATATTTCTGAAATCTCTCTTCTCCCAAAAAGTAAAATAGGTAGGTTATGAATGGAATGCATTTTACCAAATGTTTCTTGTAGTAAAATCGCACAGTACATCATGTATCATGTTTACATCTTTTGTACAAACAGTTCCCTCTTTTTAATAGAATCACTTCTTAGGAATTAAGTTATTTTCCAGAACATTGTAAAGCACATCTTCCCTTAGGGTACTGGCAGGCAAATAGTCAGTAGGCCTACTTTAGAAACATATTCCTGCAGGACTTCTTCAATTCTCCAAGATGTTAGATGAGAAAAGTTTAGTCTTCCTAAATGATGGCGCAAAAACAAGCAGCTCCGGTTTATTGTTTAAAGTTATTCTAACGACGTGTTTATTGTTTGGTGTGCAGGAGAACGAGAACCCGTGAGGGTAACAAATAAAAACACGCTTCCTCAAACACGCATCCCTGGTGTCCGGCTCCCTCTGTGCACTGAACTCGTTACAGTGGCGCCCGACGTGAGGCACAGAGGAGAGTCGGACGGGTGGGCGTGGTCATGGAGTCACCCCTGGGGCACATCTTGGTCCACCTGGCGCAATTGCAAGAACAGCAGGCAGCTATGCAGCGGGTCAGCCACGAGGCGCTCGTGGACATGGCGCGCGCCCAGGCCGAGGACCGGGCAGACCTCCGAGCCCTCATCCGCGGCCGGGAGGGGAACGGGGACCGCGGCGTGGCAGGCGGCGGGACCCGGATCCGTATGCAGCGGATGACAGAGGGGGACGACCCGGAGGCCTACCTCGAGACGTTCGAGGGGGTGGCCCGGAGCAGCGGGTGGCTGGAGGAGGAGTGGGCCCACCAGCTCCGGCCCCTGCTGACCGGAGAGGCGCAGCTCGCGCTGCATAGCCTCCCGGCGGTCGGCCAAGCCAACTACACAACGGTGGTCAGGGCCATCCGGAACCGGCTCGGGCTGAGCCCGGAGGAGCACCCGCGCCTGACCCTGGAGGCCATTCCTGTACGGCCAGCGGCTGCTGGACCAGGCTCGGCCTGGAGAGGTTCGTGGGGGGGCCTGCCGGCGCGGACCTCTGCCTGGGTGGCCTACCACCGGCCCGCCGACCTCGCCACCGCCGAGAACCACCTGCCCTCTCCAGACCTGGGGGCGGCGGGCCCCGCCGCGGTCCCGGTCCCAGCTCCCCGCCGCCCGGGCCACTTCCGTCGGGAGTGCACGGCTATGGAGGTCGGCCGGGTTGTCCGCATCGCCGACGCAGTCACCCCTTCCCAGGACCCAGGCGAGACGTACCGCATCCTGGTAAGGATGCAGCGGGGTACGTGCCAGGCGCTGCTGGTTTGAGGGTATTAAAGCTGCTCTCTGTGGAAAAACTGTCCTGCATGCTGCCGATTTTAACATCCCTTTCTCCCTGCAGACGGAAGCATCGGATAGGGGGCTGGGAGCGGTGCTGACCCAGCGGGTGGAGGGGGCCGACCGCCTGGTGCTGTACCTGTCGGCGCCCTCCGGTTCTGCCGACAGGTACATACAAGTCGACAGGTACAAGTACATACAAGTCAGTACTGTAATGCATGTTTGTTTCTCTAGAGTTGAAAGAATGCCACATGGAGGTGGGAGGGTTGCTATATTTACACCAGCACAAGAAACCCTCATTGTGGATATGGTACGGGAGAACAACACCATCAGACTCTGAGAAATCAGGGACAGAGTCATTGCTGACAATGTCAGCTTGGCCACAATAGACAATAGAGTTCTCCGGCGCCAAAGGGTGCGCATGAAGCAGGCCAATAGGGTACCCTTTGAGCGCAACTCTGATCAAATCAAAGACCTGCGTTACGAGTATGTGCAAGTAAGTATACATCCATGTTCACAGTACAGTGGGTGCACATACTGTGTTGCTCAGTGGCCTACAGTACTACTGTACAATACTGTGCTACTGTATTGACTGTTGTTCTGAACACCTGAACATTTTCACAGAGGATATTCCGGTTGGACTCGATGGCCAGACCTCATGAGTACATCTTCCTGGATGAGGGTGGGTTCAACCTCATGAAACGAAGGCGAAGAGGCCGTAACATCATTGGCCAAAGAGCTATCGTTGAGGTTCCTGGCCAACGCGGGGGTAACATCACTCTGTGCTGCCATGAGACAAACTGTATGAACCCCTTCAATCTGGCTTCCGCCCACATCACAGCACTGAAACAGCCCTGGTCAAAGTAGTCAACGATCTCCTCACCTCTGCAGACTCAGGTGCCCTAGACATCCTAGTTCTACTAGACCTGAGCGCAGCCTTCGACACAGTGTCCCACTCTATCCTCCTTCAAAGGCTGCGCCAACTGGGTGTTGAGGGCACCGCCCTGGACTGGCTCACCTCCTTCCTCACCAACAGACACCAGTTCATCTCTGTCTCCGGTCACACCTCCTCCTCCTCCTCTGTCACACAGGGGGTCCCACAAGGCTCAGTCCTCGGCCCCCTGCTCTTCCTCTGCTACACACTCCCCCTCGGTCACATCATCCGCCAATTCAACCTGGACTTCCACTGCTACGCTGATGACACACATATTTACATCACCACAAACTCCACCCAGAACCCACCCCTCACTCACATCGAAACCTGCATCTCCGCAATAAAAACCTGGCTCACACACAACTTCCTCAAACTGAACAGTGAAAAGACCGAAGTCATCCTCATCGGCACCAAATCCACCCTCGATAAAACCGGACCCATCACACTCACCATTGACGACACTACCATCACCCCCTCCCCCCTGGCTCGCAACCTCAGCTTCATTCTGGACCCCACCCTCTCATTCGATCCCCACGTCAGTTCCATTGTCAAGACATCCTACTTCCACCTCCGAAACATTGCAAAAATCAGGCACTGCCTCTCCCCCCCCGCTGCTGAATCCCTCATCCACGCCTTCATCTCCTCCCGCCTCGACTACTGCAACTCCCTACTCACCGGCATCACCTCCCGCTCCCTCCATAGACTCCAGATGGTCCAAAACTCTGCTGCACGCCTCCTCTCAAACACCCGCTCCCGTGACCACATCACTCCTGTCCTCCACTCTCTCCACTGGCTCCCCATCAAAGAACGTATACAATTCAAAGTCCTCATCCTCACATACAAAGCCCTCCATAGCCTGGCCCCCCCTTACCTGACTGACCTCCTTCTCCCCCACCGCCCTACCCGTACCCTCCGATCCTCATCCATTGTTCCCCTCACTGTCCCACCCTCAAAACTCAAAGGCTTCGGTCACCGTGCCTTTTCACGAGCCGCACCCCGCCTCTGGAACTCTCTCCCTCAACCACTCAGAGACTCACCCTCACTCCTCACTTTTAAATCCCACCTCAAAACCTACCTGTTCTCCCACGCCTACAGCCTCCCCTACCCCTAGCCATCTCCCCCATCCCTGCCACCCCCGCCCCCCCCCGGGACATGCATACAACCTGCCCTATCCCTAACCATCTCCCCTAACCCTGCCACCCCCCTCCCCCCATGGACATGCATACAACCTCCCCTTCCCCGTTCGTTAACTCTGTGTTCTATGTGCTCATGTTATCTGTTGCTTGTTGTTTCTGTGTTTTCCGTTTTTCCCATATTGTCAGCGTCTTTGAGCCTCGGAAAAGCGCTATATAAATCTAATGAATTATTATTATTATTATGAGTTCAGAGGGGGCTTGTCCACCGGCATACTGTCCTTGGCTCATACAACACCCAACGTCTCCTCACCTTCCTGGCAGAGCTACGAGACATCCTCCTGGACCGCTAGCAACAGAATCCTGGGCCTGAACATCATCCCATTTATGTTATCATTTGGGACAATGTTCGTTTCCATCGAACGAACCAGATTAGAGTGGTTTAACATCAACCAACAATTCCTCAATGCCTGTCTGCCACCCTACTCACCTTTCCTCAACCCCATAGAGGAGTTGTTCTCGTCATGGAGGTGGAAGGTGTATGACCGCCAACCATACACAAGAGAGAACCTTCTCAGGGCTATGGACCTGGGGGGTATTCCACGAACGTTGATTAGTACATCTGCGATAAAAATAAATGCCTCGATCAGGCAACTTAGGATTGGAATTCAAGCCTCAGGTGATTCCTCGAACGAGGATCAGCCTTGTGTCATCAGTGTTCACAGAACACCGGCTTAGAAATCCTCGATATGGGCGCGTGGCCGAAGATATAAAGAGCCCAGAAGAGCCGATTGTCGAAATGAAGATACAATGGCAAAAAAAACTGAAAAAAGCCCTCACGCCTGCTCTTTCAGTAAGGCAGAGCAACTGTTAATTGTTGATCTATATGACAAGGAAAGGCCCATCATCTCTCGCAAAGGCAGCACTGCCGTTGTGAATAAAGCCAGGGAGATGGCGTGGCAAAGAATTGCGGACGGGTTAAATGCGTAAGTGATATAGCCTACCTATTGTTTTATTGTCATCTTGTAATAAATGAACATTCACTACTGTGATCTTATCAGTCTCAATAATATATAATATAATAATATCAGATATAATTATGACATAATAATATTATGTTTAAAATGGTGTAGACGCACTTACCACAACTGACATAACTACAATGCATTTACTCTCAATTAGTCTAAATGGGTGAGGTGTTTGAAGCCTTTCTCACCTACACCTCGTTCCAAATTATTATGCAAATTGCATTTAAGTGTCATAAACATTTAATTGAGTTTTTTCCAATTTAACTCATGGATGGTATTGTGTTTCAGGGCTCTTTGGATCATTGAAATCAATCTCAGACACCTGTGATCATTTTTGCCAGGTAAGCCCAAACTACTTAAGGAGGACGTTCCACATTATTAGGCAGGCCGCAGGTTTCAAGCAATATGGGAAAGAAAAAGGATCTCTCTGCTGCCAAAAAGCGTCAAATAGTGCCATACCTTGGACAAGGTATGAAAACATTAGATATTTCACGAAAACTTAAGCGTGATCATCGTACTGTGAAGAGATTTGTGGCTGAATCAGAGCACAGACGGGTTCGTGCAGATAAAGGCATAAAGAGGAAGGTTTCTGCCAGACAAATTCATCTGATTAGGAGAGCAGCCGCTAAAATGCCATTAAAAAGCAGCAAACAGGTATTTGAAGCCACTGGTGCCTCTGGAGTCCCGCGAACCTCAAGGTGTAGGATCCTCCAGAGGTTTGCAGTTGTGCGTAAATCTACTATTCGGTCACCCCTAACCAATGCTCACAAGCAGAAACGGTTGCAGTGGGCTCAGAAATACATGAAGACTAATTTCCAAACAGTCTTGTTTACTGATGAGTGCCGTGCAACCCTGGATGGTCGAGATGGATGGAGTAGTGGATGGTTGGTGGATGGCCACCATGTCCCAACAAGGCTGCGACGTCAGCAAGGAGGTGGCAGAGTCATGTTTTGGGCCGGAATCACAGGGAGAGAGCTGGTAGGCCCTTTTAAGGTCCCTGAAGGTGTGAAAATGACCTTGGCAAAGTATGTAGAGTTTCTGACTGACCACTTTCTTCTGTGGTCAAAAAAAAGAACAAAAGAAGAACCGTGCCTTCCGTAGCAAAATCATCTTCATGCATGACAATGCACCATCTCATGCTTTAAAGAATACCTCTGTGTCATTGGCTGCTATAGGCATAAAAGGAGAGAAACTCATGGTGTGGCCCCCATCTTCCCCTGACCTCAACCCTATTGAGAACCTTTGGAGTATCCTCAAGCAAAATATCTATGAGGGTGGGAGGCAGTTCACATCAAAACAGCAGCTCTGGGAGGCTATTCTGACATCCTGCAAAGAAATTCAAGCAGAAACTCTCCAAAAACTCACAAGTTCAATGGATGCAAGAATTGTGAAGGTGATATCAAAGAAGGGGTCCTATGTTAACATGTAACTTGGCCTGTTAAGATGTTTTTGTTTGAAATAGCTTTTGATTTCAGTAAATATGACCTCCTAATGCTGCAAATTCATCAAATTACCATTTTTAGTTCTTTACAACCTATAAAATGTTTTGAAACTCTGTTGTGCATAATAATTTGGAACAGTGCATTTTGAGTTTTTTATTTAAAAAAAAAATACTGTTATCATTGGGAGGTTTGTTCATTAACATTTGAATTATACTCTAACGGTTGATGACTTGAAAAGTATACAGATTGTCATTTGCATCGACTATTTAGGAAAATCAGAGAAAAATATAATTTGCATAATAATTTGGAACGCAGTGTAGTAATGATGTTCTTCTAGCATTGTAACTGCCAATGACCATAGACTGTCTTGGCATAGATTACTTCTTCTCATGATTACTGATGGATGGATGATTCACTTATTTAGAGAAATGTATGTGTCACTTTGGATGAAGGTTTCTGCTAAAGGCAAACATGTCGTGTAAATGTGAAATGTAGTAACCCTAGGCTTATATTAATTATTATTTTACATCTCAACAGGAGCCATCCCAATGGCGAGGTTCGCACCTGTCAGCAGGTCAAAATAAAATATTAAAACATTTTCCAGAGTGGTAAGTAGCCTATAACGAAATGTGAAATGTCCTTGGTCAAGTAGTTGTTGATCTGGAAATATGTACCTTTTTAGCGACAAAAACACTGGCTGACGCCGCTGCCACTGGTGCGAGTCCTCGGCCAAAACCGGGGCCGACCTATGATTGAGGGAATAGAGGGGGGGGGCCTCATCAGACGTCCCTCCCCAAGGCAACGTGCCTCAATATGTGCAAGGTATTATCTACTACTCTTCCTCAACAGATCAGTCTCTAAATGGCAAAAACGAATGAGTCTTTATCTTTCAGTGAAGAGAAACATCATTACACTTATTGATCCTCCTCAAGACCTAGAAGATGACCTATGTGTGAGTCGTCCTTGCTTAGCAAAAATACCATGCATCTTATGCAATTCTTTCTTTTGCTTTAACTGCAGTGTTTTGTATTTGCAGGCAGATGGCCCCAGCACATATAGGGCGCTGGAGGAGGACACCATTTCAGCCTTTACGGAAGTGGCAGAGGTAAAACCATTTAATGTGGAAAGTTGTGGATGTGTCTGCATTCTTTAAATTATGTAAAACCCAACAACTTTTTTGCAGGACCAACCAAGCACAAGCCGAACACCAAGTACTGAAGTAAGTAACTACTCATATTGCTATGTGTGGGGAACATGACGCGTTCCGACCGGCAGGGGGAGCTATAGGACAGTTGGTGAAGGGATGAGGGTCCGATGGGCATCGGCTGGTGCCAATCGGATCCTCATCAGGGTCCGATTGGCATCGGCTGATGCCAATTAGATCCTCATCAACGCGCGCTCTTAACGTGTGGCTTTGTTCCCCAGAAGGGGGTCGGACGGAGTAGCCCGAGAACGGAGTAGCGAACGAAACCAGTGACCAGAACGAGGGTACCAGAAGCGGGGATACTAAGACGGAGAAGCAGCGGAGTGTCAGGGAGCGAGGGACGGACGAGCGCTGCCGGAGAGCCGCGACCGAAAGGGTCGGACTAGAAGCGGGCCGAGACGTCCTCGCTGGAGCAAGGCTCAGCCTGACGGAAACTCCAGAACAGCTGCTCTCATAATAAAAACCCGCTTGTAGAAACTACCCAGCCTATTGTCTGTCTCCCTCTGTGGCCGAAACCTGTTACAGTGGCACCCAACGTGGGGCACAGAGGAGAGGCGGACCCGAAAACACCAGAGAACAGACAGGCGGGGGCATGGAGTCGCCCCTGGGACATGTGCTCGCCCACCTGGCGCAGCTGCAGGAGCAACAGGCGGCAATGGCACGAGCCAGCCACGACGCCCTGATGGACATGGCCCGCGTCCAGGCCGAGGACCGGGCGGACCTCCGGTCCATCATCCGCGACCGGGAGGGGTACGGGGACTACGGCGTGCCAGGGGGGACCCGAGTCCGGATGCTGCGGATGACGGAGGGGGACGACCCGGAGGCATATATAGAGACATTCGAGCAGGTGGCCCGGAGACAGCGATGGCCAGAAGACGAGTGGGCCCACCAGCTCCGGCCCCTGCTGATCGGGGAGGCGCAGCTCGCGCTGGCGGGTCTCCCGGCGGCCAGCCAGGCCGACTACCCGACAGTGGTCCGGGCCATCCGGGACCGGCTCGGGCTGAGCCCGGAAGAACACCGGCGCCGGCTCCGTGCCCTGACCCTGGAGCCCGGCGGGAGGCCGTTCCTGTACGCCCAGCAGGTGATGGACATGGCGCGACGGTGGTTGCTGCCCGAGGAGAGAACGACGGCGGAGCTGGTGGAGCAGGTCGCCCTGGAGAGATTCGTGACGGGCCTACCGGCGCGGACCGCGGCCTGGGTAGCCTACCACCGGCCCACCAACATCACCACCGCCATCGGGCTGGCCGAGAACCACCTGCCCTCTCCAGACGGGGGGGCGGCGGGAACCGCCGCGGTCCCGGTCCCAGCTCCCCGCCGCCATGGGGGGTTGGCCATTCGGACCGGACCCGTGGCGGCTCCACGGCGTGAGAGGCCGATGGCCGCTCCCCGGGGAGGGTGGCCGGAGGCAACGCAGGGGGGCGCGGCCGTGGCCTTCACCCCACAGAGAGCCCCACAGGCGGCAGAGGAGGGGTGCTGGCGGTGCGGCCAGCCTGGCCACCGCCGCCGGGACTGCCCAGCTATGGAGGTCGGCCGGGCTGTCCGCACCGCCGACGAGGTCACCCCTCCCCCGGATCCGAGCGAGGTGTACCGTATCCGGGTAAGGATGCAGCGGGGTACGCACGAGGCGCTGCTGGATTCGGGCTGCCTACAGTCTATGATCCACCAGCGCCTGGTGCGACCAGAGGCATTGGTAGGGGCATCGAGGGTGTCAATACTGTGTGTGCATGGGGATGTTCACGTATACCCGGTGGTCCCCATCGAGATCAAACATAATGGGAGAGAATATAGAGTCAAGGCGGCGGTTAGTCCGAGCCTCATGCACCCCTTAATCTTGGGTCTAGACTGGGCGGGATTCCCACGGGCAGTAGCGGGGACGACAGGGGTGCACGCACGACGGGCAGGGACCCGTGGGGCGGGCGCCGTGCTCTGCGCTGATGCGGGGGCGGCCGACGCTGACGAGGGGCAGGAGGAGGCAGGGGCAGAGGCACCGCCACCCGAGGTGCCGCTGCCGGTGTTTCCTCCGGTGGGAGATTTTCCCCTCGAACAGTCTCGTGACGCTACCCTACGCTCAGCCTACGACCAGGTGATGGTAATTGATGGTCCACGGGTACGGCCCGACGCGGCGCTCGCTCCCCCATACTTTACGTTGGTTAGGGACAGACTATATAGAGTGAGTCGTGACACTCGCAGGGAAGAGGACGTCACCCAGTTGCTGGTTCCCCGGGGCCGCCGGGAAGCGATATTCCAGGCGGCACATTATAACCCCATGGCGGGCCACCTAGGATATGACAAAACACTTAGTCGCATAATGGACCGATTCTACTGGCCGGGGATACGGGCGGAGGTGCGCCGGTGGTGCGCCGCCTGCCGCGAATGCCAGCTAGCCAACCCCCCGGCCGTCCCGCGGGCGCCGTTATACCCTCTCCCCCTGGTTGAGGCCCCGTTTGACCGTATTGGAATGGACATTATCGGCCCATTAGAGCGATGTGCACAGGGCTATCGGTTTGTGTTAGTGTTGATAGATTACGCAACCCGATACCCCGAGGCAATTCCCCTGCGCTCCATCTCCGCGAAGAGTGTGGCGCAGGCGTTGTTTCAGGTCATCTCCCGGGTGGGGATCCCGAAAGAGATCCTCACTGACCAAGGTACCAATTTTATGTCACGCACCCTCAAAGAGCTGTACGGATTATTGAATATTAAAGCGGTCCGGACGAGCGTGTACCACCCGGCCAGCGATGGTCTGTGCGAGCGGTTCAACCGGACGCTTAAATCAATGATCCGTAAGTTCGTTCACGAGGATAGTCAAAATTGGCACCAATGGCTAGCCCCCCTGTTGTTCGCGGTGCGGGAAGTCCCCCAGGCTTCCACGGGGTTTTCCCCATTCGAGCTCCTATATGGGCGCAAGCCTCGCGGCGTCCTGGACCTCATTAAAGAAAGCTGGGAGGAGGGGTCCAGCGACAGTAAAAACGAGATTCAATACGTCCTGGACCTGCGGGCAAAACTCCACACGTTAGGGGTTATATCACGGGAGCATTTGCACCAGGCCCAGGAACGACAGAAGCGCCTGTACGACAGGGGGTCTAAGCTGCGCATCTTCGCACCGGGAGACAGGGTCCTTGTACTACTGCCCACTTCCAGCTCGAAATTACTCGCCAAGTGGCAAGGGCCGTTCACGGTCACACGGCGGGTGGGGGAGGTGGACTATGAGGTGGTGCGTTCAGATCGGGGGGATAGCACGCAGATATATCACGTGAACCTTCTTAAAAAATGGACCGAGGCGATCCCGGTTGCGCTGGCTACGCTACTTCCCGAGAGGGATGAGTTCGGACCGGAGGTCCCAAAGTCTAAAATTGGTACCCCGGCCCACTTGGGAGACCATCTTTCGGCGGCCCAGCGAGCGGACGTGGCCGAGTTGCAACGGAGGTTCGCGGATGTGTTTTCCCCCCTACCCGGGCGCACCACGCTGATAGAACACCACATAGAGACGCCACCGGGCGTTACGGTGCGGACACGGCCGTATAGGCTGCCGGCTCACAAACGCGACGTGGTGAGCCGGGAGTTAGAAGCGATGCTGGAACTGGGCGTGGTAGAAGAGTCCCACAGTGATTGGTGCAGCCCTATCGTGCTGGTGACCAAGCGAGATGGGGCTGTGCGGTTCTGTGTGGACTACCGACGGGTGAACGCGGTGTCTAAATTCGATGCCTATCCAATGCCCAGGGTCGACGAGCTCTTGGACCGGCTTGGCGCGGCGAAATTCTATACGACCCTGGACTGTACGAAGGGATACTGGCAGATTCCGCTGTCGCCAGGGTCCCGCGAGAAAACGGCGTTCTCCACCCCGCGCGGTCTATACCAGTTCACCACGCTGCCGTTCGGGTTGTTCGGGGCCCCGGCTACGTTCCAGCGGCTCATGGATCGTATCCTTCGGCCGCACTCTGCATACGCAGCGGCCTACCTCGACGACATCGTGATCTACAGCGATACATGGCCGCAGCATATGCAGCGGGTAGCGGCCGTGCTGCAGTCGCTGGGGCGAGCGGGGCTCACGGCCAACCCAGCGAAGTGCGTGATCGGGCGGGGGGAGATCCGCTTTCTGGGGTACATCCTGGGCGGTGGGGAGGTGCGCCCGCAGGTAGATAAGACCGCTGCGGTCGCCGCCGCCCCGCAGCCCAGGAACCGGAAGGAAGTGAGGCGGTTCCTGGGACTGGCGGGCTATTACCGGCAATTCGTGCCGGGGTTCGCGGAGCTGGCCAGCCCCCTGACCGACCTCACCCGGAAGGGTGCCCCAGACCCGGTCCAGTGGTCGGAGCCGTGCCAGGTGGCGTTTGAAGGTATTAAAGCGGCTCTCTGTGGTAAAACTGTCCTGCATGCTCCGGATTTTAACATCCCTTTTTCCCTGCAGACGGACGCGTCGGATAGGGGGCTGGGAGCGGTGCTGACCCAGCAGGTGGAGGGAGCAGACCGTCCGGTGCTGTACCTGAGCCGCAAGTTATCAGAGCGAGAGGGCAGGTACAGCACGGTGGAGAAGGAGTGCCTGGCCATCCGGTGGGCGGTCGGCGCCCTCCGGTACTACCTGCTGGGGCGCGCGTTCACCCTCTACTCCGACCATGCTCCCCTCCAGTGGCTCCACCGTATGAAGGACTCTAACGCGAGGATCACACGCTGGTACCTCGCGCTACAGCCCTTCAATTTTGCGGTGGTGCACAGGCCGGGGACGCAGATGGTCGTGGCCGACTTCCTCTCCCGTGATGGGGGGGGGGGGAGTAGGCTGGCGGCCGGGCGCGCCCGGCCTTGATCTGGTGGTGGGGGTGTGTGGGGAACATGACGCGTTCCGACCGGCAGGGGGAGCTATAGGACAGTTGGTGAAGGGATGAGGTGTGATGTATTCACTGTTGCTATGGTTTTGTATACGCTATGCATCCTGGGTATTTAAGAGGCCATGTTTTCTGTGTGTTTGATCTAACGTGGGGCTCCACAGTAGAGAACAATAAATACTCAAGTTACCACCGTTGTCTGAGTCATACATGTTATACAGGTGAGGTTCATAGTCCTCAGGATATAACATAAATTGGCGACGAGGACGTCTGAATCCACGACGTGTGCGCGACCGGAAGAAGTTTCGGCGTGTGTTTTGCTCGGTTGCTGGGCTAGCTTCGTTAGCCACCAATGCTATTAGCCTGCACCCGGAGCAACGATAAAGTGCGTCCCGCTCGCTGTGTATGGAGCAGCAAGAGGAGGGGAGCGACCAAGATATCAAGGTACAGTTAAGGAAAAATAAGAAGATGGCTGGAATTATTGGTAATATTGGACCTTTTGATGAGAGTATTGAACAGTGGTCTAGCTATACAGAGCGCTTTGACTACTTCACCATAGCAAATGACATTGATGATGACAAGATAGTTCCAACATTCCTGACTATTATGGGCCCTAAGACATTCAATTTGTTACGTAACTTGCTACAGCCGACAAAGCCAGGTACCAAGACATATGAGGAAATAGTTGATATCCTAGCCCTCCATTTTTCACCGAAGCCTTTAGTTATTGCTGAGAGGTTTAGGTTCCACCGACGCAGCCAGGAAGAAGGCGAGTCTGTTACCCTGTATGTTGCAGCTTTACGGAAGCTAGCTGAACATTGTGATTTCAAACAAACATTAAATGACACATTGAGAGATCGTCTTGTGTGCGGTTTGAGTAATGAATCGGCACAAAAGGAGCTACTGACAGTCAGTGATCTGACGCTGGAGAAAGCTGTCAATATCAGTGTGACTATGGAAATGGCAGCAAAGGAAGCCCAGCAGTTACATACAACGAGCCGAGTGCATAAGGTCAGTAGTGAGGAGCAAAGTGGCCAGGGTCCATGTTTTCGTTGTGGGAGAACAGGACATCTTGCATCTACGTGCTGGTGTAAGGACCAGGACTGCCATAATTGTGGAAAGAAAGGGCATGTAGAGCGGGCTTGTAGAAACAAAAAGAGCGCTGAAAGGTCAACAAAGTCTGGATACAAGAAAAACACTGATTATGACAAAAAGAAAAGACATGTCCGTACCGTCGAGCAGGGAAAGACAGCTAGTGACTCTTCAGAGGAGGAGGAGAGAATAAGTTTTCTCAGAGTACTAAACATGGATGAGGGCGCCGATTGCTACTGGGCTACCCCTGAGCTGGAAGGACTTCCAGTGAAAATGCAGATCGACACTGGGTCAAGGGCTTCAATCATCTCAAATAGAGTCTACAAGAAATTCATGAAGCACCTCCCATTACGAGCATCAGACACCAAGTTTCGAACATATACAGGAGAGCCCGTTCCGATGAGGGGTATGACGGATGTGACTGTCCAGTGTAATGGACAAATTGAAAAGCTCCCTGTTTACATAACTAATGGAGATTATCAAGCATTGATGGGACGTCTGTGGCTAGACAAAATAAGGCTGGACTGGCAAGCAGTACGCATGATAGCAAACGGCTCCACAGGCCTACAGGCTGTCTTGGAAAAACACACAGAGGTTTTCCGGAACGAGTTAGGAAGCATGAAGGACATTACAGTAAAGCTACATGTAAAGCCTGAAAGCAAACCGGTGTTTTTGAAAGCTAGATCGGTACCATATGCTATAAGAGACAAGGTGGAAGCTGATTTGGACGCTCTTGTGAAGAGTGGAGTACTGGAGCCAGTCACTACCAGTGATTGGGCGACACCGATAGTGCCAGTGCCTAAGAAGGATGGAGGAATCCGGACCTGTGGGGATTTTAAGGTAACAGTTAACCCTGTGCTATCTGTAGAGCAGTATCCACTCCCTCATATTGAGGACCTGTTTGCTGGACTTAGTGGGGGTCAAAAGTTCAGTAAAATAGACCTTAATCAAGCTTATTTGCAAATGCATGTGCATGAAGACTCACAGGAGCTGCTAACTATCACAACGCACAAGGGCCTCTTCAGGTACCGCCGATTACCTTTCGGAATCACATCAGCACCAGCACTGTTTCAACGTGCTATGGATCAAATCCTCAGTGGCCTGCCTGGTGTTCAGTGCTATTTAGACGATATCCTTTGCACAGGGGCCAGCGATTCCGAGCACCTTCATAATCTGGACGCCACTCTTCAAAGACTAAAGGAATATGGACTCAGGGTTCGCAAGGAAAAATGTGACTTTTTCCGCTCTTCTGTGGAGTACTTGGGACATGTCATTAGTGCCGAGGGCCTACACACGGCCCCATCCAAGGTCGCAGCCATCATGGATGCACCGCCACCCCAGAACGTCAGTCAGTTGCGTTCGTTCCTAGGGCTGCTCAACTACTACGGTCGTTTCATCCCAAATCTATCATCGCTACTAAAGCCACTACATGACTTACTCCGCCAGGACAAGGCGTGGGAATGGAATAAAGCATGCCAGGAGGCTTTTCAGAAATCAAAGGATGTGTTAGTGGGGTCAGAGGTCCTAACCCATTATGACCCGTCACTCCAAATCCATCTGGCCTGTGATGCATCTCCATACGGGGTGGGTGCAGTTATCTCACACATAATGCCAAATGGGGATGAAAGGCCCATTGCCTTTGCTTTAAGGACTTTAAACAAAGCGGAAGCCAATTATGCTCAGCTGGAGAGGGAAGCGTTAAGCATCATTTTTGGCGTTCGTAAATTCCATCAGTACTTATATGGACGGAAATGTACACTCCTTACCGATCACCGACCTCTTACAACCATCCTTGGACCACATACCGGGATACCGTCTCTCGCCGCAAGCCGTCTGCAACGATGGGCGCTGCTGTTGTCTGGGCATTCATATGTCATAAAGTATCGTAAAGCAGACTCACATTGCAACGCCGATGGCTTATCAAGGTTGCCACTCCCTGTCACCAAACCAGAGTTGCACACTGAGCACGTTGCCTATTTCAGTCAGGTGGATGATGCGCCAGTTTCAGCTGAACAAGTGAAGAAGGCCACACGCAATGACCCGGTCTTGTCAGCTGTCTTGGACATTGTTGTAAAGGGCCACTCTGGCAGCAACGACGGTGCTTTGAAACCTTACCTCGCGAGGAGGGCGGAACTGACGGTGCAGTCTGGATGTTTGCTGTGGGGAAGGAGAGTGGTTATACCACCAACACTACGCAAACCAGTGTTGCAGCAACTCCACTCAGGACACAGTGGAATAGTAAGGATGAAGGAAATAGCAAGAAGCTACTTTTGGTGGCCAAATATGGATGGACAGATAGAGGAGATAGCAAAAGCCTGTTCCTCATGTCAGAAAATCAGGAACAATCCTCAACTAGCTCCTCTGCACCCCTGGAGCTTTCCAGAAAGGCCATGGCATCGTGTGCATATTGATTTCGCAGGACCTTTTGAGGACAGAATGCTACTTGTCGCTGTGGATGCACACAGTAAATGGCCTGAAGTGGCTATCATGAGATCCACCACAACAGGAAAGACAATTGAGAAGCTGGGAGAAATGTTCAGCCGTTTTGGATGTCCCGTTCAACTCGTCTCTGACAATGGACCACAGTTCGTGTCCCAGGAAATGGCTGCTTTCGTGCAAGCAAATGGCATACAGCACATAAGATCAGCACCTTATCACCCGTCATCGAATGGCCTCGCTGAAAGGTTTGTGCAAACGATGAAAAATGCATTAAAGGCATCACAAGGACAGGGAACCCTCCATCAGCGGCTGCACAGATTCCTACTGACGTATCGCAACACGCCACATGCAACTACAAAAGTATCACCTGCCAGCTTGTTGCTACAAAAAGAGCTTAGATCCAACTTTGACCTCCTGAAGCCAACGTCAGTGAAAGAGACAGTTTCACAGCAGCAGAAGAAACAAATCCAACAAAGAGGACAAACCAAGTTCAGAGTTTTCACTCCAGGTGAAACTGTGTTGGCAAGGAATTACTGCAGTGGACCTAAGTGGATTCCTGCCACCATCATTGCACAGACTGGACCGGTATCATATACGGTTCAAACTGCTACTGACATCGTCTGGAGAAGGCACATCGACCAGCTATTGCAAGCTCCAACACACACCCCGCTGCTTGCCAAGGACCCTCTCGATACACCGCCTCTTGATCTACCTGCAGAAGTTTCAGATTATTTTATGCCTGAGCCTGAGGTTGCTGCCGCAGCACCTGACTCTCCAATCAAAGAGACTGTAACACCTCCGCCTGATTCTGCCTCTGGTCCGAGCCCACTACAGAGACACAGAGACCCTGAGGTTCCAGCTGCACGGCGATATCCTGAAAGACAGCGGCGGCCTCCTGATCGTTTGGAATTATAGCTTGACTTACCCAATTCAACTGGAGCAGAATAATCTCCATGGGTATAGTCAGGGGTTTGAGGTGGTCTACCCTCACCCCAGGATTGTTATTGTTTTTGTTACAGGCATCTATATAGTTATGGTGTTATTTGAAGATTTTCTAGCTGATGTTAAATGGGACATTTATTGTAAGGGGGGAGGAGATGTGATGTATTCACTGTTGCTATGGTTTTGTATACGCTATGCATCCTGGGTATTTAAGAGGCCATGTTTTCTGTGTGTTTGATCTAACGTGGGGCTCCACAGTAGAGAACAATAAATACTCAAGTTACCACCGTTGTCTGAGTCATACATGTTATACAGGTGAGGTTCATAGTCCTCAGGATATAACATGAGGGTCCGATGGGCATCGGCTGGTGCCAATCGGATCCTCATCAGGGTCCGATTGGCATCGGCTGATGCCAATTAGATCCTCATCAACGCGCGCTCTTAACGTGTGGCTTTGTTCCCCAGAAGGGGGTCGGACGGAGTAGCCCGAGAACGGAGTAGCGAACGAAACCAGTGACCAGAACGAGGGTACCAGAAGCGGGGATACTAAGACGGAGAAGCAGCGGAGTGTCAGGGAGCGAGGGACGGACGAGCGCTGCCGGAGAGCCGCGACCGAAAGGGTCGGACTAGAAGCGGGCCGAGACGTCCTCGCTGGAGCAAGGCTCAGCCTGACGGAAACTCCAGAACAGCTGCTCTCATAATAAAAACCCGCTTGTAGAAACTACCCAGCCTATTGTCTGTCTCCCTCTGTGGCCGAAACCTGTTACACTATGCTATTACATCTAGAGGGTCTGCTACTCTGACACCTTTCTGACACCTTTCAGTCCGTCCGTTCCCTGTATTCTAAATATCTTGAAGGAGAGGTCAAAATACAGGGAATGCGCAGGAAGCAATTCAAACTGAAAAGAAAGAAGCTCAAACTGGAAATTGAGTTACTGGAAGGCCAGTTGGAGAAGTAAGTATACATTTAAACAGCAGAAGGTCATGGTCTGGACTGAAATTGAATGTTTCTTTTTTTTTGTCTTCACAGAGACAACAGAAGGACTAAATAAATAAATTCAAAAACAACTTTGACATGCCATTTTCAGTGGTGGAGGATGAAGGATTTATAGGGTTTGTCCAGAAACTCGACCCTACCTACATCCTCCCCACAAGACAGGCGCTGAAAATTAAGCTGGCCTCCAGATATGAGGCCAAGGCCGAGGTGTTCCGTGCCCAGTTGGTGAGTTTAACATCAGACGTGTGGACTTCCATGAATATGGACGCATATCTTGCCGTCACCTGCCACTTTATCGCTGGTGAGGACTGCAAGCTCTCCATCGTGCTACTGGGGGTGGCCACATTCCCTCAGACGCACACAGCAGAGCATATGAAGGAGGCCAAGAGTGTTCTGCTGGGGCCTGAAGGACAAGGTTCACTGCCTCATCACCGTGACAACGCCTCCAACATGATTTCCTGTGCAAAGCTGCTGGGAGTACGCCATGTCCCGTGTTTCGCGCACAGCCTCAACCTGGTCGTGAAGAAGGGCCTGGACCTCACACCTGAGCTGAAAGACATACGTTTGAGAGCCAAAAAGATTGTAGCCTTCTTTAAGTCTAGTAGCACAGGGAAGGAGAGACTGTCCATCTTTCAGGGCCAGTTGGGGGTCCCCCAGCATAAGCTGATCTAGGAGGTGGACACAAGGTGGAACAGCACCTACCTGATGCTACAGAGAATGAAGGAGCAGCGCCTGTCGGTGGGAGCGGCCCTGGCCAGCCTGAGCACAGACATCCCTGCTCTGACTAGTGGGGAATTTGATTTGATGGCTGAGTGCCTTGATATATTGTCACCATTTAATCGGGCAACCTTAGAGCTGTCCGAGGAGAAAAGAGTCTCGGCATCAAAGGTGATACTTTTTTATATATAATATTTCTTATTCCAGTATAGAAGATGTCATGTACATTGAAAAAGGCAGGAATATTTTCTGTTTTTCTCCCTCCCCTCCACCCACCCCTCCCTCTCAAACATGTCTGCATCAAAGGTGATACCTATAATAAGAATAATGCAGCACAAGGTGTCGGAGAAGTGTGGTCGGATGACCAACCCTGCTGCCTCAAAGCTGGGCCTGCACCTGGTCCGGCTCCTGACGGCAAGGTGCGGTGTGGAGAACGTTGGGGTCCTGGCATTGGCCACGCTGTTGGACCCCCGTTTTAAAACATTGGCGTTCGGTAACCCGTCCCATGCTCAGGAGGCGGTGAAGAGGTTGACTGCTGAGTGTGCTTCAGCTATTCAGAGCACACAGAACGCACCTTCAACCTCACAGGTAAATACCCTTTCCTTTGCACTGTGTATTTCAACAGCAGCACATTGTATGTCCTGAACAAATTCCTCCCAGAGGACCACAAAGTTAATTTTATTTATTGTATCTTTCTCTCAGCAGCCAAACTCAGCACAGGAAATGCCTACCGCCGAAGACAGACGACTTTTGGGAGCTTCTGGACACGAGTTGGTTGGTTGCAAAACATAGTCAATTGTTGAGGATCACATGAAAAAGCTGTCAATTTGACAACTAGGCTAATTGTTGTTGTGTTCCCTGCAGGTGCAGCACATAATGTACAAAGCCCAACAGCAGACGCCACGGTGGAGGTGCAGCGGTACCTGAGCGACCCCTACCTTCCCAGAGGGGAGGACCCGCTGAAATACTGGGCCACACATAAGACCATATATGTGAACTTGTACAAGCTGGCCACCAAATACCTACATAAACTACCTTTAAACTCTTGGTGCAAAAACTGTATTCTACCGATTGCAATTGTCTTTATTTTTTCTTTAATCCTGTCTTGCTCACTGTTTGTTTGCCCTTAATCGACGTCACTGTAAATGAGGGTCACTGTGGAGCAAATAGTTTTCCTTAATAAACATTTGTAGGCTTCTGTCCCACACAACCATGTCCCTCCCACACTTTGCCTGTTCATGTACACAAGCAATACATATTTTATTGTTCACATAAGCACATGTCTGTCCAGTTCCCACAATATAGCCTTGTTTTGCACTCTTTCCCTGTTCCACAAGCACATCCCAACACTGTGGCCCCTGTTATGCCATGTTGACCATCTATATCTGCCCCAATTATCAAACAGCCATATCCCACACATGCCTAAATGTCGTTCAGATTTTTATCTTTACATATCAGAAATGGACACAACATTAGCATTTATTTATTCATTCATATATGTATTTATTATAGTCTACTAGACACACCAACATTTAAGATCGCATATATGGCCACAACAGAGAGAAGGGGGGGGGGGGGGGGGTCAGGGGTCACGCACGCACGCAGCACCAGACCTCCGTCTCAGTTTCGCGGTAGTTTTGGGCCGAGCCGGCCGGCAAAATAAATTTAGTTAGCCTGGATAGTTACTAGATAGATACTAAGAGAGATGGAGCGCAAAAGCACACTAAAACGGAAGGGAGGCTGGGAAAAACTTAGGGAGAAAAACAAAAAAAAACTCGAGGCAGATGCTGCCAAATGTGTAAACATTAGGGACATGTTTGCTGCACCCTCAAGTTTACCACAGCAGCAACAGGTTGAAGAGGAGGCTGGCAGGGAGGAGCGGGAGCAGGGTACAGATACAGAGGATAGAGAGGATACAGAAGAAGCGGGGCCGAGTCAGCCTGTAACCGTTGACCCGGTAAGGAAAATATAGGTAGCTGTTAGGGGTGTAACGGATCGCCCCCCACGGTTCGGCACGCATGTGTACCGCGGATCAATTGCAAAATGTAACCAAGTAATAATATTACTTAATATTAGTTAATATCCCTTGTAAATCACAATGTAGAGTTGCCATGAAAAGATAGACGCGACAGTTGCGTGCTTTGTTTTACTCTAAAGCGCAATGATAGGTTGATAATGAAAAAAAAAATCTAGAACAACAAGGCTGCGTTCGTAAATTCGCTCTGGAATCTGATCACTGAGTACACTGGTCTACTTGCACTGGTACCATTGCTTACTGTATGTAGTCGTCTTTGTAGTGGTTTGGGGGAATACTACAGTTTGTCATATGACTGTACAGCACAGTATATAAGACGAGTATATAAGGCAAGTATTTTTGTGCTGGTGGGTGTGGTCCGACCGATTGGGGTGGGCCTGTCTGGGTCAAAAATGCCAGGGCCTAATTTTTGTCCCAGTCCAGCCCTGAGCTGCTGTATCGACTGCATCGATAGATCGACACTTTTTCCGGCACAATTGTGTCGAACGTGTCAATTGCGTCGAAAGCTTCGTTTCCCCCATCACTAGCTGGGCCTGCTGAACCTGTACCTCTCCCACAGGTACTCATCAGAAAAGGCCAGTGGGTTACTTCTGTCCCTGAAGACTCTTGGAGCTGGTGGAAAAAACTCTCACTCTGACCGTTGCTCAGCGTACGTCACTGACGTGCTGGCAGGAGTCTTTTCAAAATAATAAACACGAGCAATAATAAATAATAATGCTGCGGCGTCTGCTTCCCCTTCCGGGACTCGCTCGCTGGATCCCCCTTTCGGGTTCTGCTGCTCGTGGTGTAGAGTGTCTCTCCTACTATCACAGGTTCTCCCTGCCTCCTTCTCTCTCCTGGGGGAACAAACACACACAGGTTAAATAGACCAGTTGGATAACGAGTCTGATTACTGACACCTGTCCGTAATCAGCGTGTCATCCATCCCCCACCAGTCTGGCTCCCTCTGCAGGCCAGAACGTGCCATGCTCCCCACAGTAAGTAATATAGGTGTCTTGTAATCCCATGTGAGATGGGCCAGTGTAGCTATGTGGCACAACACGGAAATAAATCATGCATGCAGTAATTCGTACAGCTAGTATTGTGTATAGTGGCAGCTGTGGGCTATATAGGTGTAGTGGCTGGCTGATGGTGATGTTCATATCTTGCCCTTGACTGTCGAACCGTTAAAATAGATGATTGCTCCATCCACAATTGAAGATGTCAGGTTGACTGGTTGACATCTACAGTAGGCTACTGTAGACCATGGAATTCCTGTTTAACGAAGATAGCAATGTCGGTATATTATGCAGTCAGGAAATGTGTACTGTATAGGTATGCTGTGAAGATACGCGGTGTAGGTAGATGAATTAATAGTACCTCGCGACCGATATAAAAATTTGAAAACTAACGTTATTATTATGACCGGTCTTCTGGAATCGACCACATCACTTAACTTCTCTTCAAAAAAAGAAGACAGGAATAAGGAGAAACAACGAAAATGGGTGAGTAGCAACGTTAACGTTAGCTCACTCAATAATATGCTTTTATGTAATGATAGCTAGCTATTTTGCTAGCTAGTTAATAGTAACATTTTGTTGCTAACGTTTTATTTGTTTTTATATTCATTAATGTTAGCTAGCTAGCGTTGTCGTAATTTTCATACCAACCCCATGTCAGGTAACTAACCATAGTTTGACAGTTCTTATGTATTGTAAAAAAAATCTATTTGGTAAAAATAAGTGGCAGGTACATTTTAGAATCCACCAACTTCTGTGGTGGGACACAAATTTTTTTTCAAATGGACTAACCACTATGGAGATACCACTAACGTTGCTGTTTTTTCTCTCTACAGATAGAGATATCGCTGGCGTAGACAGCATCGGAGGCAGTGGGTGCACCCAATCATAAAACGGAGGCTACAACAGGGAGCCTTCCATAATTTGGTGGCAGAGCTAGCTTTAGACCAGGAAAGGCACCGTAAATATTTCAGAATGTCTGCGGTGCAAATGGAGGCCCTTCTCTGTGTGGTGGGACCTGACCTGACGAGGAAGACGACACATTTTGGCTGTAACAGGACGAATTTGGACTAAACGAATAAGACGCTGCCGTCCCAGCCACCCCTGCGCGAGCCCGCACACCAACCCCTCTGACTGGCTGGGGCAAGAAAAAAAACAACTAAACAGGACATTGATGACGCACTCGTGGCGTACATCACTGCTCCGCCGAAGCCTACAGCCCCCACTGTGAAGACTGCAGCTGAGCTTTTCCTCTTTTTTCTATTATTACCTTCTCCCTTAGGTCTACTTCCCTACTGACCCTCATCTACTACCTGGGCTATAGAGTTACTATTGAAGCGTTTAAGTTAACTTCATAATTAAAAACGAGAATAATGGCAGAAAGGAATAATTCTCAAGCCACTGCGATGGCAGAGGAGGAATTTAAGTCTCTCAAAGCATCTCGTAGCGGTAAACTTGGAGCGTGTACACGCACAGTGAATTAAAGTTCATGAATCTGTGCAAACAATGTTGTCTGATAAATTAAAGGAAAAGGACAGAATGGAATGGTATTAACAAGCTGTTTTAACAAGCACTTTGTTAGGGCTGGTCATGCTTTTGCAACTGCTACATCCACTCCCACAGTCAACCATGCTGCCTCAACCCCTAGCACTGGTCCGCCCCCAAGCACTCCGTGCTTCTCCTTCCAGCCAGTAGAGGAGAGTGAGGTGCTTAGGGAGTTGCTTAAACTGGACCCTTATAAATCAGCTGGGCTGGATGATCTGGACCCTTTCTATCTGAAATTAGCAGCTCACATTGTCTCAGCCCCCATCACCTGTCTGTTCAACCTCTCCCTGCAAACCTCAGAATTCCCCATGGACTGGAAATCTGCTGCTGTCATCCCACTCTTCAAGGGAGGTGACAAGTTAGACCTGAACTGTTACAGGCCTATATCCATCCTACCCTGCCTCTCCAAAGTCTTAGAGAAACTGGTCAACAATCAGCTCACCCACCATCTGGAGTCCTATAGTATCTTCAGCACTACGCAATCCGGCTTTAGATCTGGCTACGGTTGTGTCTCTGCAACACTTAAAGTGCTAAACGACATAATATGCGCCTTTGACTCCAAGCACTACTGTGTAGCTGTATTTATTGACCTGGCTAAGGCCTTTGACTCCGTGGACCACTGCATCCTGCTTGACAGACTCAAGGATGTTGGACTTGCAGAGGAATGCCTGGCATGGTTTAACAACTACTTCTCTGGTCGTGTGCAGTCTGTGAGAGCTGAAGGCCTACTGTCTGACCCAATGTCCCTGTCCATGGGTGTCCCCCAGGGCTCCATTCTGTGTCCAACACTATTGAATATTTTTATAAATAACATTGCTCACGCGGCTGGAAACTCTTACATCCATCTGTACGCTGACGACACCATTCTTTACACGTCTGGCCCCTCTCTGAACACCGCCCTGACCGATCTCCAACACAGCTTTAATAGCATCCAATATGCCTTCTCCAACCTCCATCTTCTCCTAAACACAGATAAAACTAAATGCATGATCTTCAATCGGACCCTACCCCAAGCCTCCTGTCCCCCAAAAATCACCTCACTGGATGGGTCAGTACTAGAATTTGTCAACACATACAAATATCTAGGTATCTGGCTTGATAGTTCACTCTCCTTCCAAACCCACATCAATAGCCTACTCACTAAAGTCAGAACAAGAATAGGTTTCCTGTACCGCAACAAAGCCTCCTTCACCCACTCTGCAAAACACACTCTGGTAAAAATGACCATCCTGCCAATTCTGGACTATGGAGATATCATTTACAGGATTGCCCCCAAAAACCTTCTCAATAAACTGGACGTCATCCATCACACTGCCATCCGCTTTGTCACCGGTGCCCCTTTCAATACACATCACTGCGACCTGTACTCCCAAGTCAACTGGCCATCACTCCACACCAGGCGACTGACCCACTGGTATCAGTTCATCTATAAATCCATCATCGGCAAATCCCCCCCCTACCTCTGCTTACTACTGAACTTCTCATCCAGCACTCGCAATCTCCGCTCCAACAAATATATCACTCTGGTCCCCCCCAAAGTCCGCACCTCCTTTGGCCGTCATTCTTTTCAGTTTGCTGCCCCCACTGACTGGAATGCGTTGCAGTTGTCACTAAAACTCACCACTTTTATAGCATTACCCACTTTTAAACACTCACTTTCAGATGTTGTCTCGGATCACTGCACTTGCTTTTAAGATAACTTCCCCCTGCTGTAATGTATAGATATTTTTGATACTGTATTGCACTCATGTTTTATATTGTATATATCATGTTTTGTATCGTATATACTGTGTTGTGTTCTGTGTACTGACTTGCCTCTGTTCTGCCAATTGGCCAGATCGTCGTTGCAAATGAGCATTTGTTCTCAACTGACCTATCTGGTTAAATAAAGGTTAAATAAAAATAAAATAAATAAAAGTATGAACCAAAGATGGACACACTTAATGATTGAACACTTAATGACTGAAGTGGGAACATGGAAAATTACAGAAGGAGATCCACAAACGCTCCTTCAACCACAGGACAGCATTTCCAATGCATCTAAAAAATCAAAAGGATCAAATCCATCCTCAAAGGCATCCTCTTCATTGTCCTCTGTACACCTGAAAGCTGACATGGAGAGAGCAGCTCTATTACAGGCAGTGGCGTAGCGGACGGGCCCGCAAGCGACGCACCGCGGGGGGGGCCCCAGCCACTACGGGGCCCCCTAACATTGGATACACACTTTTTTGTATATAATAAAAAAAAAATAAGTGGCCCTTCATTGTGTCAACCTTAATTTTAATATATAGGCCTATATTTAAAAATATATACATAGTTAGCCGTATCCAATAGCAACATGACTTTGACGTCACACGAAAATGAGCAAGCGATACCAGTGTACCAACGCGGGCTCGTTCGCCAGACAGCGCCAACGTTCTGAGGTTTCCAAACGCGAACGCGAACCGGCACGGTTCTTTGCCGGTGTGAAAGCCCTATATGAGGGGTTCAGCGTCAGTTCGCTTCGGTGCACCTTGCTGCCTGATTGTCTGTCCCTGTGTCATTCACTCTCAACATGGATACAAGTACAATAAGCATTCTTTAGGTGGAAGTTTACGGAAGTACATGTCTCAAGTATTATCTCTGCGGTTAGTCGAGTGAAAGAAAAACAACATACAGATGATAATTCACACAATATAATACCACGAAAGCGTACGGCACTAAACAATAACATTTATTTGGGCAGCATCATACTCAAACTCAGGCAAAAGGGCAGGGTCCGTTTTCTAAAAACAAAAACAAATAGATACTGACAGGAATAACAGGAATCATAGTCAGCAGGCCTCAAATTTAGGCCTATCCTCCCCACAAGACAGGCGCTGAAAATTAAGCTGGCCTCCAGATATGAGGAGGCCAAGGCCAATAGCTGAGGTGTCCCGTGCCCAGTTAGTGAGCTTAACATCAGACGTGTGGACTCCCATGAATATGGACGCATATCTAATAATTTTCCATGTTCCCACTTCAGTCATAAAATCATTAAGTGTGTCCATCTTTGGTTCATACCAATCCATTCTGTCCTTTTCCTTTAATTTATCAGACAACATTGTTGACAACAAGATTCATGAACTTTAATTCACTTATAAGCAGATCAAATGTCTCAAGACCCTGATTCACTTTGTCCACATTTCCCCAATCAACAAGCATTTATGCGTGTACACGCTCCAAGTTTGCCGCTACGAGATGCTTTGAGTGACTTCAATTCCTCCTCTGCCATCGCAGTGGCTTGAGAATGTTTCCTTTCTGCCATTATTCTCGTTTTTAAGTTAATTTAAACGTTTCAATAGTAACTCTACAGCCCAGAGTAGACAGTAGTAGATGAGGGTCAGTGGGGAAGTAGACCTAAGGGAGAAGGTAATAATAGAAAAAAGAGGAAAAGCTCAGCTGCAGTCTTCACAGTGGGGGCTGTAGGCTTCGGCGGAGCAGTGATGTACGCCACGAGTGCGTCATCAATGTCCTGTTTAGTTAAAACATTTTCTTGCCCCAGCCAGTCAGAGGGGTTGGTGTGCGGGCTCGCGCAGGTGTGGCTGGGACGGCAGCGTCTTCTTCGTTTAGTCCAAATTCGTCCTGTTACAGCCAGCCTGTTTGGCCTCAATAGGCTGTCTGTAATTTGTCGTCTTCCTCGTCAGGTCAGGTCCCACCACAGAGAGAAGGGCCTCCATTTGCACCGCAGACATTCTGAAATATTTACGGTGCCTTTCCTGGTCTAAAGCTAGCTCTGCCACCAAATTATGGAAAGCTCCCTGTTGTAGCCTCCGTTTTATGATTGGGTGCACCCACTGCCTCCGATGCTGTCTACGCCAGCGATATCTCTCTATCTGTAGAGATAAAAAACAGCAACGTTAGTGGTATCTCCATAGTGGTTAGTCCATTTGAACAAAAGTTTCGTGTACCACCACAGAAGTTGGTGGATTCTAAAATGTACCTGCCACTTATTTTTACCAAATAGATTTTTTTACAATACATAAGAACTGTCAAACTATGGTTGGTTACCTGACATGGGGTTGGTATGAAAATTATGACAACGCTAGCTAGCTAACATTAATGAATATAAAAACAAATAAAACGTTAGCAACAAAAAGTTACTATTAACTAGCTAGCAAAATAGCTAGCTATCATTACATAAAAGCATATTATTGAGTGAGCTAAAGTTAACGTTGCTACTTCGTTGTTTCTCCTTATTCCTGTCTTCTTTTTTTGAAGAGAGGTTAAGTGATGTGGTCGATTCCAGAAGACCGGTCATAATAATAACGTTAGTTTTCACATTTTTAAATCGGTCGCGAGGTACTATTAATTAATCTACCTACACCGCGTATCTTCACAGCATACCTATACAGTACACATTTCCTGACTGCATAATATACCGACATTGCTATCTTCTTTAAGCACAAGAGTGATACTGTACAGGCGACAGAGCAGTTCATAGCTGACACCGCCGCGTATGGTAGGATCAGACGTATCAGGTCAGATAATGGTACTGAATTTACAGGGAAAGAGTACCCAGGGCTACTGAGAAGAAATGGTATCAGACATGAGACATCATCTCCATATTCGCCACATCAGAATGGCACTGCAGAACGCCAGTTTAGGACTCTCTTTGACATGGCTCGATGCATGTTATTAGAGAGCAAGCTACCCAAGGTGTTATGGCCTTATGCAGTACAGACTGCATCTGTAGTGAGAAATAGGTGTTTTAACAATCGCACAAAACAGACACCTTACATGATGCTGACAGGGAGACGTCCCAATATGTCTAGGATGCAGAAGTTTGGAACGGTGTGTTATGCCTACAAACAGGATAAGAAAAAGCTAGACCCAAGGAGTGAGAAGGGCTTCTTTGTAGGGCATGACAAGAAAAGCCCAGCTTACCTGGTTTTCTATCCTGACAGTGGAAAGGTGAGGAAGCACAGACTGGTCAGATTTATGCCAAAGACGATGGGTGAGCAGCAGACACAGACTGAGATATCAATAGAGGATGAGGACTGTGATGTGCCACAAAGGGCCAGCACGACTAAGCAAAGGGACGTGAGTCCAAAGACAGCTCAAGAGCATATTCCTGTGACCAGGCCCGAACAGGTGCAGACTAGGGAGAAACAGGAGTCTCCACGCTATCCTCCCAGGGAGAGGAAGAGACCAGATTATTTTGGGGACCGTGTATATGAAGTAGGAAGTCAGGACCAGGCACAGGTAAACATTGATTACTGCTACAAAATGTTGTGTAACGTACCTTTGACCTACAGTGATGCAGTGAAGTCACCCAAGTCTAGAGAATGGGTCAGTGCTATGGACGACAAAATGCAATCATTGAGAGAGAATGGTACGTTTACTTTGACTAACTTACCCCAGGGCAAAGTTGCAGTGGGGGGTAGATGGGTGTATGTATACAATCAAGAAAAATGCAGATGGTTCAGAAAAATACAAAGCACGATATGTTGCAAAAGGCTACAGTCAGAGAAGGGGTGTTGACTATGAAGAGACCTTTTCTCCCACAGCCGATTTAACCAGTGTTCGAGTGTTGATGCAAAAAGCAGCACAGGATCATTTGATTTTACATCAAATGGATGTCAAAACTGCCTATCTTCATGCACCGATAGATTGTGTTATATACATGGAACAGCCAGAGGGTTATGAGCAGACATCTGGCACAGAGACAGTGGTGTGTAAACTAGAGAAGTCACTGTATGGTCTAAAACAGTCTGGCCGAAATTGGAACCATTTATTACATGACTATCTAATGGTGAATGAGTTTGTGCAAAACCCTGCAGATCATTGTGTATATACTAAAGAAACGGAACATGAGAAAGTGATCATGATTATATGGGTCGATGATTTGGTTATTGCTGCCAGTAACAAGAATACACTGAATGTTGTAAAAGAGATGCTCTCAAAGAAATTTCAGATGAAAGATATGGGCAAATTGACACATTTCCTGGGAATCGATTTTGAACAGTGTGATGGATGTGTAACAATGTCACAAAAGCAGTGTGTAAAGAACATGCTAGAGAGGTTTGACATGCAGAACTGTAAACCCAGATCGACGCCTTGTGAGCAGACACTCAATTACACTGAAGGGGCAGGATTAATGAGTGATGTCACTCGGTACAGAGAGATGGTCGGTAGCCTCATCTACCTGACTATGTGTACTAGGCCAGATCTTTGTTTCATAGTGAGTAAACTGTCCCAGTATTTTACCAAACCAACCGAGGAGCATTGGGCCACTGCCAAACATGTATTGAGGTTCTTAAAGGGCACCAGTGATAAAGTGTTGTGTTACAAAAGGTGTAACTCTGATTTGAGATTACAGGCTTTCAGTGATGCTGACTGGGCAGCAGATGTCACAGACCGTCGTAGCACAACAGGTTACTGTGTTAGTCTACATGAGAATGGTCCATTGGTCTCATGGAAGACCAAAAAGCAACCAACGGTGGCGTTGTCCACATGTGAGGCGGAGTACATGGCATTAGCTGCAACCACCCAAGAGTGTTTACACCTGACTCAACTGTTGACACATATGGATGCATGTAAGTATGCACCACCCATTGTCCATGAGGACAATCAGGGAACGATTGCATTAGCTAAGAACCCAGTCCGCAGACAAAAATCCAAACACATAGATATAAAGTACCATTTCATCAGGTCTACAGTACAGAATGGACAGATCTGTTTGCAATATTGTCCCACAGCTAATGGTGGCTGATGTGTTTAGCAAACCAGTAACTAAGGACAAATTGGTTAGGTTCACAAAGGTTATGTTTGGGAGAGAAACCACATCAGTGTGAGTAATGACCAAGCGGTCAATTTTTGTTTTGGCTTTCTTGCTTTATTTTTTTCAAAGTGTTATAAGAGAATACCAGTGAAAAACTGAAGACTGTTTGTAAATGATGATGATGATGATGATGATGTATATTCTTGTTTCACAGGAGAGGAACAATATCAGTGCCAGCTTTTGTTTGTTTGATTGATGGAATGACAGCTCCAAAGAGTGTTATGGAAATTGTAGGCTACTGATTGTTACTGATTTGTTTATTTTTCTCTCCATCTTAGATTGGTCAGGTGAGAGCAAGTGGGGGTGTTGACATGAGTGTGCTCTCCAGTCATCCCTATCCCAGTGTGAGTGGGGCATAATTGATTGATTGACACCAGCTGTGTGACATGAATGATTGAGCCAGCTGATCCTATATATGTGACCATTCCCACAATAAAAGTTGCTTCCTTGATAACATGAACCCTGTCTGACAGCGTATGATTCCTCCGTTCAGTGTGCAGTCCGATCGTTATGGTTTTAGCCAATACGCAATAACCAACGTTTAACAATCGCAAAACTGATTGCCTCAATCAAGACAACAATGTCTGATCAACAGCCTCACACGCCAGCGCAGGCGGAGGAGAATTCCTCCTGCGAAACTTCATCAACCTTTTGGAGGCACCGGCACACCATGTCCCTCATTCGGGACAGATCCGTATCAGAGGATGAGAGGGTGGCAAGGGGCGTGCCACTACAGGGATCTTCTGATCGACAGGGCAGAGTGTGTCCACAGGGCACACAGAGAGACCTTGAGAACCAGAGAACAGAAGAGACCCTGGCGTCACAGAAGAGGAAGAGGAAGGTAGAGGAAGGTAGAGGAAGAGTTGGGGCCTGCACGGAGGAGACGAGGTGGGAGCTGGTCTGACCAGCGGTGGCTCGGTACCGAGGAGAGGAGGGAGGAGGATCTTATTGCGGATATGGGCTTCCTGTCTGTCACAGACTGGTGGTTCGGTACCGAGGAGAGGAAGGAGGAGGATCTGATTGCGGATATGGGCTTCCTGTCTGTCACAGACTAGTAACTCTCCACCTCTGACTGACAGCTCGATCCCTCCTCTACTTTGAATGAACTCAACCCCAATGTGTTGAATTGATATAGATTTATGAAGTAGTAGTAATAATATTAAGATAAGATTTCTGTCAGCATGCATACATTTTAAAACAATTATAAATAAAAGTGTTTTTTGAATGAACTCAACCCCAATGTGTTGAATTGATATAGATGTAGACTGACAATGTATCAAATATACACATTCTGCAGTTACAAATTATACATTTAACTACAACATGTACATCACAATGGTGCATTTCTTGGAATCTCTAACATTGAAATGTATGAAATATTCCCCTCTTTGTATAGTTTTGTAATTTATTTAAAGTGTAATTACTGTGGATATCTTTGTTTAAAATGAAGAAAAGTGGGCATTTTCACATGATGTGGAGCCCAACATCACGGCAGCTTGTCCAAGTATGTGATATTTCTCCCCCTGAGGTTCTCTGACTTTGTGAAGGCCAGGACTATGTATTTGTGTGTGATTATTTCAAATTCTTGTTTTTACCAGTTCAATACACCTGATTTGAAAAGCCACTCTACGCCTCTTTCTTTGATGAACTTTATTGACAAGGTTTAGCTAGATGTTACCAGAGAACATCATAGTAAAAAAACATATTAGATTTTGATAGATTTTCCTGCCTTACCAGGGACAAGAACACGACTGGAAAAGGAATAATAACATTATTGGAATTCACGATGAGGAAGAGTGAGGTGCTCGCAGCGGAGTCTGTGGCATGCTTGAATAAAGCCCTGTGCCACTTGAAGGGCATCTGGGATGAGATCGGCATCCCAGAAGACCAGAGACTGGAGAGAGGTCATGTGGTCAAGAACCATATCAAACGTTTGCTGGACACGATGATTGCTGAGGAGGAGTCCCGAAGGAAGAGACTCCTGATAAGCATGGAGAAATGCAGGAAAGATCTGGACACACTCTGTCTGGAACTGCACACACCCCATGTGGAGGAGGAGCGGGGGAACAGCATGCTCCAGCATGAGAAGGACATCCGGACTCGGGTGGAGGTTCTGTTGAAGGAGAAGAACCAGAGGATGCAGCGGCTCAAAGCCCTGGTCGAGCAGGACCAGGACCTGTGTGACATCCTCCGCGCCCAGCCCTTCTCCATCGCCCCCCAAGGACGTCCCCTCTGTGGAGCAGCTGGACAGCTTCCGCAAGCACATCGCCAGCCAGAACGCAGAGAAGAGCCAGAGGCACGCTGAGTTTGTGGGCCTCAAGAGGAAGATGAGAGAAGGACCTCGTGTGTGAGGATGTGAAGGACTTTCTGCCTGTCCAGAGAGAACATTGCAAATCTGAAGGTTCTCCTCTGCCAGCTGGAGGAACGTACGGTGGAGAACGAGGCTGTGTGTGAGGCCCACCGTGAGAGGGTCCAGAAGCTGTGGGACCGGCTGCAGGTCCCGGAGGAGGAGAGAGGGGCCTTCTCTGATCACATGGTCCAGTCCAAGAAGAAGAACCTGGAGGCGTTACAAGAGGAGATCAGGCGTCTGGAGGAGCTCAAACTGCTGAACATCCGTCACGTCACCGAGGCCGTCCGCTCAGAGGTAGTTATGTTATGGGAGAGGTGCTTCCTCAGCACTGAACAGCGGCAGGCCTTCGCTCCCTACTTTAGCCAGGAGTCCACTGAGGAGCTGCTGGGTCTGCACGAGGGTGAGATCCTGAGGCTGAACCAGCACTTTGAAGAGCACAAGGAGCTGTTTGAGGGGGTCCACCACTGGGAGGACAGCTGGAGGCTCTTCCTGGATCTAGAGAGAAAAGCCACAGACCCCACCAGGTTCACCAACAGAGGAGGGGCCCTCCTCAAAGAGGAGAGACAGAGGTCAGAGTTGCACAAAAGCCTGCCCAAGCTTGAGAAGAAGCTGAAAGCCCAGATAGACGTGTGGGAGCAGGAGCAGGGGCGGGACTTCCTGGTCAACGGACAGCAGTTCCTGCAGTTTGTGGAGGAGCAGTGGGAGACGCACCGCGTGGAGAAGGAGCAGGAGAAACTGGAGAGACAATTGAAGAAAAGCAAGCAGACAGAAATGGATATGCTCTATGGAACGTCCGTCAGAACACCAACAGGAGCGCTCAGAGGAAGCTGGAGGAGGAGAAGGAGAAATGGAGGGCCGTGGTGAAGGCCAAGTGGAGGGCCGTGGCCAAGGACTCTGCGCTGGAGTCCAAGGACTCTGAGCTGGAGTCCAAGGACTCTGAGCTGGAGGCGGAGAAGGCCAGCAGCGCTCTGGCAAAGGCGGAGTTGGAGAGAGCGAGGGAGGAGGTGGAGGAGGGCCGACAGAGAGAGAAAGGCCTCCTCCAAAAGCTCCACGATATGGAGAAAGAAAAGAGGAGCCTTGTCTGTGACAACTCCGACCTGAAGAAGGAGAGGAGCCAGGCCCTCGCTGCCCAGCGAGAGACTGAGGGGAGCCTGGCCGGGGTCAAGGCGACCCTCCTGGAGACCGCCAACGCCACCAGGGAGGCAGAGGACCACATCAAGGCCCTGCAGAAAGAGGCCCTGGAGGACAAGCTGGCGGCAGCTGAGAAGGCTCAGGTGCTTGACAGGGAGGTGGAGGAAAGCAGACAGAGAGAGAGAGACCTCAAAAGAAAAGTCCATGTTATGGAGCAGGAGAAGAGGAGTCTTATCTTGAGCAGCAGAGGAGTCTTGAAGGAGAGGAGCCAGGCCCTCGCTGCCCAGCGAGAGACTATGGGGAGCCTGGCCGGGGTCAAGGCGACCCTCCTGGAGACCGCCAACGCCACCAGGGAGGCAGAGGACCACATCAAGGCCCTGCAGAAAGAGGCCCTGGAGGACAAGCTGGCGGCAGCTGAGAAGGCTCAGGTGCTTGACAGGGAGGTGGAGGAAAGCAGACAGAGAGAGACAGACCTCAAAAGAAAAGTCCACGTTATGGAGCAGGAGAAGAAGAGTCTTGTCTGTGACAACTCCGACCTGGAGAAGGAGAGGAGCCAGGCCCTCGCTGCCCAGCGAGAGACTGAGGGGAGCCTGGCCGGGGTCAAGGCGACCCTCCTGGAGACCGCCAACGCCACCAGGGAGGCAGAAGACCACATCAAGGCCCTGCAGAGAGAGGCCCTGGAGGACAAGGAGGCAGCGGAGGAGGCTCTGGTCCTTTGCAGGGAGGAGGTGAAAGAAGGCAGAGTGAGAGAGAGCGACCTGCAGAGAGAGGCCCTGGAGGACATGCTGGCGGCAGCTGAGAATGCTCTGGTGCTTTGCAGGGAGGTGGAGGAAAGCAGACAGAGAGAGAGAGAGACCTCAAAAGAAAAGTCCACGTTATGGAGCAGGAGAAGAGGAGCCTCGTCTGTGACAACTCCGACCTGGAGAAGGAGAGGAGCCAGGCCCTCGCTGCCCCGCGAGAGACTGAGGGGAGCCTGGCCGGGGTCAAGGCGACCCTCCTAGAGACCGTCGAAGCCACCAGGGAGGCCTCCAAGAGCACTAAGAAGTGCGCCAAGAGCGCTAGGAAGAGCGCCAAGGACCTTAAGAAGAGCTCCAGCCAAGAGAGCCTGCTGTCCACCAGCTCTTCAGAGATCTGCAACGACACAGTGGATCAGTTCTCCAGGGCCCTCCTATCACTGGGACCCGACACCTCCACAGCCTCGGTCACACAGCCTCAGAGGGATGCTAGTGGGAAGAAGAAGAAAGGGAAATTCAGGAAATTCTGTTCAATGGTGAAGCGCAAGGTAAAACAGAAATATACAGTGAATTTATAAGAGAGCCACATTCCACATAATTTCACATTAAGGATTGATTCTTCTTCTGTAACAACTGATATAGTGCAAGAGGACCAACCAGGTCCAGCCTCCAGCCCCAGGACAGGAGGACATCAATGATGGTGTCCAGCCTCCTGCTGAAGGACAGAAGGACATCAAGGTAGGTGTCCAGCCTCCAGCCCCAGGACAGGAGGGCATCGAGGTTGCCCACGACGATGGACACAGCAGAGGTAAGTCAACATGTAGAACACATAGACCAAGGACATACTAACCATACTAATGAAGTATTCTATTCTGTAGCTATAGGCCTGGTGAAGCTCATATGAACTCTCTCTCCTCTCTCTAGCGGCCAGCCCAGTGACAGCTGTGACGACGCCTTGTGAGGGGAGCGGAGCTTCAAAGCCCAAGAAGCGTTCCCTCCTCCAGCGGATTCTCAAATCTGTGAGGAGCCTTGGCAGCTGCTGTCTCAGCATGTATATTATGTGTATCAAAGCAAGGCTTTATAATTGACCTGTCTTTAGTGTTCGAGAACACACTATAAATGTATGTATTCGGTTGTTAAGTCTGACGTCAAACGTGACGTTTAGCAATTTCCGGGTCCAAACCAGAAATTCCCTCCACCAGAGTACCAGTGTACTACAGAGGTAGAATGACAGTTCAATCGTTTTTTAGACTCAGATCTATTCATACAACAAGGGACACAGCACTTTCCCGTTTTTCCCATATTTGTCAGCGTCTTTGAGCCTCAGAAAAGCGGCATATAAATATAATGAATTATTATTATTACTGAGGCATTTTGAAGACAGCGCCTCAGCCCCCTTTGGACCCAGAAACACGTCACGACTAGTGCACTGTATTCTAATGGCTCATAGATAGTGTTATTGAATTCTTGCTTACACGACTGCATATTAAGCCTCACAGGAATGTCTTTGCAGGACTCCCAGAGCAAGCAGAGTGGATACAGTATGCACCAGCTCCAGGGGAACAAAGAGTTTGGCAGCGAGAAGAAGGGCTATCTGATGAAGAAGTGACGGGTAGGTGGCCTGATGAAGATTGTCAAAAGCCAATCTTTAGTCTAATCCTTGAAATAAGCTTAATCAAGGTCTAGCATACCAGCCCTCTATGGACCATTGGTAACAACTTCATTTGTGGTCGTTGTTGCCACGTTTTCATGTTGCTGCCACATACAGTAGATTAGGTGATAAAAAAGGACAACAATTATTACTTGATATGTTTGTCACCTAGGTTACGAAAGGTCTGGCAAAGGAGGGAGTGTTCAGTAAAGAGTGGCATCCTCACCATCTCACATGCCACAGTGAGTACTACATCACCCATAATCCATAACTACAGCAACGCACGCACGCATGCACACACACACACACACACACACACAGAGTGATTTATGTTTCTTCTCTGTAAAGTGGCCATACCACCTCAGGAGGGTGTGGGTGGGTGCAAAGGGTTGTAGATATACCCACAATAAAAGGACTATTGCTTCATAGCATATAGCTTTCATTGGCTAAGCTCATTCATTTCTTAATATTCTCTTCCTGTCATTTAGTCCAATAGGCAGCCAGTGGGACTGAACCTGCTCACCTGTCAGGTCAAACCCACAGGGGAGGACAAGAAATGTTTTGACCTCATCTCCCGTAAGTCACAACACTACCGGTAGTTCTTGACTTGACTCAATTGAAAAGGACTAGGATCACAAACCGGCACAGCACAGTTGAGGAGCTTAGAATGATAAGGTTCTATCTCCGTTTAGGGTAGTTCAGAGATATTGAGCGTCAACGTTTTTACATTCCATTATGTTTTGTGAGATGGAACCTTTGTATTTTATGAATTACTAAGTAAAAAATGTCAACATTTAAAAAATAACACCACACAGGCATTAATAAACACCTAATGGATCAGATTATGTAAAAAACTAAATTTTGACAAAAATGGAGATAGAACCGTATAATTCTAACGTCACGAGTTGATGAGTGAGAGGTCACAGAGGACAACTTAACAAAAAAACAAACACATCTTCTACCTCAACAGTGATTACAGAGACAGTACCAAACTTGGCTAGGAGTTTTTTTTTTTTACAAAATGTTAATGTTTAGTGTCACAAGAGGTACAGTATGATGTTGCATAAACTAAACTGTGGGTCATCTTTCTCTCTCACACAGTTAATCGCACATATCACTTCCAGGCTGAGGATGAGCAGGAGTTTGTGATGTAAGATACTTACATATTAAAAAACGTATTTTAGTAGCCCAGGCTTTTGTTTAGTTAAACCAACCCTGAGTATGGTTGTGCTTAACCACAGGGTGACACTATTACACAGCTCATCTCAAGAAACATAGATACTGGAAATACCTTTTTTGTCCAAAGATCATGCATATCAGATTTTGTGCAGATCCACCCAGAAACTGGTCATTTTTATGGTGGAAGTGGGCGTGATCAAAACATGAACCATACCATATCAAAACAACTCACTCTCACTGACCCATGTGTGTGTAGATGGATCTCTGTGCTGACCAACAGTAAGGAGGAGGCTCTGAACATGGCATTCCGCGGGGTGGAGGAGAGTACAGGGGGGGAGGACTCTGTGGAGGACCTGACCAAAGCCATCATAGAGGTTGTGCTCCGCTTGCCGGGCAACGAAGTGTGCTGTGACTGTGGCGCTGCAGGTAAGCCCAAGTGTGTGTTTGTGTGTGCATGTGTGCGTGCGTGTGCGTGCATGCGTGTCACAGAAAGAGAGAATCCAGCCCAAGAAAGAGAAAGAGAGAATCCAGCCCAAGAAAGAGAAAGAGAGAATCCAGCCCACAGCCCTCATAGGGTTTACCACGGTCATCAGACACATCATACCCTGTCTGCTTCATGCTGCTGTGCTGCGGCAGGTCTCCTCCCACCCTACTGCTACCCGGGCAGATCCCATCGCTCAGGCTTGTTGTGTATTCTCTTAATGCAGCAAAAAATACGCAGCTCGACCCCCTCTCACTCTCACTCATTTTCTCTCTCTTTACCTCGCTCTCTGTCTCTCTCTATCTCCCCCCTTCTTTTGATTGTTAATGTGTTCAAATAGAAAGCAAAAAAACAGGAACACGTTCCATCAATGATAACAAGGGGATGATGATATACAATAATATCCCTCTCCCTCAGCCCCATCCCTCTCTTTTTAATATTATTGATGGTTACATTTTGTGAAATGATGCATTCAGCCATACAAATATGGTGTTACAAACTCCTTTGTATACCTTTTGATTAATTATTTGTGATTAATTTGTCGTTGTGTGTGTGGTGCCATTATTCAGTGCTTTCAAGGGCACTGTTTCGACTTGATATCAAGTCAAAATGGACCGTGCGCCCTCTTGTGTTTAAATAATGTAACTGATTTGGTCTCCCTCCACAGAGCCTAAGTGGCTGTCCACTAACCTGGGCATCCTGACCTGTATTGAGTGCTCTGGGATCCACAGGGAGATGGGCGTCCACATTTCCCGCATACGGTCTATTGAACTGGACAACCTAGGGTCTTCCGAGCTCTTGGTATATTACATTTAGCTGTATTTTAATTAGATAATCTTTACTTTACTATCCTGCCTAGAGACCTAGTAACTAGTCAAAATTGAAATAGCTTTTATTAAACAATCATTTTAAGCAGTAGAGACAGTATGCCTGCTCTAAATTATGGAATTGTAGAGGTGGACTTGTGGATGTGTAGTTTTATTTGATTTGATTTGTCTTTTCTCTCTCCTTAGCTGGCCAAGAACATAGGGAACAGTAGTTTCAATGACATCATGGAAGGGAACTTCCTGAGTCTCTCACCAAAGCCCGCTCCGTCAAGTGACATGTGAGTCTCTACATAATCAGATTCCAGTCGGTTGAAGACACTGAGTTCAATATGGTCTGTTGACTTTGACCACTGTCACGTCACTGTAATTGTTGCCAATGCTAGAGGGTCACTTTTAGAATGTTCTTGTCCCACTTTGGACCCCTGCTTTTTACACTGTACTGTGTTGTTGCCAGGTTTCATTTATCATTTGTGTGACTAGATGTGAACGTATTCTAACATACTGTACAG
Source organism: Nansenia antarctica (assembly GCF_963989245.1). Lineage (NCBI taxonomy): Eukaryota > Metazoa > Chordata > Actinopteri > Argentiniformes > Microstomatidae > Nansenia > Nansenia antarctica. The sequence goes on from NC_137684.1 coordinate 11,490,486, forward strand.
AATGCAGAACCTTTATAGAATACATGCTAAATATGGCAACATCATAGCCATGGAGATTTTAAACACGAAATAGTGTAGAAACCAACTATATTATTTTCTGTGGCAGGACGGCAAGGAAGGAGTATATCAACGCTAAATATGTGGATCATAAGTTTGCCCGTCAGACCGGTGCCACGGTAACGGGCAAGCTGGCCGAGCTGTACGAGGCGGTCCGCTCCCGAGACCTATGTAAGGACATCAAGGTAGGTCTCCAGCCTCCAGCTCCAAGACAGGAGGATATGAAGGTAAGTGTCCCGCCTCCAGCCCCAGGACAGGAGGGCATTGAGGTTGCCCACGACGATGGACACAGCAGAGGTAAGTCAACATGTAGAACACATCGACCAAGGACATACTAACCATACTAATGAAGTATTCTATTCTGTAGCTATAGGCCTGGTGAAGCTCATATGAACTCTCTCTCCTCTCTCTAGCGGCCAGCCCAGTGACAGCTGTGACGACGCCTTGTGAGGGGAGCGGAGCTTCAAAGCCCAAGAAGCGTTCCTGCCTCCAGCGGATTCTCAAATCTGTGAGGAGCCTTGGCAGCTGCTGTCCACGCAGACAGTCTCCGTCCAACGAGACCCAGTAACCGTCTTCACGACGATGGACACAGCAGAGGTAAGTCAACATATAGAACACATAGACCAAGGACATACGAACTAAACTAATGACGTATTCTATTCTGTAGCGATAGGCCTGGTGAAGCTCATATGAACTCTCTCTCCTGTCTCTAGTGCCCGGCACAGTGGCGGCTGTGACGACGCCTCCAGAGGATGCATCAAAACTTAAATAAAAAAACAAAAATTAAATAATTTGGATTGCATTCCTTTTGCTTGTGCATTTTTCATATCTTATGAACTTGTTATGCTGAAGATTGTGTAACTAGATAAGTGGTCTTAAAAATATCATAGCTAGAAGCAACTGCGATTACAGCAACAAATATAGTAGCTACGCATGTTTACAGCCATGCCTGAGGCAATATCCCAATAGAAATGTAATCATAATAAGAATCATATACAAGAATCATAACAAGACATATAAGGAATCATTAGAAATATACATGAGCTAGAAATGGTAGGCCTACTGAAGAAAGATGGTCATACATTCTCCCTCCCTCCCTGATACTAAACAACAAAGTAATTACTATTAAAGTGATTATTACTATAAATGTATTAACTTTAACTTCATGAAGCAGTTTAATTGGAGTTGTGTTAGCCACATAAAGAAAATACATATCTAAAACTGAATTATGAAGGTTACTATGGGATTAGGTTAGAGAGAGGGAAGGAATGAGGATTGTGTTAGTTACAAGCAATATCCCCCTACCTGGTCGTACCCTTAAATGTCCACTAGATGGCAGGCATGTATCAGCATAAAGCAGGGGTCTCCAACCTTTTTTCATCTGAGAGCTACTTTGAAAAAATGTAAGTGGCCGAGAGCTACTCATACCTTATTACTTACCTTCATTCACATAAGGTATTCTTTTGTCTTTTTGTCTCTTTCACAAAATATTTTGCATGTGTGTTATAAGTGCATTGACTCCTGTATTTTGAAGAGGAACCCCCAAGCAACAAGAAACAGGAGAGAGAAAAAACGTTACTCGACAAAACAAGGTTCATCAAAAAAGCAGGCTTTGGCTTGGCAAGGGATTGGTTTAAATCACACTCCTGGGCCCGATAACATGATGTGTCCTTAACCAGTATCAGTCAAGCCTGACAATAAACGTGTGTGTGACGGCCCAGACGTAACATAATACACATGTTGAATGTATTTTACAAGGCAGATGAGGCTAGCAATGAGGTTGCTCCTGTTTTTCATTTCATTTCATTTTTGGCATTTAGCAGACGCCTTATTCCAAAGCGATTTACAATCAATAAATCCTGTTGAATAAGAGAGAGGGGTCAGATGAGGCAGGAACAATGTTGCCAAACTAGTCAAAAGCGACCAGCGACAAATCTAGCTACTTTTTCTGGTCATTTGGGGAATTACTGTAAAGTATCTAACATATCCCATCACAACAATGATTTTGTACAGTTCAGTATAATATTTGTAGTTATGTTTTTGTTGAAATAATATTCACTCTGTTAGTTTCACACTCAAAAATCCCTCAAACGGTTCACTCTGTCTCAGTCAGTCTCTCACACGCTCTGTCAGTTTAGCTAGCTCTCATAACTCAGCTCATTAACCATAATGGCGCAGTCAAAACGTATAAAAAAATAAATAAAATAAAGTTTGTGAATACGTTAATAGTTAGTTTGTAAACCTGGTCAGCCTTTTTAAAAGAAAATATCATTTAGACTTTCAGTCTACGTTTTTCAGTCTCAACTTTTAGTTGATTACATCATCTAGCGACTTCTAGCTACTTTTGGGAGAGCCAACAGCTACTTCCATTACAAAGGAGTTGGCAACCGAATAGTTGAGGGAGATTCAGATTTCGAATTGTCAGATGAGGACAAGGCAGATAGCAATGTGGTTGCTCCTGTTGAAGAAGAGAGAGAGGGCTCAGATGAAGAGGCAGGAGCAGTGTTGCCAATTTGTTAATCTGGCGACTTTCCAGACCCCCGTGGCGACTTAACTAGGAAGGACTGTGGAGGTAGAGCCGCCGTCTAATGATCGCAAGGTTGACAGATCAGCGGTTCAAGCCCTGGCTGGCCACATGTCGAAGTCTCCTTGGGCAAGACACTGAACCCCAAATTGCTCCCAATGAGTGGGCTGGCACCTTGCATGGTAGCTTGCCGCAATTGGGGTGTGAATGGAAAAGAGCCCCGAAGAGTCGAACTGTCGAAATGAAGATACTACACTCCGCAGCGGTCCTACTTATTGCGCAGCACTCCTGCTTATTGATCTTTATGAAGACGAAAAATAGGATGTAAAATAGTGCAATACTGCCGCAATTAACAAGGCGAGGGAAATGGTTTGGCAAGAAATTGCTGACCGATTAAATGCGTAGGTCATACTAGCCCCAGTTATTGTTATATGTTATTAATAAATGTATTTTAATAAATTAATATTTACTACTGTGGTGATATGAGCAGCAGGCTACACACTGTTATATCGTCACGATGGCATAGTGGTATTGACCACTGCCATGGTATTAATTCGTCATTTTAAGACAGTGGTTCAAATCCCTCTTCTGACACACTTTTTACTGCATTTCGCTGACTGAATCTAATCTAAAATCTAATCTAAAAAAGTATGTAGGCTATAAAATGATGGTGCAGGCTAATTTACAAGAACTGACACGATTACAATGGTGTTTGAAGCCTTTCTGAGTAGTAAATTATGTTCTTCTAACTGGACCCTGGATTTGGCATAGATCATTTTTTCTTATGATTACTGATGGATAGTCGATTCACTTAGACAGATATATATATTGTAAATCGATTTGCATGAAGGCTTCGGTTAAATGTAAAAAAAGAAGAAAAAAAAACATGAACCCATTTAGGCCTAAAACGCCTGCTAAAAAACACCTTCTGTAAACAACCTCCTAAAACCTGAGGATTTTCAGAAGAATGTAACAGAATTGTCAACGCTTACTAAAACCTTCATTTCTCAAGCTCTATAGCAGATAGAAACATGGAATAAAAAACAAGCTTACACCTTAAGCTTTTATTTGAACTGACTTGCTTTGACTGAACAGACTGAACTGCTGTCAATAAAATTATAAAATGAATAAAACCAAATCAGACTCAAGTCATCTAACGGTTGTTGCGGACATGTTTGCCGAAGCACTCGATGTGCAGGGGCAAGTTGCACTGTCGGCATCCATAGACCGATGCACCGGCACAGGCCTTAGTGCCAGTCTTCGACAGGGAACACCTGCAGACCTTCCTCTTGTCGAATATTTTTTCAGTCGTGCTCCACTGAGGCTCCCACAGGTCCTGAGGCACACTGAGGAGCACTCCTTGCTGTCACAGGGGTGACAAGTCCCTCTGCAAGGGCCTCCAACCACTCTTTGTAGCCACCCTTGTTGCCTCCACTCCTTGCCTCAACAAAATGTTTGTGGCCCCTCCTCCTACTGTACAACGACAGTATCTAGACCCACTAAAAACACAGCATGGCTACCATGAATGCTACCTGCCCTTGCTTTGCCGCCTTGAAATATTTTTAACCTAAAAATTGTTGTGTACGCTGCTAATATTTTTTGTCATGTATGAATTATCTCTTGTCATGTAAGTTCTGCAGTTTTTCGGTGGGGCCTTGGCTAAACTGCAAGCATGAATTAATCAAATCAAATCAAATCTCCTCCTCCACCGGCGTCTCTGGGAGGGAAGGGAGGCAGTGTGTTTTCCTCTGGTGGATTGGGCGGTTTTAGACTGGTTGGGCTGTGGTCCAGGCTAACCAGTCTAAAACCACCATTGGCAGGTATAAAGCTGCCAACATAAATTACATATTGCCCGAAAAAGTATTTCGGCAAAATGTTTGTGGCCTCCCCTCCTCCTGGGGCGCCTGCGGACAGGGCGGGAGGTCTCTCTGGGCATGATGGTGTCTGAATAACGGAGAAGCTCCGGTATTTATATGGTTTTCGCCCCGTGACTTCACGCTCATCGTTGTGACGCAATCGGCCCGTTTTATCAAAACCACTTTGATACCTGTCACAACAGAGATGACTTGGCTAACTTGTGACACACATCGCTTTCCTAATCCGAAGATTTTTGTGTCTGAGTATATTATTTCCATTTAAAAATAGATGAATCAATTCAAGTTATATATGATTTTATTCTATACAACATGTTTAGTTTGAATGTATTGTCAGCACATTCTAATAATATGGATTACTTTGCGTTTTAGCATCTCAAACCCCCAAAATGTCAGGTGGCGCAACCGTCCTAACAAAGGAACAGATTAGGAACACTGTTAAAAGTGGTATTTTAATAATAATATATTCAATATAACATATTGTGGCATGATTTTATGTTTGAAACCTTTCAAATAAACATGTAAAAAAATATATAATAATAATATTATGCCATTCTGAAAGGCTAAATGAATTTTAAAAAAGGCTGAGCAGGTTTACAAACTAACTAATTAGACGCTTTTCAGTAATTCCCCAATTGACCAGGAAAAGTACCTAGATTTGTCGCTGGTCGCTTTTGACTAGTTAAGTCGCCAGATATAGCGACAAAGTCACCAAGTTGGCAACACTGGGGATGAAGGTTGGACCTCCTCCGTGGCGAGGGCCGAGAAGACTTCATCCACCAGATCGAACGACGTCCCCAGGGGTCTACACCAAGCCTGCCAGTACATCTACACTGGCTGGTCTGCCTTTTAAAAAAAAAAGTTTTCCCAGTCTCAACTTTTAGTTGATTACTTCATCTAGCGACTTCTAGCTACTTTTGGGAGAGCCAACAGCTACTTCCATTACAAAGGAGTTGGCAACCGAATAGTTGAGGGAGATTCAGATTTCGAATTGTCAGATGAGGACAAGGCAGAAAGAAATGTGGTTGCTCCTGTTGAAGAAGAGAGAGAGGGCTCAGATGAAGAGGCAGGAGCAGTGTTGCCAATTTGTTAATCTGGTGACTTTCCAGACCCCCGTGGCGACTTAACTAGGGGGCGACTGTGGAGGTAGAGCCGCCGTCTAATGATCGCAAGGTTGACAGATCAGCGGTTCAAGCCCCGGCTGGCCACATGTCGAAGTGTCCTTGGGCAAGACACTGAACCCCAAATTGCTCCCAATGAGCGGGCTGGCACCTTGCATGGTAGCTTGCCGCAATTGGGGTGTGAATGGAAAAGAGCCCCGAAGAGTCGAACTGAAGATACTACACTCCGCAGCGGTCCTACTTATTGCGCAGCACTCCTGCTTATTGATCTTTATGAAGACGAAAAATAAGATGTAAAATAGTGCAATACTACGGCAATTAACAAGGCGAGGGAAATGTATGACAATCTCGTGCAAAAATAAATAAATGAAATGAAATGAAAACATAAGGAGACACCACACATCCACTCTGAGCAAATCACACATACTCCAGTTAGTGCGGCAGCTTAGGAAAATGAGGGCGACACGCCGGACAAATAAAATCAACAGCCACCTGCCAGTGTCTACACAAACCCTAGAGGACTCCTTTGATTACGTCCCACTAAAGCCCAAAGGACGGTGTGGCACTACAGCCAAGGCACCCGTGAAGATGGGGGGTAGTGGTGGTCTAGTGGATAGTGAGTTGGACTTGGGATCGGAAGGTTGTGAGTTCAAATCCCGCCTGAAGCCACACCACTACTAGTGTGCCCTTGGGTAAGGCACTTAGCCCTCAGTTACTCCAGGGGGAATGTCCCTGTAATTCGTAATTGTAAGTCGCTTTGGATAAAAGCGTCTGCTAAATGGCAAAATTAAAATTAATTAAATTAGATGGCCATTAAATATGAGGAGCTGGTGTCTGACTCTGAATCTGAATCTGAGGAGGAGGTGGTGGAAGAGTGGTGCCCCAAGAAGAATGACAAAGGCCGCAAGAGAGCCAAGGCAACAGGGTGTGCGTGCAAGGGTCGCTGTGGCAACAAGCTCTGCCGGTGCCGTAAGGGAGCAATGACCTGTGGCGAGAACTGCCAGTGTGATCATGAGAAGTGTCGCAACATGGACACTAAGACCTCTACTGTGGACTCATGTGATCTGGACGATGGGTCTAAAGATTCATTTTCCATTCAAGACCCTACAGCTATTAGCACTGGGGATGATACCTTCTTCAAACCACCCTGTGCCACCCCCACTAAGAAGGTGCTTGGAGAGCACATCCCTGCAGACTTGAAACTGGAGAGAAAACCGGTCACCTCAGGTGAGGAGGAGAAAGAAGAAGAAGAAGAAGAAGAGAGGCACACGAACAGTTCCAGAAGCATTGCTCTAGGATTAAGACCCGGACCAGCTGTCTCTGCAGGCCTGTGACCAAGATTTGCCTTCTTCAGGAGTCGGCAGGGGGTTTGAAGGCTGCACTTTTGGCGTGACTTCTGATTAATTTGATTTATTTGACTTGACTTGCTCCTGCTCCTTTTTAGCCCATGGGGAAATTAATTAATTGTATAGGGCACATAAAAATGTATGACAATCTCATGTGCAAAAATAAATAAATGAAATGAAATGAAAACATAAGGAGACACCACACATCCACTCTGAGCAAATCACACACACTCCAGTTAGTGTGGCAGCTTAGCAAAATGAGGGCGACACGCCGGACAAATAAAATCAACAGCCACCTGCCAGTGTCTACACAAACCCTAGAGGACTCCTTTGAGTGAGGATGACAATCACGTGGCGGCCAAAAAGTCGATGATTCAACAGATATTAGTGGCCACTGCCAACTCATTGCCAACGTGAGATATGTTGATGCAGAATCCATTAAGGATAACTTCTTTTTTTGCAAAGAGTTAAAGACACATGCAACCGGAGATTAGATTTTCAAAGTCACTGATGAATACCTGAGAGAGTGGGGCCTTAACTGGGGAATGTGTGTCAGCGTCTGCACCGACGGGGCTGCGTCAATGACAGGGAGGGTGAAGGGCTTTGTAAGTAAAGTGAGAAAGGAAAATCCAGCCATGCAGATAAACCACTGCATGCTACACCGAGAAGCCCTTGTCGCCAAGGCTATGCCCCCAGACCTCACTGAAGTCTTGGACCAAGCTGTGAAAATTGTTAATTAGGGTTAGTTCCAATTCAAAACTGAATTGTATTTTGAGAAAAACTGAATTGTATATTGAGAACTGAATTGTATTTTGAGTAAAACTGAATTGTATTTTGAGAACTGAATTGTATTTTGAGTAAAACTGAATTGTATTTTGAGAAAAACTGAATTGTATTTTGAGAAAAACCGAATTGTATTTAGAGAAACTGAATTTGAAAACTGAATTAAAATAATGAAAACTGAATTGAATACAATTCAGTCTGTCAAATACAATTCAGTTTGTGCTCAGATTCAATTCAATCTGTCAAATACAATTCAAATCTGTGAAATACAAATCAATTTGTGCTCATATTCAATTCAGATCTGTCAAATACAATTCAATTTCTGGTGGCACTAAAATAGCTCCATACCCGTCTCCTCGACGGACCGCGGTCCACTCGTCGCTCAGGGTAAGTGTTCAATGGATGCTAGCCAATTTAAAAGAAGGTAAGAAGATAAAAGATAAAAGAAGAAATATAGGCCTAAATTCAAGGCCTGCTGACTATGATTCCTGTTATTCCTGTCAGTATCTATTTGTTTTTGTTTTTTAAAAAACATTTTTTTTGCCTTGAAGCAGGGGTGGAAAGAAGGTCCCTCTCATACAAAGGACTCTAAAGGTACACCAAATTCACATTGTGACTTGAAGAAACACACAAAGGTGCTTTTAAAGTGCAAAACTCACTCCACACTCACACTGTGATTTGAAGAAACACACAAGGTGCTTTTAAAGTGCAAAACTCACTCCACACTAACACACACCACACACTCCATGTGTAAGGGAGTCTCAAAAGTTGGAGAGACCTAATTTCCCCTCCCCCAACCATGTGCAAAAGGCAATTTGTTTGTACACATTTGTTTGTGCAAACTACTGGCAGAAATAAATAATTTAAAAAGTACATATGGGTTATCTGTCCCAACCTATCAAGAATGTTTTAAAAGTCAAGCAAGACTGATATCATAAAACAAAAAAGGCTAAAAGAAAGAAAGAGCTCCAACGTTTACAGCACCATGTGCCTTCATCAGGGAGAATTGAAGAATGAACCAGGAAGAGGAAGTTTAAATAGAAAAAGGAAGGGGAGGAGTTCAAAAAAAAAAGGGGGGGGGGGGAGTCCACACCTGAAAACCAAGTAGCGACTAATTAAGTCCCTTGGTTCTGAGGCTATGTCCACACCAATACGTTTTTTTGATAAACGTTTTTCGTATATACAAATATGACCGTCCACACCAGCATGTTTAAACGCAATATAAACGCTGGCATTGAGCATTCCACACCAGTAGTCGGCGATATAATATTATCCCCATAGCCCCGCTGGCCAATCAGACGCCTCTGTCTCTCAATGGTCTCGATCATTAACTCTTTGACTGCCAGCCATGTTCAGAGCGGAGAGCTCCATACTGCCAGACTTTTGGGGCATTTTCGCTGAACTTTGAAGACCCACCAAATATTGACTTTTCGGACTACATAAACATTGAACATATCTACCAAAACTTTAGACTCTCTTCTTTCATCAGAAAAATAAAGTTTGTTTCTAGCCTCTTTGAGTGTTTAGAAATCGGCCGTAGAACATAGGGTGGTTTCAGCAAAAACACCTGATTTTGACCAATAAACAGAGAAAACGAGCTTTTTCTGCAGAGAAGCAAATTCAAGCAAAACGGTGACTGACGTCCACATATTTTAGTTTTAGTGACACCTCAAACATCTGAAAAGTTGTTTACTTCTATGAAACAATAAAAACAACACAGGAAAAAAGGCTTTTGATGACAAAATAACTACATTTATTCACAGATTTAGAACATTTAGAACTTAATACAAAACATAAAATAATCTATTTACAGGTGTGTACGTGTGTGTAAACTTATTTACAGATGTGTGTGTATGTTTTGATTGATTGAGAATGTTTATTTTGGTCCCCTATGCAATTCACAATACAGATATAAAAAATAATGTACACAGTCACAATTCATAACACCAGGACCAAAAAGGTGTAGGCTGAAGCCGTGGCTTATTGCGCCTACCCTTGTTACATGTATGCATGTCCCCACATGAATGCATCATCAAAACATTGAAACTTTTATAAACAAAATTTCACTTACGCATGTCAACAAAAAGTAAAAAAAATACCAAACAAAAACTATATTTAAACCTCTGTTTTATACTTGTTAATAATCTTATTTTTAAATAATTTTTAAAATCCTTTTAGTGTACTACACATTTTCATTTCCTTTTCAAAAGTATTCCATAGATTAACTCCTTTAACTGTTATACATCTTTGTTTTGCATTTGTTCTAATCTTTGTTTTCATAAACATACATATTCCTCTGAGTTCGTAATTACTCTGTCTAACTTGAAATAGTCTCTGGATACAGTCTGGAAGCATCTTATTTTTTACTTTATACATTACTTGTGCCATTTTGAAGTCCACCAATTCTTTAAATTTGAGATCATAGGTGTTTATGAATAATTTGTTAGTTGGTTCTTGATAGGCAGCTCTGTTTATAATTCGTATAGCTCTTTTCTGTAGTAAATAAATTGGATTTGTGATTGTTTTGTATGTGTTTCCCCACACTTCTACACAGTAAGTTATGTATGGAACTATTAGAGAACGGTACAATATGTGTAATGAATTTGGATTAAGTATGTCTTTCGTTTTATGCAGTATTGCAATAGACTTTGATATTTTAGTCTTTAAGTAGTTTATGTGTGTTTTCCAACATAGTTTGTGGTCTATAACAACTCCCAAAAATTTGTTTTCATAAACTCTTTCAATTTCAACATTATCTATCTTGACTATTAATTTTTCGATTTCCAAATATCTTGAGTTTAGTTTTTTCTAAGTTCAATGAAAACTTGTTTGTGTCAAACCATCATTTTATAGTTTTTAGTTCCGTTTCCACTGTATCCAGAAGCTGCTCCAAATCTTTGCCAGAACAAAATAAATTTGTATCATCTGCAAACAAAACAAAATTTAACACATTGCAAATATCATTGATGTACAAAATAAAATATATGTGTGTGTGTAAACTTATTTACAGATATGTGTGTGTGTGTGTGTCTCTATGCACTCAATCATATTTTTTTTCTGTGTGGTAGGCTATGAAGCACTCTCCTGAGTGCAGGGGTACATGGCAGGACCTGCACCACATTCTGGTCTCGCTCCTTTTACCCCTTCGAATGCAGACCCTACATTTTCTTGCTGGCTGTGTTATTGCTGGTGGGCCTTAAGCGTTCCAACTCATGCCTGGCCATCCGGCTCTCCAGCCTGCTGTCTGGGTCTCTCTGTCTTGCTGCCCTGGTTTGTCGGACCTCCTCCTCCTCCTCCCTCCCCTCCTCCTCTCTCCTCCTCCTCCTCCTCCTCCTCTACATAGGTTTTTTCAGTCCACGACCTCGCCACCCTCCTCATGAACTCCAAGTGTGTTTTGCACTTCCCCGGGTTCCTGGCCTTGTGTTTATGCCATCCGATGCAGACTCTGTGGCATGACCTATGTAGGTGAGACTGGCAACTCCCTACGCACCCGACTGGCCCAACACCTGCACAATATCAAAAACAACCTAAAATCAAACACATTACTGGTCAAACACTTTTCCTGTCATGAAGTCAGTTTCCTCACCCTTATGGGCCTGAGTAGTGAGTATGGGGGCCTTTTCTTTGATCTCGATTTCCTTTGTTCTTTTTTATGAGGGGGGGTCATAAAACATGGGCTCTTTTACAGAAGGGGGGGTTTATTTACCCCCCGCGTTGTGGTTTTATTAACCCTCGCCATTTGCTCAGAACACGCAGGTGTTTAGGAAGGGGGGCCAAAACGATAGTAGACGCAGGTGTTAGTTGACACGCACACACACACACACACACACACACACACAAACAATCTGGAGCTAAATGCTCTAAAAACAGTGGAGATGGTGGTGGACTTCCGAAGGAAAGCAGCCCTGCCCCCTCCCATCACGCTGGGAGGTACCCCGGTGGCCTCCGTGGAGTCATGCCGCTTTCTAGGCATGACCATCTCCCGGGACCTAAAGTGGGAGCAGAACACCGAGGTCCTCACAAAGAAGGCCCAGAAGAGGATGTTCTTCCTCCGGCAGCTGAGGAAACTCAGGCTGCCGAGGTCCATGATGGTCCAGTTCTACACGGCCATCATAGAATCCATCCTCACCCACTCCATCATCACCTGGTTCCCTGCTGCAACGACCAAGGACAAGGCCAAGTTGCAGCGGGTGCGACGTTCAGCAGAGAGGGTGATCGGCTGTCCCTTGCCCTCCCTCAACTCCCTGCATGACACCAGGGCTTTGAGGAGGGCAAGGAAGATCATGGCTGACCCCTTCCACCCCGGCCACGGCCTCCTCACCCTGCTTCCCTCTGGAAGAAGGTTGCGGCTGCCTAAGGCACTTAAGGCCCGCCACAGGCTCAGCTTCTACCCCTCAGCCGCCAGGCTGTTAAATGACTCTGGCTTCCCCCCCCCCCCCCCGCCCCCAAGTCTGCCCAGGACTGAACTGGACTCTGTAAAAAAAAAAAACTCTGCACTGCACTTTACTTTATACCGCACTATCCAATGCACTGTTGTCTGTCCTGTGTTGTTGTTGTGTTGTCCTGTTTTTTGATATGTGAAAAAAGTATAAACGCACTTGCTGTGGTGACGAAGCAAATTCCTATATGTGTAACGCATAGTGGCAATAAACGTTATCTCAATCTCAATCAAACACACACACACACACACACACACACACACAGGGTTACCCTAACCCTAACCCTTAATTAGGAAGGGGGGGTGCCCCAAATGACTAGGGGTGAAATGTAGCTGTCTAGCTGTGTTTAAATAACGAATATTGTTGTTAGAAAGAGACTTAGGGTTAGAAATGAAATTAGAGGAAAAGATGCCCAGTGGGAGCGAACTCTCTCTCCGGTCGATACAATATATAATAACATATAATACTCACATTATCATGTCCTTTCGGGCTTTCATGTGGACAGGGGATGTCATACTGTCTCCCTAAAAAAGTATGTACATAGTACATCTATGTATATCTATCTGACTCTAACTCTAACTCTTAAGAGAGTGAACGGGGGTTTCATATCAGCAGTCAGATATGCGTTCAGACAGCCTCTGTTGTTAGACAGACACATCGAGTTGCTTTTTCCTGCCTCTCTGCTACTCCCAACCCCTCTCTCTCTGAAGCGTCATTCTGACAGCAAGAGACAATCTTGGTCTCTGACAATCTTGGTTACCAGAATGGTCCTAGAGTTTGCGTCGACATCGACTGCGCAAAATGGGGAACGCGTACAATCCTGCCAAACTTTGCCAAAAGGACACCCCCGCAAAAACACATCTAGAATGCCAGGTTTGATCAACCTGAATGTGATACCTTCCAACCAGCTGCATCCCAAAATACCCTGCATCCCAAAATTGCCATTGTAAATTACAGATAGACCTGTTAGAACATCAGTTGGCTTTTAGCGGACCTCTTGGACACCCAATTTATACCAAGTTATACCAATAGTAGCGGCCAATAGTAGTGACTACCCCATCCCTGGCATATTACTTTTTCAGCTATCGCCAACATTCACAATGTTATTAACATGTTTATAGAAATAGACTGTAAATTGTAGTAATGACAACAATTGGCTTTATCGCAACAAAACATGAATCAAATGAATCAAAGTAATCGCGTTATTTCCAGATTGTAAGCTTTCAAATGATGTGTCATACATAGACATCGGGGGAAAATGTAAGACAACATGAGTATTTGAAACTTGTTAACCCTGAAAACTAAACATTTCAGGGTTGTAGATGTTGCTTGGCAGAGCATTGAGATTGTTTCATCATCGCGTCTTTTTGAGAACGCACTAACGGTACCCAAATGCTTGGACGCACAGCCGAGTCCTGGCGAACGGGTTTTGATTTGATTTGTTGGTGAACTTATAATACAGGGCAGGTATTATAAGCCCACTGTGAGTAGGCTACTCGGAATTCACCTCAACACCTCATATCAGCACGGTTGTCAACCGATTGTCAAGTCAAAAACAGAACTGTATCATTTTACGCCCGAAAATAAATCCTTAGCCTACCTCACTCAGTGAGCGACATCTGAGACAACTCAGGAGACACTTTTCAGGAACCCTCTGCCTAATACCATCAATCATACTATCATATACCACATAAATTATTAGATTGATGGTATTTTATGCGGTATATGATAGTGTGATTGAAGTGCCCCATCGCAGACAGGTTTAGAGAGAACAACAATGAATGAATCAAATGAATCCTGCTTTTTTATGAGGGTGGGGTCATAAAACATAAGCTCTTTTACAGCAGGGAGGGGGCTTATTTGCCCCAGCGTTGTGGTTTTATTCACCCAGCCAGTTGTTCACAACACCCCCCAAACGGAGGGTTGGGTCAAAACGAAAGTTGACGTAGGTGTTTAGGAAGGGGGGTTGCCCCAAATGACTGGCAAGGGTTGAAATGTATTTAAATAGACTTGCTGTATCTATCACTTTAATGTCAAGGACTCAACAATGGCTACTTGTGATGATTTCGCATGTATGGATTTCAATGCCATCGGATCAGACGCCGAGGTCGACGATCGGCCTGAAAACGTTTGGGCAGGAATATTAGCTGCTCATCGTCCCAGGTCTGAACCCTGTGTTGCAAAGATAACCCCGAACTCGTTTGGTCGTGTTGTGCTGAAGTCTGAAGAACATGAGCCCCCAAGAGGTAAGCCTACAGGACGCTTCCTGGTTCTAACAGTTAATTTGAGTTTTACGTTCCACAGTAATTACATTTTTTACATTTACATTTAATGAGGAGACACCAATCAGCAGGATTTGCAGCAAAATGTGGCATGAAATGCTACAGAAAATGCCACAGCCCATATCCAACTTTTTAGGCCTACTGTAGCCATATTACTAGGGGTGGGCATCGACGATCGATAATTGATCGATAAGGATCTTGGTCGATCACAAAATAAAACTTTTTGTGATCGACCAAATGTTTTATTTTGTGATCGACCAAGATCCTTATCGATCAATTATCGATCGTCGATGCCCACCCCTACATATTACCCCTCCCCCCTACCCCACCCCACAAAGAGAACGTTTCTCACTCATAGGGGAATGACTGCTGTTTATCATTTAGCTGGGTTTAAACCTTGATTGTGAAGTGAATAATGATAGCAATAATGGTTATTTGATACTATAATACAAATATTATTGTCATGATCTTTTTCAGGATGTAAGAGAAAATATGTGAGCGAATCAAAATCAGACTCAGGCGAGGAGGAGGCAGAAGCAGGTTTGAATACTGTTTGGTCTGGAAAATGCGCTTTCTAAAATGGAGTGTCCTACCCAAGTTTTCATATAAGCATGTTGTTACTGGCCAGGGGTGTTCTCGGGGAGTGGGCTGATTTTCGAGAGATTCTTCATGCCTAATGTATACAGTATGAGCTTAAACAGTAACACCTTTAATGTTTTGTTTTTAAGGTCCAGAAAAGAGGCGGGATAAAAGCTACAAGGTATGGAGTAGTGTGTGATCTTTTCAGTAAATTTTAGAAAGCGCATTTTACTTATTGAGCCTGCACTGTTTTATGTATTTTATTGAATGTTTCTGTTTTCTGTATTGAATGTTTTCTGCCCTAACTGAGCTGTTTGACAACAAAATTTCCCCATTGGGGACAATAAAGGTTTTCAATCAATTCAATCAATCAATAATAAAACAACTATTGGCTAAAATCCCTTAACATTTACACGATATGTCTGTTTTACCTATTCTGTTTGAATGACAGAAAATAAAAATGTATTGTTAATTTATTTATTCCATCATCTCAGGAGAATTCATCTCCCTTTGAGCCCCCGTGCTCCTCCAACTCTTGGGTAACTGTTTTATCCTTTACTCACTTAACTTGTGTGAGAGAGTCAAGTGTCAAATGTACATATTGGTTTGATACTGCTTTGACAGAAGCCCTTCCCCCTTATTGTGTTGTCCAGATAAGCATTGCAGATCTGAAAAGCTCGGGACTCTGCAGTAAAGCAATTAAAGGAAAAGTGATTAAAAAATCTCAGCTGATGCACGACACAAAGGAAAATAAAAAACTGGTTTGTTTCTACATGGGTCTGGCTGATGACACAACAAGTATCAAAGTTTGTGTATATGGGGATGAGAGATATGGAACCTTTCAAGAGGGGAGCTCTTATCTTCTAGACGGCCTCAGTGAGGGTCGCGGTATGGTGATGCTCACACGAAGTGCCACGGTCTCAAAAACAAGACAAGTCAATGTTCCTCAGAGACTGGAAATGGAGGCAAGGATGCTCATTGAACCACCCCAAGATCCAGTCTGCTCCATAGCTGATGCCAAGTCGTCACCAGATGGTTCTGAGATGAGCATTGAGGGAACTATAATTGCAGTGAGTTGCCATACCTTTTTCAAGACCTTCACATAACTATTTGTTCAGTGTTTCCTGGTTACCTATACCCTCTGTTTTTGCTCAGATGCCCCCAGTGAATAAAGTGAAGGTGAAATGGCAGAGGGCCAAGACTCCACAGCGCATGTTAACCTTACAGGACGAGACGGGGTCTATCGAGGTCTGTCTCTGGAATGAGAAGGCTCTCAGTTGTTGTGCATCCGTTGGAAATACAGTCAGGGTGACCAATGTGAAATCCAAAGGGTACCACAACATAATTTCTCTCAACTCAACTTACAAAACCAGGGTTGATACGGTGGGTTACTTTTGAACCATTATGCAGTGTCCCATTCCATCTATGCAATGCCATTTGGTGAACTGCTTTTTTCAGAGACTGCTTGCTATAGTTTGAGACGTAACCCTAAATCCTGAAGTGTGTGCTGTCTGTGTGTGTCTGTGTGTCTGTCTGGTGTCTGGTCTGTGTGTCTGTCTGTATATGTTTCTTTGTGTGTAGGTCCAAGCTGCTACCCTGGAGACTGTGAAGCTGTCTATACAAGGGATTCAAAAGTCCAGCAAGATGGAAGTGACTCTGTCGGCAGAGACGGATGGAAAACTGAAGACATTCACTGTGGCATCCAAGCTCCTGGCACAGGCCTGCGCTATTAAACTGGATGGAGCTTTCGAGGAGACACTCCTTGATATGTTGCCGGTCAACGTAGAGGCAGACATACAAGGGAATACGATTAAAACCTTAAAAAAGATGTAACCAACCTGAATGATTCATGGTGGGTTAAATCATGGTGGGGAAGAATTAATTTGAATTGTTTGCTATCATTTCCTTTCCTTATCAATTTTTTCTTGTGATGTCGATTTACATGTTAACTGTAAGCCTATCTTTCCTAAAAAAATAAATAAAAAAATTTGCAAAAATTAACATGTCCCCGTGTATAGTGAAAATGTTACCTAACAAGTTGAATTTGAGTGTTGTTATTGACATGTTTTAATTATGCCCATGGAGAGTAAAAACTGTCATGGATGGGGTACCGCATGAAACCATAGAGCTAGTCAAGTATAACATGTAAATATATGGAGCGTCGCTTTAGGTTTCCTCTACTAGGAGCGAGTAGGACAACAGATGCCTTCTTTTCTTCTTTTCTATAAGCTTCAAGGGAGCAGCGGGTTCCTGAAAAGTGTCTCCTGAGACACCTGGGACACCTGGTGTCTCAGTGTCTCACATAGTTGCAAGCTACCATGCAAGGCGCCGGCCCGCTCACTGGGAGCAATTTGGGGTTCAGTGTCTTGCCCAAGGACACTTCGACATGTGGCCAGCCGGGGCTTGAACCGCCGATCTGCCAACCTTGCGATCATTAGATGGCGGCTCTACCTCCTGCGCCACAGCCGCCCATTATTGGCTGCAGTATGGTTTATAAGGGGTCACAGTACTTGTTCAGCAACACCAGTGTTAAAGCGTTAGTCTGGCTAGTGGATTGACAGGTTGGTAGTCTACAGTGTGAGGGAACAACTTGAAACATTTCTTTCTAGCTGCTGATATTCTGCTATTTTGCATTATAATGCGAACAAAATTATGTTAATTCAACATATTTGGAATTATGTCTTGAACACGGTCTGCGCTATTACAGATGTTCTCAATTGGTTACACGCGTGTTCTGAAAGCGTGGCTCATTTTCTTAAAACTCTAAACACAAATCCAAAAACTCCCACACAAAAACCCCAGACTCCACAAATGTTTTGTAAAAGCAAAACACTGCATTCAAAACAATGTTGTCTTCTCAAAATGAAATGTTGTTGTCAAATGACACACACACCATCAAATGAATAGACATTTCGAAGAACCAATTGACCACTGATGTATGTCCTCTCTCTCTCTCTGCAAAGATGGCATATTGGTGCAAGATAATGGCGTTAGATAAGGTACATGAGTCTCAGGCGTTGGTCATCGCGTTCCAGTGTTAGTGTGTAAGCAATTGAGGAACAACTGTAAAAGTTTACTCAACTGAAAAAAACAAGTTTAACTGAAAAAACGAATGGAATGCAATCAATGCATGCACCTGCCGGCCATCAGCTAAGGAGCCGGATCATCAACTAGCAGACGGACGTCTAGACGGACGTCTAGACAAACCTCTGTCCGTCTCTGGACCTGGTGCAACTGAGGACAACACTGGGACACCGCTGGAACAAACATCAACATCATATGAAATGATCGCAAGGTTTAACCTAGGATTAAAACCAAGTGGTAGGACACTGCAGTTTAAGGAGAGAGTGATGGAGGGAGAGAGGGAGCCGAGACGGCACCTTCTATTAAGTATTAGATGCAAGGTCCTTCTATCATGTTGCACTCGGTGCAGTGAGGTGCAAAAGAAGACGTAAAACACACACACACACACACACACACACACACACACCTTTAGCACTCTATTGAATAGGCCCATCTACTGTAGCCTATATTTATTTCTGTCTTCATATCAAATAATTGTATAATATATATTTTATAGGACTGAGTGGAGTGGGCAATTTGGATGCAGTAATTAATTGCTACTAAACAACTAATAGTTTTACAACATTGTGTGATGCATTTGTTTGGCACATGGCCTTCACTATCAATACACTAAAGGAAGTCAGATGGTTGAGCATGGATGTGTGAGCAGAATATATCACAAGTGTTGCTTCAAACCAACCACTGTTACTTTGGTCAAAAGGTCATGAAGGTCATGTTGGAGCCACGTGGCCATCTCAGACAAGCAACAATGTTTCAATTTTCCCAGACAGCGTGGCCATCTCAGACAAGCAACAATGTTTCAATTTTTCCAGACAGCCAGGTAGATATAAATACTGTCTGGGCATTTACACCCCACAACCATGCCGAACACACGCGTCACAGAGGAGAGCAGCAGTCCTTATCCGAACCATCACTTCGACATGTGGCACGACTATATGAATCTGGGCGGCATGCTGCAGCAACTGTCCGGAGTGCACCGGGAGACACGAGAGGAGGCCACCGGTCCCCAGTGGGACCACACGCCCCAGGTCCACCGCCACGACCACACGCACCAGGTCCACCGCCGGGACCACACGCCCCAGGTCCACCGCCGGGACCACACGCCCCAGGTCCACCGCCACGACCACACGCACCAGGTCCACCGCCGGGACCACACGCCCCAGGTCCACCGCCACGACCACACGCACCAGGTCCACCGCCGGGACCACACGCCCCAGGTCCACCGCCACGACCACACGCACCAGGTCCACCGCCACGACCACACGCACCAGGTCCACCGCCGGGACCACACGTCCCAGGTCCACCGCCACGACCACACGCACCAGGTCCACCGCCGGGACCACACGCACCTGGAGACTTTAACCCTGAGCCGTACCGCCAGTAGTGCCTCCTCCAGTCTGGCCTCGGAGGAGTCCTGTGGCTTCTGTAAGCAGAACGGCGAGACGCCGGAGATCTACCGGTCACACCGCCTCAAGACACGGAGCGGAAAGGTCACCTGCCCCAGCCTGCGCAACTACACCTGTCCCAGGTGCGACGCCACGGGGGACGCGGCCCACACGCTGCGCTACTGCCCCGGGGGTGAATGATGTACCTGTATGATGCACTGGCAGTCTGTGACTGTGAACCTGGCCGGACCCTGCCCTTCTGCCTGAGTTTGAGTAGGATGCTGCCCAAATAAATAGTATTGTTTAGTGATGCTGCCCAAATAAATGTTAATGTTTAGTGATGCTGCCCAAATAAATGTTATTGTTTAGTGATGCTGCCCAAATAAATAGTATTGTTTAGTGATGCTGCCCAATTTCAAATGGAGTATACTCAGGGTTGACTGAGATCACGGCTGCACAGGTCCCCGATCAGCTTGACAAATGTCGTCTACATATGCAGCTCACAATGCTTGGTGACCTCTCCAAAACCAAAGGACTCAAGTCAGCTCAAGATGTGGCTGGATTCATCGGAGGACTGCATCCCCAAACAAGAGAGCTACTCACAGAGGTGGAGAAGGTTATAGAGCTGAGAATCCATCTGCAGTACACATGCTGTTCATTTACCTGCAAGTCCTCTGTGAAGAGCTAGATAGATAGACAGTTATTTGTTTCACAAACTTTTTCCAATCTTACAGTCAGCAGACATGAATCATAGTGCGTCTATTCAATCGATGGCCTCCTTGTATGTAGGAGATCTCCACAGGGACACCACTGAGGGAATGCTGCATGAGAAATTCAGCCCTTCTGGTCCAATCATCTCTATAAGTGTCTTGGCAAACTCAACAAGAAACCAAGTACAGTGCCATTCCTTCACAGACAGGGAAGGAGAGCCCAATTTCCCCTCCCTAGAGAAACTCAGCCATCCCAACATGGGTTTTGGCCCCCATTTCCCCCCAGAGGAGAGACATGAGATGACAGTCATGGCCTGCACAGCTGAAGTCAATTCACTAATCACCCAGCAGCTCACCTGAACAATCACCACTCCCTATAAAGGGCAGTCTCACAGTTCAACAAACACACTGTGATAGGAACATGTACTATTGCAGTGCTGCGCTTAAACCAACTGTTTACAGAGACCAGAGTGGCTGACGGTGAGATGACTTGGCTGTGTGTTGTTGTTTGTTTGATATCTTGGATTTGTTTGATAGCAAATTGGTTGCTGTTGGGTGTTTGATATCAAGTTCAGTTTATGGTAAAGTTAAAAGGGCGGTACATAATTTTGGGAAAACTATTTCATTACTTGTAAAAATGTTTCATTGTATTGTAAATTCCTTCATATTGTTTCTTAGCCGCTTATTTTGTGTTTATACCTTTTCAAAGGTTTTTCACCTGCTACTACTACTGCTAAACTTATAAATCTGATGAAAAAGAGACAAAATTAAGTCCAAAAATAAAAGGAGAAAGATAATTACTGTCTGGTCATTGGATGCAGAAAGAGTGGAGTCCCAGTGAAACTCTGGTCAAACGGTCAAAGCCCTTTCAAGTTAGGGGAAGCACAGAAACCACAGATAACTTGACAATAAGAGTGTGCAGGGATTTGCAACAGACGGCCAGAAACGTATTAGAACTGATATTCAGATCCATCAGATTCTTAGGCAGCGAAGGGCTTCCGTTAAGAGGCAATAACAATCGAGATGGAGTGCTTTAGAAACTGATGATGGAGCGGACATACGCGTTGCCAAAATCCCGTGAGTGGCTACAGCGAAGAGACAACTGGATGTCCGACACCATTCAAAATGAAATACTCGAAATATTTGCTCATGCTGTTCAAAGAGAAATTATTTCAGAAGCGAGAGAGCGTCACTTCTATGGTCTAACTGCAGGTGCGACCACTGATGTGAGTATTTCAGAGCAGTTTTTTATTTGTCTGCAATATGTGGATTCAAAACTGGAGGCAGTGAATGTTTTCCTCGGGTTTTACAGTGCGCCTGATTCAACTGGAGAAACACTTTTTTCATGTATCAAAGATGTTTTTGTGCGCTTGAATTTGCCACTGGAGCGTCTAAAGGGATTTCGCTTCGATGGCGCTGCTAATATGTCGGGGCGCATGCAAGGCGTGCAAGCAAAACTGAAAGAGCAGTGTCCAAATGCATTATATGTGCACTGTAGTAACCATGCACTAGATCTGGTACTTCAGGAAGTGGCGAGGGAAGTTCGTGTTGTTGCAGACACATTCAACTTTGTACGGGGTGTCTCGGTGGTGATAGGGGAGTCGTCAAAGCGTAAGGCGCTGTTCCAGTCTATGTTTGGAATTGGTAGTGATGATGAGGTGGTCTGCAACTTGTTGGCATTATGCCCGACTCGATGGGCCGTACGCACAAAGGCTATTTCACGGGTTGTCTCCTCATATACAGCCGTTTTGGAGACACTGAAGACGTTAGAGCAAGATAAGACAGTCAGGGGAGATACTTGTGCAAAAATATCAGGTCTATACAAACAAGCCACAAAAGCCAGAACATACTTTGGACTTTTGAGCTGTGAGGCTCTTTTTGGACCGTGCGAGGCCGTAGCCAGAAGTCTCCAAAGTGAGAAGGCAAGTGCGAGTGGGGCATTGGAGTGTGTGAGTGCGTTACGACAGCGCATCCATGCACTGAGAGAAGATGGATTTGTCCAGGAGATCACTTCCAAAGTGACCGCTTGTGCAGAAAAAAACAAACTGCAAATGCCCCTTCCTCCACGAACCAGCAGAACCCCTGCCCGCTTAAGGGATCCAGAGAAGACCGAGGCCGTTGTGACTGATGTAGGAGAGCAGCAGTGGCGGCGTGAGTTCTATGAGGCCTTGGATCTTGTGACAACCGAGCTGGATCGCCGATTCGACCAAGAAGGACTGCAAGTTGCTGCCCTGAGAGAGCAAACCATTAATGGCAATATGACAACCCTAGTTGACTATCTGTGCAGTATAGTACAGTGGATTGTGTACATAGCCTCTATTGATGTAAACCAGCTCTTTATCTTCTTGTGATTTTTATGCATCTATGCTTTTTCCAAAATGTGTTTCTTTTTCCTTTCTTAAACACCAGGGGAGCCTCCCCTCCTAAATTTCGTTGTTTGGTACCTGTACTGTAACAATGACAAATAAAGTCTATCTATCTATCTATCTAAATGCCGCAAATGGAGTATACTCAGGGTTGACTGAGATCACGGCTGCACAGGTCCCCGATCAGCTTGACAAATGTCGTCTACATATGCAGCTCACAATGCTTGGTGACCTCTCCAAAACCAAAGGACTCAAGTCAGCTCAAGATGTCGCTGGATTCATCGGAGGACTGCATCCCCAAACAAGAGAGCTACTCACAGAGGTGGAGAAGTGTATAGAGCTGAGAATCCATCTGCAGTACACATGCTGTTCATTTACCTGCAAGTCCTCTGTGAAGAGCTAGATAGATAGACAGTTATTTGTTTCACAAACTTTTCCAAACTTTTTCCAATCTTACAGTCAGCAGACATGAATCCTAGTGCGTCTATTCAATCGATGGCCTCCTTGTATGTAGGAGATCTCCACAGGGACACCACTGAGGGAATGCTGCATGAGAAATTCAGCCCTTCTGGTCCAATCATCTCTATAAGAGTGTGCAGGGATTTGCAACAGACGGCCAGAAACGTATTAGAACTGATATTCAGATCCATCAGATTCTTAGGCAGCCAAGGGCTTCCGTTAAGAGGCAATAACAATCGAGATGGAGTGCTTTGGAAACTGATGATGGAGCGGACATACGCGTTGCCAAAATCCCGTGAGTGGCTACAGCGAAGAGACAACTGGATGTCCGACACCATTCAAAATGAAATACTCGAAATATTTGCTCATGCTGTTCAAAGAGAAATTATTTCAGAAGCGAGAGAGCGTCACTTCTATGGTCTAACTGCAGGTGCGACCACTGATGTGAGTATTTCAGAGCAGTTTTCCATTTGTCTGCAATATGTGGATTCAAAACTGGAGGCAGTGAATGTTTTCCTCGGGTTTTACAATGCGCCTGATTCAACTGGAGAAACACTTTTTTCATGTATCAAAGATGTTTTTGTGCGCTTGAATTTGCCACTGGAGCGTCTAAAGGGATTTCGCTTCGATGGCGCTGCTAATATGTCGGGGCGCATGCAAGGCGTGCAAGCAAAACTGAAAGAGCAGTGTCCAAATGCATTATATGTGCACTGTAGTAACCATGCACTAGATCTGGTACTTCAGGAAGTGGCGAGGGAAGTTCGTGTTGTTGCAGACACATTCAACTTTGTACGGGGTGTCTCGGTGGTGATAGGGGAGTCGTCAAAGCGTAAGGCGCTGTTCCAGTCTATGTTTGGAATTGGTAGTGATGATGAGGTGGTCTGCAACTTGTTGGCATTATGCCCGACTCGATGGGCCGTACGCACAAAGGCTATTTCACGGGTTGTCTCCTCATACAGCCGTTTTGGAGACACTGAAGACGTTAGAGCAAGATAAGACAGTCAGGGGAGATACTTGTGCAAAAATATCAGGTCTATACAAACAAGCCACAAAAGCCAGAACATACTTTGGACTTTTGAGCTGTGAGGCTCTTTTTGGACCGTGCGAGGCCGTAGCCAGAAGTCTCCAAAGTGAGAAGGCAAGTGCGAGTGGGGCATTGGAGTGTGTGAGTGCGTTACGACAGCGCATCCATGCACTGAGAGAAGATGGATTTGTCCAGGAGATCACTTCCAAAGTGACCGCTTGTGCAGAAAAAAAAAAACTGCAAATGCCCCTTCCTCCACGAACCAGCAGAACCCCTGCCCGCTTAAGGGATACAGAGAAGACCGAGGCCGTTGTGACTGATGTAGGAGAGCAGCAGTGGCGGCGTGAGTTCTATGAGGCATTGGATCTTGTGACAACCGAGCTGGATCGCCGATTCGACCAAGATGGACTGCAAGTTGCTGCCCTGAGAGAGCAAACAATTATAAATGCCGTAAATGGAGTATACTCAGGGTTGACTGAGATCACGGCTGCACAGGTCCCCGATCAGCTTGACAAATGTCGTCTACATATGCAGCTCACAATGCTTGGTGACCTCTCCAAAACCAAAGGACTCAAGTCAGCTCAAGATGTCGCTGGATTCATCGGAGGACTGCATCCCCAAACAAGAGAGCTACTCAAAGAGGTGGAGAAGTTTCTGCACGCGCTTTAACTTGAGTCTGGCATACCCACCAGATGTGAGATTGTATTACTTTTAGAACCAGTTTGAATTCAGTCACAGAAAAGACAATAAAACATGTTTCACAGTTTCCCGCATTTTAATGTAGAAGTTTATAGAGCTGTGTCTGTCTACCTGTTTCCGCGGCTTCTTCTGAGCGGTCCTTCTCTACCCTTCGCCGCCTCAAAACATGGCTAAGGAACAACATGACACAGAGACAACTCACACACCTGACGTTACTGCACGTCCACAGTGACATTCTTGAACGGATGGACATCCAGCCACTGATGAGGACATTTATCAACAACACACCCGAAAGGAAGTCCACCTTTGGGGTGTTCAAATAGGTAAGACATGCATTAGTATACCTTTTTGGTTATTGCCGCCGTGCAGTGTAATAGTTAATATCATGCTTGTGGTATTGTCATTATTATTCTCTTATGGATAGGCTATTGCTAGTGCCGCCGTGCATAATCTGTCTGTAATAATGGTCAACATCATGTTTGTGGACATTGTGGACACTGTGAGCTGAGTGGAAATTACTGTAAATTCCAACACATTGTTGGTAAAATATTTAACGTTACGTCTTTGTAGTGTGTGGGTGTGTGCGTGCTTAACTATTATTGCCCGTGCATTGGGGCCCGTCATTATGCCACTGTGTGCGTGTGAGCGAACGAGCAAGCAGCGAGAGGGAGGGAGGGAGAGAGAAATCGTTATATTTTTTTCCCTGGTAATTTTTTGCCCTGTAGCGTATAGACAGCACCTCAGCACCCCCAGTCAAAATACCTTCCCGTGTGCCTGTCCCTCCACGTCCATTTGTAGAACCATACAGCAGTGGGAAGAGTTGTGGAGATTTTACAAGCCACAAACAATCAAACTTATCCAGACCAGGACTCCATACTCCACGGCTACCTGCATTTTGAAGCCCTTTCCTCGCATACATATAATTTCTCATGTGTGAACTGTGGAGATCATCCTCCCGTTGTGGTGATGGATTTGCATAAGAAGGGAGTCTTCAGCATGCCAAGTGAGTGCTTATCTCTTATGAGGTCTGTTACAATGACCACTGTTATTTTCACTATGTTATTTAACTGTTTGTCTTTCAGTCAGTGATATCCCAGAGCCACCACCTATATTTGATGGCCGGGTCGACATTGAGGACTTCTGGCGTTCCGTTAGCCAATAGATCCTTTGTCGAGGCTTTGTGAAGAGTAAGTGAAGATTTTCAACTTGGAGGAATTTAAAGGGAAGGATTTAAAGAGTGATCTGTGCCAAGTGTATCCAACTGAAGACAGGTGTACATTTTTGTATATGTTTTCTAGGTGCATGTACCTGTATTATGTACAGTATATAGCCTTGTTGACCACCATTAGTGTTTTTGCTTGTGTTGTCTGTTTGCTCTTGCCTAGGTAATGCTGCAAATCCTTGTGTGGTATCCCCTTCCTACCATAATTGGGCACCATGGATAGGTCCTCAGACCAGGGCCAACAACATTGTCTTCAACACAGAATACATGAAGGGTCGAGGTAGGAAACCTTCACAACTGATGGAGGAGGCAGAGATGGACATAACCGAGGAGAGATTGACCAATGAGAATGAACTTGAAGGTGAGATTACTTTAAAAGATTTTCTCAAACTAATTGTTATTAGATGGTCATGCATAAGTGTAAGCAACACATTTAATATAATTTAACTGAAGTCTGTATGTAATAGCTTATCTGGTTGTTAATGTACTTGCCCATGAAAACACAGGTTCATGCAGTGCGAAACCTGGTAAAACACTGTGGGCTTGACTCAACCGGGTCAAAAATGGACCTTATCGTTCGCTTGAGGGAGGAGATGAAAAGCCGCAGTACATATGACAAGGTCTTCCAAAAGGTCTGGGGTGCATCTGGTAAGTTTAGCAAAACACAATTATCGGAATTTATGATATTTTTGCTTAGAGAAAATAAGTCAAAATGAAACACTTTATATCACCAGTGTACTTATATTATCATGTACTTATATTTCAATTTATTTTCCTGTTAAGGCGGCTGGGCAGTGATAATGTGCCCATGTGGAATTGTGAATGCGCTTAAGTTCAATATAAGAGCTGAAAGCCCAAGAGATTATGCGGACATGCTGCTGTCTTTTAAACACTTCCCAAATGTGGCCATATATGACTTTGCCAGAGGTTTGGCTACTCACACCAACTTGAGGGAATCCGAAGAACTGCCCTTCAGACCAAATGAAGGCAGACTGACCGAAGCCACACCTGACAATCTGAAGTCCGCTGAGAAAGGTGGGCTGAAAATAAACCTGCCCTGGTTAAAATTGAAAAAGGAGCCCGTGGACATAAATGCACACCCTACAACAGGATCTTCGGATCACTATGCTCTCTATGACACTTTCCATGAGGCTAACACAAAAGACCCAAAGGATTGCCTCAGACAGATAGGCCTTGTCCCGGAGCTCTGTGGCTGGGTGAACTCTCAAACAGCCGAACAGTTTTTCTCAAAAATGAGAAAAAATAACTATTTTATGAACATGATGTCTCCGGGAAGCCATCTCTTTGTCATGCGATGTATTATTCATCACCACAACAGCATGGTCAATGAGAAGACCCTGACAGACCTTCGGAAAGTGTCACCAGAGGACCTCACTCTTGATTCAAGTGGAAAGGCAGTAATGGGTGCGTGTTAAATATTTAAATATGTGTGTTAAATGTTGTTATCTTTGAAATAGTTTTGTCTCCACTGCTAATGTTTTTTCAATTATTGATCATATCTTTTTTAGCATCTACACTGTATTCAAGTGGCACTTCATCTCCAGCACGCCCCTCAGGTATTATGACAGCCTGTTATCATCTGTATAACTGGATCAGCTGGACAAATGTGTATGGATCAAGTCATGACGATGATCTACCTTTTACTACAGTGCAAAAGGAACCGCAGAACATTGACCAATGTTCAGAAAAATGTGAGGACATAACAATAATGTCCTCACTGGAGCCCTGCAGAGCCTCATGGACCCTAAAGGGTCATCATCCCCTTCAGGAGCAGCTGGTAAACTGATGTTTCTGTATACTATTGTCCTTCGTATTTTATTATTCATTTGGAAAACGACTGACGTTCATGCTGTGTTCTTTGTTTTGCTGTTGATTTATTTGTACATGTCCTCTCCAGATCAACTATGTCCTGGATATTACAAGGCCACATGATGAGCTCATCATCAAAGATCAAACAACTTGCCTGAACAGGGAAGCTGGGCTAGCTAGCTACAGTGTGGTGTTAGCTAGCTACGGCGTGGGTTAGCTAGCAAGCAGAGGACTAGCTAGCTACAGTGTGGTCCTATGTTAGCTAGCAAGCAAATGTTTGCAATGTAGCAGATGAGTTTTATGAGGACACTGCCGTCTAGAAAATGCAGCCACATTATTAACTAGCTACCAATTGATAGCAAGCTTCACAGTAGCTAGATTGATTTGTGCAGTAGAGTGATATAATTAAACAGAACTAGCTGTGTTGTATAACACCATGTAACCCAGTACAGTGCAAGTCATATTTTAGAGTCAGGCCAAATTATAATATTCTGCCTGATCACTTATGGAGTCAAAACTAGATTGAAAGGTGTGCGTGCCTTGCAGACAGCTCCATGTGGAGAAAAAAAAAACTTGCAGGGGTACGTTTATTGTGGGCGAGTGGTCAGCTAGGAAGGTAGGAGGTAGACAGCCGAGGGGCTTTGAACATTCATCATTATTTTTGTCCTTTTCGAGTCTTGCAGCTGCAGTAATGAAATGGAGCACAGACGCAACTGAGGAGAAAGGCACAGAGGAACGGTGTACTCAATGAGTTTGTATTGTCCTGACAGATTCAGCCCCGCCACTGACGGGCTGAAGAGGTTCCTAAATAATGAGTTTGTATTGTCCTGACAGATTCAGCCCCGCCACTGACGGGCTGAAGAGGTTCCTAAATAATAACAGTTATTCTATCTCTCTCTCTCTTCCTCTCTCAGTGGCCGCGTGTCTCTGCCTCCTCCTACTACTGGGGGAAGTGGAGAAGCGAGAAGAGGTTTTTGAATGACGACAGACGCCGTGTGTAAGCCTTATATAGGCGGACAATTGAGGAGAAAGGCAGTGTAAAGGTCTCTAGGCACAGAGGAACGGTGTACTCAATGAGTTTGTATTGTCCTGACAGATTCAGCCCCGCCACTGACGGGCTGAAGAGGTTCCTAAATAATAACAGTTATTCTCTCTCTCTCTCTTCCTCTCTCAGTGTCCGCGTGTCTCTGTCTCCTCCTACTACCGGACGCTTTATATGGGCGGAGGGTCCCGTCCCTCGTGACACAAGCGTCGCCTGGGACAGCCAATGGGCTGGCGCAGTGTAATTCAGCTTCTGATGAGGTCACGCAGGGGGCGTTCCCATATGAAAGAGAACGAGTCTGATCACTGACACCTGTCCGTAATCAGACCGTCAACCCTCTCCACCAAAAGTCTGGCTCCCTCTACAGGCCAGAACGCGCCATGCTCCCCACAGTCAGACTACGCTTCAGAGCACCATAAGCATGCACCAGAGAGGAAGGGAGGTGGAGACACACGAGAGTAGGAAACTTGACCTCAGCTTTGTTAATTGGTGTTATGGTTGTTAGTTGGTATGTTATGGTTGTTAATTGGTAGGTTATGGTTAGTTGGTTTGTTATGCAGAGTGTGCGAGAGATATACACACACAAACCAACACAGTCTCACACTAAAACAAACACACTCTTCCTCATACTGTCATTCTCTCCCTCACATGAGGCTCACCACAGACCAACAAAGTATCACACGCACAAAAACACACAGTTATCCCACACTGTCATTCTCTCTCTCACACTCTCACACTCTCTCTCACACACACACACACACACAAAAACGCACACACTCCCCTACACACTCAGTCATAGACACACAAGTGCACACGGGTAGGTTAGTGGATTGTGTGTGGGGGCAGTTAAATAATGGCTACACATTCTCTCTCTCTCTCCCCTCCGTCCCTCTCTCTCTCTCCTCCGTCCCTCTCCCCTCCGGATCTGCAAAGAGGAGTGGACCAACATCTCTCCTGAGATGTGCACAAACCTGTGTGAATGTTTTGAGAACATTTCAAGGACTCCTTCTTCATTCTCCACACAATCTACAGATTGAGATATGTATTAATCTATGAATCAAATTAACTCTGGGTGGTGTGTAGCCTGTCGGTCTGTTCTTGTTGCCGTTTGTGTATGGATATGTCCGCACAGTCACACACACAGTGTCATTCTGAACAAACGGGCGGCGCGCTGTAGCTGATAGCTGTCCAGGCCAACCATACGGCCTATCCATGCTGTAGTAGGGTTAGGGTTAACTAACGGTCTATGCTGTAGGCTATATGCAGCCTTAAAATAAATGTACCGCAACATCCGTTTGAGTTAACCTCCGTTGCGAAAGGGCCCTCGGGATTTTGCGGTACGCCACTGATCTCGCCATCACTACTCAATCCTCAATCAAGGGTGGAGGGAGGATAAAAGCCTGGGAGAGACACTCAGTTGGTGCCAGTGGGCCAGACAACAACTTTATAGTTGTTTTGTGTTGGTTTCTTTTGTTAGTTACAGCTGTACTTTGTGTTTATTAATCTTAGGTTCATAGTCGTTTAGTCTTAGTTGTATTTGATTGGTTACTTAGATTAGATTGCCACAAGGCCTGTTAATTTACTTTATTCTTTATTATTAATAGTGTAGATTCATTCAATCTCCTTTTTTATAGAGTAGTTTTCAGTTAAGAGTTTCACAGAAAACCTGTTTGTGTTACCTTTGTACAATAAATCTTGTTTATTTTATTTTCCTTCTCCTCTGATTCTTGTCCCCCCTGTTTTATTTAATTGTTACACCGCGTATCCACTAGAACACATATGGGGTCGTAACACTGGTTAATAGTGTGGCACTAATACTAGCCACTCACTCACACTCACTCACAGTTCACGCCAAGAGA
This sequence comes from Nansenia antarctica, assembly GCF_963989245.1. Taxonomy (NCBI): domain Eukaryota; kingdom Metazoa; phylum Chordata; class Actinopteri; order Argentiniformes; family Microstomatidae; genus Nansenia; species Nansenia antarctica. Next base: position 11,521,171 of record NC_137684.1, read on the forward strand.
ACATCACCAACAGTCCATTCACATCAACACACGTAATCCTTTTCCCCTGTCTCTCCTCTCACTCTCTCACCTAAACCCAGTTTTTTTTTAAAGGGTACAACAGCCAATCCCATGACTAGTTCGCTCATCAGCTAACCCACTTCAGCTGTGTCTAATCAACATGCCTGCGAACTTCCCATCCTATTATTAGGTCCCGTTTCATCTCGTGACATTTATATCAAAAGTTAGATCAGGTTTAAATATTTGTATTACAAACCGACCCAGATATTCTTGTTTCGAGTGAATCATGGCTCAAAAGAATCAGTATATCTGACACTGATATTGCCTTATCAGGCTATCTTGTTTGTTCTCCATCTGCTGGAAAGGATTCTGTTGAAGCACTTGGGGATGTACTTGCCCAATATACAGGCGATGAGCTTATTATAACTGGTGATTTTAACTTAAATTAGTTTAATTCAATCTCAGATGTTCGTGGGAACCTAAACCGAACCTCAATTGTTAGTTGAGACCCACTAGGCCTGATTTCAAGGACAGCTCAAAGTGTTGATTGATTGATCTGATTTTCAGCAATAAAGTTGACAAAATTGTAGCCAGTGGAGTATTTGAATTAGGTTTATTTTGTATTAGGTAGGTATCAGAAGCATTCGCTTAGAAAATAACAAATCTCATGTGGCCTTGAGAAGAAATCTCAAACATTTTAATGAGCCATCTTTCTTGGCAGGTTTTACTCAAGTAGAATTGATGTCATGTTACTATAAGTTCAATGATGCTCAACTGGCATTGGACTTCACTGAATCAACTCAGTTGTTGTAGGAGTCTCTAGGTACAGAGGAACGGCTGTAAATATGTTTTTAATTGGCGTACAGCACGGCTCAGCAACGTCACTGACGAGCTGAGCGAGTCTTTTCTAAATAATAAAGAATAAAGAACAAGTACAGCTCTCTCTGTCTCTCTCCAACACCTCAGCAGGTTTTCCCGTCTCCTTCACTCTCCCGGGGGAACAAACACACACAGGTTAAATAGACCAGCAGGATAACGAGTCTGATCACTGACACCTGTCCGTAATCAGCCCGTCATCCATCCCCCACCGACAGTCTGGCTCCCTCTGCAATTTTCCCTTTTTCCTCTCTCTCTAGTCACAGAGTCTCTAGGTACAGAGGAACGGCTGTAAATATGTTTATATGTTTTAATATCAGTAGGTCTTTCATTCCGATAAGAGCTACTGATTGGCTCTCATCACTTTCAAGTTCACTTAACATTTCACCTTACATTCTCTCGCCCGGCAGAATAGCTTATGCCAGCTAGCTCAAACAATCTAAATAATAATAATCAATAAGGATAACTTGCTTGATTTTGTGAATATGGACATTACTGTCAGCGACCTAAAGGGATTTCGTAGACTGGACTGGACTGGACTGGAAAAACAGAACTACTGGCTAAAGGCCGCCCGGGAGAGTCGCTAGGGGATACAGCTAGCCTGGTATGAGCGGTTTATATGATTGGCGAGGCTGGTGGCGATCTGTGCTTGTTTATATGGTTTGATGTGATGTCAAGTGCCTGTGTGACAAAGTGTGAAAAGAAAGTGTGTTGTGAGTTTACTATGGAGGATGGAAACGGTGTGTGTCTGTGTTGTGCGTTTGCGATGTTGAAACTGGACTTGTAGATTTCAGCAGGCTGGCTACTTGAAAATATCTTTGAACAATGAGCACCCCTGATATAGTCGAAACTGGCAACTGTTTTTTTGTTTTTGGTAATCTGATCACAAAGTGACACTACCATTTATTAGCGGGTTCTAGGGCATCAAAATTGCATTTCCTTGAAACTGCGTTCACTGATAGCGTGTATGTGTAATTACGTGTATTTCTATATCTTATGCTTACCCAATCTAAAAGCTCACGGCACGTGCCTGGTATATAATACATTTGGTTATTTGCTAAGCCAATGATAGCTGGGTCAGGTGACAAGGTTAGGGTCTGTGTGATATTTACCTGATGTAACATGTAATTTGTTATTTTGTAATATGCTCCCAGTGTGGGAAATGTATATAATACATTTGGTTATTTGCTAAGCCAATGATAGCTGGGTCAGGTGACAAGGTTAGGGTCTGTGTGTTATTTACCTGATGTAACATGTAATTTGTTTGTGGTTGCGAATAGTAACCATTGCACTCTGCTCTGAGGTGTTTGTATAAGGTGTATATGTGATACACTCATGTTCTAATGCTCTAAAATACATATTCCTTTCACCTTATGTGTTTTTCTTGTATTTCTTATATACTGTATACACTTCTTGGATTTTTTTTTACCACGAACGGGCAAGGAACCATATATGGTAACTTCACTGACCTTGATTTTGAAGATGAAAAATAATATATTTTTAAAAATTTCACTCAAGTAAAAATGTCTTCTTATGTCCTCCAATAACACTCTAGGGTTGACATGTAGAATTTCAAAGTATTTCAATGAGTGCCCTATACTTGTTTATATTGTGTTGTAATATAATAATTTCTTGTGTTACAGAAGGAGAATGCAGTCCAATCACCCTCGAGAAGGTGCTGGAGTTCACCTCTGGAGCTTCATCAGTGCCTCCACTGGGATTTCCATCTTGTCCACAAATCCAATTCATCCATGAAGACAACAGAGTGTTTCCAGAGGCAAATACCTGCCTCATAATCCTCCGCCTACCCATACACAATGGCTATGACAACTTTATTAAACATATGGCAGAGGGAATTCTGCAGGCCCCAGGTTTTGGTTTTGTGTGAGTGAGTTTTTGAGTGTGTTTGAGTTCTCTTTTTTTGTTCTTCACTTGGCTGGATGTTGTGAAGGGGTTTTTCTTTACCATGTAAATGATCCTGTGATCATCCACCACTCTTGTCTTCCATGGACATCCAGATCTTTTTGTGGTGCCAAGCTCACCAGTGCGTTCTTTTCCCCCCCAGAATGTACCAAACAGTTAATTTGGCCACTACTAATGTTCCCGCTATCTCTCTGATGGATTTTGTTTTTGTTTTTGCAGCCTAAGGATGGCCTGTTTAACTTGCATTGAGGTCCGTTGACTGCATGTTGTGCAAATGCTAAACCAGTAGAGTGGTTCACTGGATTGAATTGAATTGAATGTCAACTGTTAATAAACTGTTATATTACAATTATACCAACTATGATTTCAGACTTGCTCACTGAGAGGTTTTAACGATTACAATAGACATACCAAATGACTGTACAGCTCATACGTCCACTGCTGAAATATAGCATTTACTTATTTCAAGTTGTCTTTTGCCAACATGCTTACAGGATTACCCCAGTAGTACAACAGTAAAAATGCTTTTATTATATTAAAATGTGTCATTGATAAGCTTAAGAGAAGTGCACATATGAAGTCAAAAACACTACTTTGTCATAAAATTTCAAACATGTCATATCGCATTAACATTTGAAAAACTGGTATAAAGTTTCAGGTTGCAATAAGATTTGACATTTCTGCACAGCATGTCAGATACTTTATCTTCAAATCAGAAATGTGATCAATGGCACGACAGATTGACTCCTGTTGCTGTTGACTGAGATTGATTTGAGGTTGCTCTACAATTACAGCTGGGAGATCATCATCATCAGTAGTGGGTAAAGAGTCAATTCCATGCTGCACCAGAACTGCCTCCAAATTGTGTGGTGTGTAGGGATTTCCCCCGAACACATTGTTGATTTGAAGATAAAGTATCTGACATGCTGTGCAGAAATTTCAAATCTTTTTTTTTTTAAATTGTTTGTTTTTCAGATTTTATCCCCTTTTTCACCCAATTTGGTAGCCAATTGAACCCAACCTAGCATCCAATTATCCCCTGCCTATTGCGAAGGATCCGCCGTACGACCCCCGTGGCCGGCAGTCCCAGAGGAGGCCGCCAGGCAGACTAGCTGACTGGCTCCTCGAGCCCAGCACCTGTTATTCCGGCACCCCGGGGGCGCTGTTGCGCGACGGATCCTTGTCCGGAACTACTCCTATACCTCCCTCGGGAGCGGCCGCCCAATATGCCGCTCCGCGTGTGTGCCCCAGCCATATCCGGATCTGGCGAGCTGGGATTCGAACCCAGTCCCCGGTGGGCAGCATGCACTAGTGGCCAGTGCTTAGACCGCTACACCACCGTGGGGCGAAATTTCAAATCTTATTGCAACCTAAAACTTTATACCAGTTTTTCAAATGTTAATGCGATATGACATGTTTGAAATTTTATGACAAAGTAGTGTTTGACAATTTCCACCTGGCGACCCGCCGAAGATAGTGCATGTGCTTGTGTTTGTGTGTTTGTTCACCTAAAAACTTGCATGTGTGATCAGAGTGTAAAACTGCCGTGTGTGACCATTAAAAGACCATCAAGGTCCAATTTCTCTTCGGTAAGACGCAAGATCTTAAAGGAATATGGTTTTTAGGCTCCATATTTACTGGAACAAATAGACCATGTCATTGGTCAATGTGTGGTCTGTTTAAAAAACAACATCAGACCTGGAATACCAGTGGGGACTGGGCATATCCCTACCCCAAACGGGCCAATGAAACATTTGGTGATTGACTATGTGGACATGATTCGTCCTGTTGCATGATACAGGTACATGTTGGTTGTGGTGGACAGGTTCAGCAGATGGGTAGAATAAGCTTGCCCCACTCGAAGAAAGGATCCTCAGTCTGTAGCAAAGTTCCTATGCAGGGAATTCATACCTAGGTTTGGAATTCCAGATAGGATAGCGTCAGACAATGGAAAATAATATGTGGATAAGACGGTAAAGCTTGTACTACAAAAGTTAGGGATCAAGCAGAGATTTGGGTGCATATACTCACCTCAAAGCCAGGGGATGGTAGAGAGGATGAACGGGGTCCTTAAGAACCGTCTTTCTAAGGTCTGTCAGCATACAGGTCTTAATTGGGTGGACGGACTCCCTCTTGCATTGATGGCCTGTCGTTCCAGTGAGATTCGAGGGCTGCACTTGACTCCCCATGAGCTGGCTATGGGGAGAGTGATGACAGCTCCCTGTGCACGAACCAGCGGGAAAGGGCCAAGTTTGGCTCTCCTGGAGAGTGACATGAAAGCCTATGTACAGTATATGACTAACCGGCAAAAGAGTATCTCTTCTTATGTGATCCATAAACAGGAACGTGAAGAGGAGGTGAACGCACAGGAGAAGAAGGACGCGTTGCAACCAGGTGACAAAGTATACGTGAAGGTATACCAACAAAAGTGGCATGATGCTCGACGGGAAGGACCGTACGAGGTCGTTCATTGCACTGGGACTGCCATTCAGATCAAGGGGTCCCCCACTTGGTATCATGTTCACCTCAGCAGGATGCTGAGGAGACCAATGGGGACGAGGATGTCCACAGCTTGGACATCCGTGCTGATGAGGATGCTGGTGAGTATCTGCGTCATGATTCAGATGGTGCCGGGGGCCTCGCCCCAGACCCTGTCCAGCCCGGTGGTGAGCTGGACGATGGAGATCGCGAAGGTCCCAGTGACTGTGACACCCCTCTTGGGGACTCTACCAAGCCGGGTGTTACCCCTGTTGTCACCCCTTCCGACCCAGGCAATGCTCCAGACAGAGATGTCACCGACCCGGGCGGCTGCCCAAACCAAGGTACCATTGAAAGACACAGACCTGTCAGGGAAAGACCCCAGCCAGGCAGACCCCGTGATAGACCAAGGCCAGTTAGGAAAAGGCTCAAGCCACGCAGATTCAGAGATTAATATATATCTTAGTGTCCCTACCCCGTTGACTTCTTTGGACAATGTTACATTTCACTCACACCCTGTTATACCTGTACGTCCGAAAAGAGATTGGATCTCATCAAGGAGATCTTTTGCTTGCCCATTGTCACGTTGTCGTGTTGGTGACTGTTGGGTCTATACTCTCGAAGAGTTAGACTGGCATTTATTGGAGGCTAAGTATGTTAAACCTGCGGCTCGCAAGTCAGAGACTTTGGTGACATTGACTAACACTGCCAGGAAATTGTACCCGTATTGGTGTGCTAAACGTGATACTGTTATTCAGGTGTCTTTGACCAAGAATTTCAAGGACTTAGTTTGTAGGTCCGTTCCTGACTTTCCTAGACATTGGACTTTGGACTGTACTGATTTTATTTTTGAATATGTTAAAGCTGTGTTACCGCCGGTCTCGGCTGGTAAAAAAGTTGCTGTGATTACTTCTACGCAGGCACCTGTGGTCACTACTGACAATTATTTGTTGTTTGGTTCTAATCAACTGGGGACACAGTCCCACCCTAATTATGCCACTAGTATCATGAAGGATTTTGCTTCAAAAATGAATTATTCTGATTGCTGGATTTGTCAACAGGTCCCTGTAAGTACATCTGCTCCTATGTGTTTCCCCATACCTTTAACTAAAGCAGAATGGTTTAGCCCATTATGTTTTGCAGGGCAAGAATCAGAGCTCTTCTTGTCAGTCAAGCACGGTTCTGGATCCTTTAAATTCTTCCTATGCAGGTGTTGATGATGGTGTATTGGAACGCCTGACAGCAGAAGTTAACGAACACCATAGGCCTAGGGGTTTTGGAAGGGTTATTATTGATAGGTTTATACATGTCACAGCCAACAGGTCCGAAGATGATGTATATTATCCAAGCTATGTTCGTCCGATTGAATGGTACAGCAGTAAGTCCTAATTTGTCATGTTCTGGGATTGTGACTAATACACCCAGGCTCAGGTCCGACGCCCAACTCAGCCTGAGGGTCCCACGTACCAACCTCAAGATCCCTCATGAGCTGGTGGAGGTGTGGCGGGAGTTGCCGGGGGAGACGCACCATCTCTTCGTGCCGTCCTGCGTGTCCGTGCACCGCTGTGGCGGCTGCTGCTCCGACGAGGCGCTGGAGTTTGTACCCTCGCTCACACACACAGTCACCATGGAGGTAGATACACACACACACACGCAGTCACCATAGAGCAGTGTTTCCCAAACTGTGGGGCGCGACCCCCTAGTGGGGCGCGGGGGTACTGCAGGGGGGGCGCAGAAATAATATGGGAGGGGAAAAAAATGCACACACAAGAGCTGTAAACAAACACTGCTTGCTTAAGGTTACCATCAGGGGTGTTGTGGGCGTTGGATGATAAAAATGAGAACCTGAATGGAGCGCAGGCCATAAACTGTAACAAAGAGGCAGCGAGGGGGCGCGAGCCCAGAGGGGCTCCATTCACGTCATTGACGCGCGCTCTCCCTCCCCATCATTCCAGCTATCTAGCAGCAACAACAACAATGGATACGTTTATGAAAGAGCCAGAAGCTAAACGAAAAGCGAAGGAGCCCATAACAAACGTCCCAAAGCCAAAGTCAAGAAAGTATGACGATACATACCTCTCCCTGGGCTTCACGTCTAATGTGGACAGGATACAATCTTTCACATGGAAACTGGACATGTGGGGGAGGAGACTTGAACAGGGGGACATCGACTCATTTGGGAATCTGAAGGCATTCATCGAGACCAATGAGCTGCAGAGCACAGTGGTTCCATGTATGACAGAGCACATCTCAGCCCTGAAACAAAGCTTCCAGAAATACTTCTCTGTGGATCCATTTGTTGCACCACCACCTGCCATGTTCAGCACTGCGGAAGAGGAACAGTACATCGACATGACTTCAGAGTCAACCATGAGGCTGCAGTTCACATCCACGACTTTGGCTGGGTTTTGGATTGGAGTGGAGAAGGACTACCCTCTCATTGGACAGAAAGCTGTGGGAATACTGCTGCCTTTTGCAACATCATACCTGTGTGAGATAGGCTTTTCTGCTGTTGCTGCTATCAAAAGCAAATACAGGTCGAAGTTGAACATTGAGAATGAACTGAGAGTGGCAGTCTCAAAACAACAACCCCGCTTTGAGAAGATTTGCAAGGCAAAGCAAGCACACACAAGTCATTGATCGTAATTGTGATAGGAATGTGAGGAGTAAGAATAGTGATGCAGTAGAAATTAGTTAATGTTGATATGTTGAATATTTCAGTGGCACAGGATCATTTGCCAAGCACTTATGTTCCTTTTCAACCCATAATAAAATATAAAACTATAGTTGGATATGTGTCTTGTTATTATTAGAAGAGAAAATGTAATGTTTTTACAACTTTATACAATTAATTATATCAATATAGGTGGGGACTGGGTTAGGGGGGGCTCGAAAATATTTCCAATTACCCAAGGGGGGCCTGATTGAAAAAGTTTGGGAACCGCTGCCATAGAGGTAGATACACACACACACACACACACACACACACACACATTAATTCTCATTGTAAAGGCGTCCTTTCTGGCAGGCGCTCACACAGCTGCTGTTAAACAGATTCATTCAAGCTGAACTTGTGTCTCTGCCTTCCTTCTGCAGCTGATGAAGACCTCCTTCATGAAGCACGAGCTGGTCGCACTGCCCTTCACTGAGCACAGCCAGTGTACAGTATGGGAAACTGATGGGAGATGGGATGAGAATGGCAAGCTTATGTCACTGCACACAGTGCTGGAAGAAAGGGAGAACATTTCACACCAGCCTGTTTTGCAGGCAGGTAATTGGATGCTGTCCAATTCACAGAGAGCTGCAATTTGACTTCCAAATGATGCTGAACAGCAGGTCGTACTCCAGAGCAGCTTTAGAGTTACGATACAGACAATATCAACTGTGGTTTGCATTACAGAGCAGATACAATCTCAAATGGCAATTCATTTCATTCAGTATTGGAATCAGCATAGGAATGGCATGTATGTCAGCATCACACGTTTGTTGCATGACGTTGTTACACGTTACACGTAATTAATAAATGATATCTTCCCTATTGCATAGATAGGACCCACGGTGTTGATAGATTTAGTTGAGGGGTAGATTTCATTCTATGAGGGGTAGAAAAATATGGGGTAGTGGGGGGCCTGCAGCTGTGTGAAAGTGCACACTGCTCTGCTCTTTCAAGATAAGCCATTTTCTCTCCTCTCCCTTTTTTCCTCCCCTTTCCCTTCCCTTCCTCCTTTCTTCTCCGCCGGTGCGTCGGTGCTCACCCCTGGCCTAAGCCCTTGTTTCTGTGCATCTGAGCAGGACCTGATTCAGAGACCTGAAGGGGTTCAGATTAGATACATTAGATTGTGACTACTACACCGTGGAGATCTTCAATTGTTATTTCTGGGTTGAAATGTAAGGTTATTGATTGTGCTATGGTGCCTCAATTACAATTACATGATACCAATAATACCAGACGGCAGAAAGGCATCACGCAGCTTAAGGTCATGCCTCTTGTGAATGTTACAACCTGTATTGACATTCAATCTCTGTCCAAAAGCCGCTCGGTTCTTCAGCTAGGGGACACTTCTTGTGTGGACCCTATTTATGTCTTTTCACATCCTGGTAAGGAGCTTCAACTCCCGGAGGGTGTGTTTCTTGTGTGTGATGATGATGCATTCTCTAAACTGCCTGCTATGAGTGATGGTATTTGTTATTTGGCTCATCTGGTACCTTTGATTAGGAAAGTCACTCGAAGTGAGATGTCCGTGCTTCACAAACAAGCGTCCTATCGTAGTCGTAGAGAGCTATCTACTGCTCAGAAGTTATGGTGTCTACAACTCTCAGACTGAATTGAGTGCCCTGTCATCTGTTCTTGAAAAACACATTAATGCTTCGGATACGGTGATATCAGCCCTGGCTACTGAATTGACTGAAACTAAGAATGTTGCTCTCCAAAATAGAATGGCTTTGGACATTATTTTGGCCAGTCAGGGTGGTACTTGTGCATTGATGGGCGGTGAATGCTGCAGTTACATTTCGGATTCCGGTAAAGCTCTGTATGATTTTCATGAATCTAACAAGAAGGGTGTGGAGGATTTGCATAAGGAACACGGTTGGAATGTATTGGATTTCTTTGATTCTGCTTTTTCAGGTGTTGGTAATATGATCAGGTCCGTCGCTGTTATTTTTGTTTTCATTATCATCTGTATTGTGTTCTTGGTATTTTGATCAAATGTTGTGGAAAGTGTCTTTCTGGTGCTACTGATGTTCCTGTTAATGCTTTGATGTTGACCAACATGGCTGACGAGCAAAGTCTGGATTCTGTCTTAGTTTCTGATTTTGTTTCCTCTTTTGATGATTTGTTTGTTGAGTGATATTGTTTTTGTTGTTTGCTTCATTTACTCATTAACCCTACTGTGATGTGATGATTGAGCAAATCTGGGAGAGAAGTTCTGTTCCTAGCGCAACGAAGAAGAAGCTCCTGACTATGGAAGTGTTGTCAATCTGAGACAGCGGTAAAGGTTGTTCTCCAACTGGGTTCAAGTGCTAGTAACCTCTGACCCTGAAGATTCAAGAACCAAGAAGACGTCGGTCGTTGGAAGTTTTTCTGTTGAAATGTGTATGATGTACTGTGTTTAGATTAATTTTGATTGTTATTTTTAGGATTCTTTTTTATTGTTGATTGTTTTATATTTGGTTTGTATGATATCTTTGGTTGCTGGTACTGGTGCTGGGTTGGTCTGTGTTGGTTTGTTTCTTGTGTTATGTGTTGGTGTGATTTTTCTGTCTGTTATTGTTGTTGTTGTGGTCGTTTTCCGAGGGGGGAATATGTAGTATATTTTACTTAAGCACACACACATGGATTGTAAGAAATGCCTCATGACTAGGCCCTGGTTTTTATGACTCTTTGTTCTGCGTGAACCGCCACAATAAAGACCATTCATTCATTCATTCATTCATTCATTTGGCCACCATTCTAAGATGGATGACTTGGGATAACTGTAAGATGGCCTCTTTATGGCCTCTTAACCTGTGCCCCTTTTTCACACCTTGACCATCTCTAAGTAATGTGATAGGCCTGGGGGCCGTTCCACTAACATGGATTAGTATATCGGCGATTGAAATAAATCAGGCGATCAGGCAACTCGGGATTGGAATTCAAGCCTCAGGTGATTCCTCGAACGAGGATCAGGCTTGTGTCATCAGTGTTCACAGAAGACAGGCTTACAAATCCTCGATATGGGCGCGTGGCCGAAGATATAAAGAGCCCAGAAGAGCCGATAGTCGAAATGAAGTGAAATGGCAAAAAAATGCGAAAAAAACCCTTGTGCCTGCTCTTTCAGTAGGGCAGAGCAACTTTTAATGGTTGAGCTATATGACGAGGAAAGGCCCGTCATCTCTCGCAAAGGCAGCCTTGCCGTAGTGAATAAAGCCAGGGAGATGGCGTGGCAACGAATTGCGGACGGGTTAAATGCGTAAGTGATATAGCCTACCTATTGTTTTATTGTCATCTTGTAATAAATGAACATTCACTACTGTGATCTTATCAGTCTCAATAATATATAATATAATATAATAATATCAGATGTCTGTTTAAAATGATGGTGTAGACGCACTTACCACAACTGACATAACTACAATGCATTTACTCTCAATTAGTCTAAATGGGTGAGGTGTTTGAAGCCTTTCTCAACTAGTAATGATGTTCTTCTAGCATTGTAACTGCCAATGACCATAGACTGTCTTGGCATAGATTACTTCTCATGAATACTGATGGATAGATGATTCACTTATGTATGTGTCACTTTGGATGAAGGCTTCTGCTAAAGGCAAACATGTCATTTAAATGTGAAATGTAGTAACCCTTACTGCTCTCTACTGCCCTCTACTGCCCTCTACTGGCTTACATTAATTATTATGTTACATCTCAACAGGATCCATCCCAGTGGTGAGGTTCTCACCTGTCAGCAGGTCAAAATCAAATCTAAAAATATTTTCCAGAGTGGTAAGTAGCCTATAATGAAATGTGAAATGTCCTTGGTCAAGTAGTTGTTGATCTGGAAATATGTCCCTTTTTAGCGACAAAAAAACTGGCTGACGCCGCTGCCACTGGTGGGGGACCTCCTCCGCAAGACCTCACCTCTGCGGAGGAGCGAGTCCTCGGGCAGAACCGGGGCCGACCTACGGTTGAGGGAATAGAGGGGGGGACCTCATCTGACGTCCCTCCTCAAGGCAACGTTTCTCAATATGTGCAAGGTATTATCTACTACTCTTCCTCAACAGATCAGTCTCTCAATGGCAAAAACTAATGAGTCTTTATCTTTCAGTGAAGAGAAACATCATGACACTTATTGATCCTCCTCAAGACCTAGACCCTGACCTATGTGTGAGTCGTCCTTGCTTAGCAAAAATACCATGCATCTTATGCAATTCTTTCTTTTGCTTTAACTGCAGTGTTTTGTATTTGCAGGGAGATGGCCCCAGCACGTCTAGGGCGCTGGAGGAGGACACCATTTCAGCCTTTACGGAAGTGGCAGAGGTAAAACCATTTAATGTGGAAAGTTGTGGATGTGTCTGCATTCTTTAAATTATGTAAAACCCAACAACTTTTTTGCAGGACCAACCAAGCACAAGCCGAACACCAAGTACTGAAGTAAGTAACTACTCATATTGCTATGCTATTACATCTAGAGGGTCTGCTACTCTGACACAATTTCCCTTTCAGTCCGTCCGTTCCCTGTATTCTAAATATCTTGAAGGAGATTTAAAAATACAGGGAATGCGCAGGAAGCAATTCAAACTGAAAAGAAAGAAGCTCAAACTGGAAATTGAGTTACTGGAAGGCCAGTTGGAGAAGCAAGTAAGTTTACATTTAAACAGCAGAAGGTCATGGTCTGGACTGAAATGTAATGTTTCTTTTTTTTTGTCTTCACAGAGACAACAGAAGGACTAAATAAATAAATTCAAAAACAACCTTGACATGCCATTTTCAGTGGTGGAGGATGAAGGATTTACAGGGTTTGTCCAGAAACTCGACCCTACCTACATCCTTCCCACAAGACAGGCGCTGAAAATTAAGCTGGCCTGCAGATATGAGCAGGCCAAGGCCAAGGCTGAGGTGTCCCGTGCCCAGTGAGTGAGTTTAACATCAGACATGTGGACTTCCATGAATATGGACGCATATCTTGCCGTCACCTGCCACTTTATCGCTGGTGAGGACTGCAGGCTCTCCACCGTGCTACTGGGGGTGGCCACATTCCCTCAGACGCACACAGCAGAGCACATAAAGGAGGCCAAGAGTGTTCTGTGAGGACACGGTTCACTGCCTCATCACCGTGACAACGCCTCCAACATGATTCCCTGTGCAAAGCTGCTGGGAGTACGCCATGTCCCGTGTTTCGCGCACAGCCTCAACCTGGTCGTGAAGAAGGGCCTGGACCTCACACCTGAGCTGAAAGACATACGTTTGAGAGCCAAAAAGATTGTAACCTTCTTTAAGTCTAGTAGCACAGGGAAGGAGAGACAGTCCATCTTTCAGAGCCAGTTGGGGGTCCCCCAGCATAAGCTGATCCAGGAGGTGGACACAAGGTGGAACAGCACCTACCTGATGCTACAGAGGATGAAGGAGCAGCGCCTGTCGGTGGGAGCGGCCCTGGCCAGCCTGAGCACAGACATCCCTGCTTTGACCAGTGATTTGATGGCTGAGTGCCTTGATATATTGTCACCATTTCATCGGGCAACCTTAGAGCTGTCCGAGGAGAAAAGAGTATCGGCATCAAAGGTGATACTTTTTTTTTTAATATATAATATTTTTTTATTCCAGTATAGAAGATGTACATTGAAAAAGGCATGAATATTTTCAGTTTTTCTCCCTCCCCTCAAACATGTCTGCATCAAAGGTGATACCCATAATAACAAATAATGCAGCACAAGGTGTCGGAGAAGTGTGGTCGGATGACCAACCCTGCTGCCTCAAAGCTGGGCCTGCACCTGGTCCGGCTCCTGACGGCAAGGTGCGGTGTGGAGAACGTTGGGGTCCTGGCATTGGCCACGCTGTTGGACCCCCGTTTTAAAACATTGGCGTTCGGTAACCCGTCCCATGCTCAGGAGGCGGTGAAGAGGTTGACTGCTGAGTGTGCATCAGCTATTCAGAGCACACAGAACGCACCTTCAACCTCACAGGTAAATACCCTTTCCTTTGCACATTGTATGTCCTGAACAAATTCCTCCCAGAGGACCACAAAGTTAATTTTATTTATTTTATCTTTCTCTCAGCAGCCAACCTCAGAACAGGAAATGCCTGCCGCCGAAGAGACAGACGACTTTTGGGAGCTTCTGGACACTCGAGTTGGTTGGTTGCAAAACATAGTCAATTGTTGAGGATCACATGAAAAAGCTGTCAATTTGACAACTAGGCTGATTGTTGTTGTGTTCCCTGCAGGTGCAGCACATAATGTACAAAGCCCAACAGCAGACGCCACGATGGAGGTGCAGCGGTACCTGAGCGACCCCTACCTCCCCAGAGGGAAGGACCCGCTGAAATACTGGACCACACATAAGACCAGATATGTGAACTTGTACAAGCTGGCCACCAAATACCTACATATGCCAGCAACCTCTGTCCCCTGCGAAAGGGTTCTCAAAAGCAGGGGATATTGTAAGCAAAAAGAGGAGCCGTCTCAGTCCCAGCACTGTGGAGCAAATAGTTTTCCTTAATAAAAATGTGTAGGCTAATCTGTCCCACACAACCATGTCCCTCCCACACTTTGCCTGTTCATGTACACAAGCACATGTCTGTCCAGTTCCCACAATATAGCCTTGTTTTGCACTCTTTCCCTGTTCCACAAGCACATCCCAACACTGTGGCCCCTGTTATGCCATGTTGACCATCTATATCTGCCCCAATTGTCAAACAGCCATGTCCCACACATGCCTAAATGTACACACAGCACCTTTATTGAACAAGGCTTATTGTATTTTGCCTCAAATTCCTGACTTGTGAATCAGTCGATACAGCCGCCATACCATGACCTGACCAGCAGCTATCATTGTGGAGCTGCTGTATCGACTGCATCGATAGATCGACACTTTTTCCGGCACAATTGTGTCGAAAACTTCGTTTCCCCCATCACTAGCTGGGCCTGCTGAACCTGTACCTCTCCCACAGGTACTCATCAGAAAAGGCCAGTGGGTTACTTCTGTCCCTGAAGACTCTTGGAGCTGGTGGAAAAAACTCTCACTCTGACCGTTGCTCAGCGTACGTCACTGACGTGCTGGCAGGAGTCTTTTCAAAATAATAAACACGAGCAATAATTAATAATAATGCTGCGGCGTCTGCTTCCCCTTCCGGGACTTGCTCGCTGGATCCCCCTTTCGGGTTCTGCTCGCTCGTGGTGTAGAGTGTCTCTCCTACTATCACAGGTTCTCCCTGCCTCCTTCTCTCTCCTGGGGGAACAAACACACACAGGTTAAATAGACCAGTTGGATAACGAGTCTGATTACTGACACCTGTCCGTAATCAGCCCGTCATCCATCCCCCACCAGTCTGGCTCCCTCTGCAGGCCAGAACGTGCCATGCTCCCCACAGTAAGTAATATAGGTGTCTTGTAATCCCATGTGAGATGGGCCAGTGTAGCTATGTGGCACGACACGGAAATAAATCATGCATGCAGTAATTCGTACAGCTAGTATTGTGTATAGTGGCAGCTGTGGGCTATATAGGTGTAGTGGCTGGCTGATGGTGATGTTCATATCTTGCCCTTGACTGTCGAACCGTTAAAATAGATGATTGCTCCATCCACAATTGAAGATGTCAGGTTGACTGGTTGACATCTACAGTAGGCTACTCTAGACCATGGAATTCCTGTTTAAAGAAGATAGCAATGTCGATATATAATCATAATGCAGTCAGGAAATGTGTACATTGTATAGGTATGCTGTGAAGATACGTGGTGTAGGTAGATTAATTAATAGTACCTCGCGACCGATGTAAAAATGTGAAAACTAACGTTATTATTATGACCGTTAAAAACGGTCTTCTGGAATCGACCACATCACTTAACTTCTCTTCAAAAAAAGAAGACAGGAATAAGGAGAAACAACAAAAATGGGTGAGTAGCAATGTTAACGCTAGCTCACTCAATAATAAGCTTTTATGTAATGATAGCTAGCTATTTTGCTAGCTAGTTAATAGTAACTTTTTGTTGCTAACGTTTTATTTATTTTTATATTCATTAATGTTAGCTAGCTAGCGTTGTCATAATTTTCATACCAACCCCATGTCAGGTAACCAACCATAGTTTGACAGTTCTTATGTATTGTAAAAAAAAAATCAATTTGGTAAAAATAAGTGGCAGGTACATTTTAGAATCCACCAACTTCTGTGGTACACGAAACGTTTGTCCAAATGGACTAACCACTATGGAGATACCACTAACGTTGCTGTTTTTTCTCTCTACAGATAGAGAGATATCGCTGGCGTAGACAGCATCGGAGGCAGTGGGTGCACCCAATCATAAAACGAAGGCTACAACAGGGAGCCTTCCATAATTTGGTGGCAGAGCTAGCTTTAGACCAGGAAAGGCACCGTAAATATTTCAGAATGTCTGCGGTGCAAATGGAGGCCCTTCTCTGTGTGGTGGGACCTGACCTGACGAGGTAGACGACAAATTACAGATAGCCTATTGAGGCCAAACAGGCTGGCTGTAACAGGACGAATTTGGACTAAACGAAGAAGACGCTGCCGTCCCAGCCACACCTGCGCGAGCCCGCACACCAACCCCTCTGACTGGCTGGGGCAAGAAAAAAACAAACTAAACAGGACATTGATGACGCACTCGTGGCG
The DNA here is from genome assembly GCF_963989245.1 of Nansenia antarctica. Classification (NCBI taxonomy): domain Eukaryota; kingdom Metazoa; phylum Chordata; class Actinopteri; order Argentiniformes; family Microstomatidae; genus Nansenia; species Nansenia antarctica. Next base: position 11,537,768 of record NC_137684.1, read on the forward strand.
TACATCACTGCTCCGCCGAAGCCTACAGCCCCCACTGTGAAGACTGCAGCTGAGCTTTTCCTCTTTTTTCTATTACTACCTTCTCCCTTAGGTCTACTTCCCCACTGACCCTCATCTACTACTTGGGCTATAGTGTTACTATTGAAGCGTTTAAATTAACTTAAAAAACGAGAATAATGGCAGAAAGGAAAAATTCTCAAGCCACTGCGATGGCAGAGGAGGAATTGAAGTCACTCAAAGCATCTCGTAGCGGCAAACTTGGAGCGTGTACACACATTAATGCTTGTTGATGGGGGAAATGTGGACAAAGTGAATCAGGGTCTTGAGACATTTGATCTGCTTATAAGTGAATTAAAGTTCATGAATCTGTGCAAACAATGTTGTCTGATAAATTAAAGGAAAATGACAGAATGGAATGGTATGAACCAAAGATGGACACATTTAATGATTTTATGACTGGGAACATGGAAAATTACAGAAGGAGATCCACAAACGCTCATTCAACCACAGGACAGCATTTCCAATGTATCTAAAAAAATCAAAAGGATCAAATCCATCCTCAAAGGCATCCTCCTCATTGTCCTCTGTACACCTGAAAGCTGACATGGAGAGAGCAGCTCTATTACAGGGCTTAAAGTTCTCCGGCACGGTGCCGGATTTCCGGCGCGGGGGAATATTTTTTTTAAAAATAATAATCACATGCTATTTGTTTACATCGTAATTTAAAGAGTCACCAATTCTCCCTGATGAAACCACATGGTGCCGTAAACGTTGGAGCTCTTTCTTTCTTTAAGGCTTTTGGTTTTATGATATCAGTCTTGCTTTACTTTTAAAACATTCTTGACAGGTTGGGACAGATAACCCATATCTACTTTTTAATTATTTATTTCTGCCAGTAGTTTGCACAAACAAATTTGTACAAACAATTGCCTTTTGCACATGGTTGGGGGAGGGGAAATTAGGTCTCCAACTTTTGAGACTCCCTTACACATGGAGTGTGTGGTGTGTGTTAGTGTGAGGTGAGTTTTGCACTTTAAAAGCACCTTGTGTGTTTCTTCAAACCACAGTGTGAGTGTGGAGTGAGTTTTGCACTTTAAAAGCACCTTTGTGTGTTTCTTCAAGTCACAATGTGAAGTTGGTGTACCTTTAGAGTCCTTTGTTTGAGAGGGACCTTCTTTCCACCCCTGCTTCAAGGCAAAAAAATGTTTTTCTAAAAACAAAAACAAATAGATACTGACAGGAATAACAGGAATCATAGTCAGCAGGCCTCGAATTTAGGCCTATCCTCCCCACAAGACAGGCGCTGAAAATTAAGCTGGCCTCCAGATATGAGGAGGCCAAGGCCAAGGCTGAGGTGTCCCGTGCCCAGTTAGTGAGTTTAACATCAGACGTGTGGACATCCATGAATATGGACGCATATCTTGCCGTCACCTGCCACTTCATCGCTGGTGAGGACTGCAGGCTCTCCACCGTGCTACTGGGGGTGGCCACATTCCCTCAGACGCACACAGCTGAGCACATGAAGGAGGCCAAGAGTCTGCTGGGAGAATGGGGCCTGAAGGACAAGGTTCACTGCCTCATCACCATGACAACGCCTCCAACATGATTTCCTGTGCAAAGCTGCTGGGAGTACGCCATGTCCCGTGTTTCGCGCACAGCCTCAACCTGGTCGTGAAGAAGGGCCTGGACCTCACACCTGAGCTGAAAGACATACGTTTGAGAGCCAAAACGATTGTAGCCTTCTTTAAGTCTAGTAGCACAGCGAAGGAGAGACTGTCCATCTTTCAGGGCCAGTTGTGGGTCCCCCAGCATAAGCTGATCCAGGAGGTGGACACGAGATGGAACAGCACCTACCTGATGCTACAGAGGATGAAGGAGCAGCGCCTGTCGGTGGGAGCGGCCCTGGCCAGCCTGAGCACAGACATCCCTGCTTTGACCAGTGGGGAATTTGATGTGATGGCTGAGTGCCTTGAGGTATTGGCACCATTTAATCGGGCAGCCTTAGAGCTATCCAAGGAGAAAAGAGTCTCAGCATCAAAGGTTATACCTTTAATTAGAATTATGCAGCACAAGGTGTCTGAGAAGTGTGGTCAGATGACCAACCCTGCTGCCTCACAGCTGGGCCTGCACCTGGTCCGGCTCCTGACGGCAAGGTGCGGTGTGGAGAACGTTGGGGTCCTGGCATTGGCCACGCTGTTGGACCCCTGTTTTAAAACATTGGCGTTCGGTAACCCGTCCCATGCTCAGGAGGCGGTGAAGAGGTTGACTGCTAAGTGTGCATCAGCTATTCAGAGCACACAGAATGCACCTTCAACCTCACAGGTAAATACCCTTTCCTTTGCACTGTGTATTTCAACTGTCCTGTATGCTCCCGATTTTAACATCCCTTCCTCCCTGCAGACGGACGCATCGGATAGGGGGCTGGGAGCGGTGCTGACCCAGCGGGTGGAGGGGGCCGACCGCCCGGTGCTGTACCTGTCGGCGCCACTGGTGGGGGACCTCCACCACTGGTGGGGGACCTCCACCCGCTGCCACTGGTGGGGGACCTCCACCGCAGGACCTCACCCCTGCGGAGGAGCGAGTCCTCGGCCAAAATCGGGGCCGACCTATGGTTGAGGGGATTGAGGGGGGGGACCTCATCAGACGTCCCTCCCCAAGGCAACGTGCCTAAATATGTGCAAGGTATTATCTACTACTCTTCAACAGGTCAGTCTCTCAATGGCAAAAACTAATGATCCTTTATCTTTCAGTGAAGAGAAACATCATGACACTGATTGATCCTCCTCAAGAGCTAGAAGATTACCTGTGTGAGTAGTCCTTGCTTAGCAAAAATACCATGCATCTTATGCAGTTCTTTCTTTTGCTTTAACTGCAGTGTTTTGTATTTGCAGGGAGATGGCCCCAGCACATCTAGGGCGCTGGAGGAGGGCACAATTTCAGCCTTTACGGAAGTGGCAGAGGTAAAACCATTTAATGTGGAAAGTTTTGGATGTGTCTGCATTCTTTAAATTATGTAAAACCCAACAACTTTTTTGCAGGACCAACCAAGCACAAGCAACCAAACACCAAGTACTGAAGTAAGTAACTACTCATATTGCTATGCTATTACATCTAGATGGTCTGCTACTCTGACACATTTTCCCTGTATTCAAAGTATCTTGCAGGAGAGATCGAAATACAGGGAATGCGGAGGAAGAAGCTCAAACTTGAAATCGAGTTACTGGAAGGCCAGTTGGAGAAGCAAGTAAGTATACATTTAAACAGCAGAAGTTCATGGTCTGGACCTGGCAGGAGTCTTTTCAAAATAATAAACACAAGCAATAATAAATAATAATGCTGCGGCGTCCCCTTCCGGGACTCGCTAGTGATGTTACGCTCGACGCAGTAGTCACGACACGGCGTCGATCTTCCGACGCAATGTGCGTCGATACAACATTTTTCGAACGAAGCTTCGTACGTCACACAAGCACCTCTGACACGTGCGTCAATCGTTCCGCAAACGTGGCAGTGTTCCAAGTTTGGTACTGCATAAAATGACGTGAAACTCACTCATATTCGAGGGTTGTAGTCAGAGTGGAGACATACGGAAGCTAGACAGAATTAATTGACAGAGACAGAGATAGAAATAGACAGGAGATTGGTAGATAAGATAGATAGATATAGAACATACAAAGATAGTCGTAGATTCATAATTGCAACACATAGGCTAACCAGATAGATACACATACATTAAAAAAAAAATACATACACCAGGCCCATACATACATATAGACATACATAGACAGTGTGAGTGAATGTGTGAGTGATATTTAGAGAGTGTCAGAGATTGAGTGAACTTGTGCAGAGTGAGGGCGAGTGAGAGCTAGAGAGAGGTAAAGCCCAGTTTACGCTCCTGCGTAAAATCGATGGTGTAGGCTACGGCGTAGCCTACGGAGAGGGTTGACGCGCTCCTCTCCAAAAATAAGTACGCGTCAGAGCGTACGCAACCGTAAGCTCTGTGATTGGTCCGCTTGGTTGCGTCACATGATTCCGACTTCTATTTCCGTTTTGCATCGCAGCGAAACCGGCATATTCGAAAGATGGATCAGGTGGAAGAGAGGCTCGCTGACGAGATCCGTCGATATGTACATCTGTACGACCCCTCTTCGGCGGACTACAAAGACAGTCAGATGACCACCATGTAACCTGTGGGACACTAGGACCTAGGGGTTCAGAGCCAGCCTATAAGGGAAGTCCCGGGAGACTTCAGAACTCACGTTTGTTCCCGTCAAGCACATGTGTGGAGAGCAGAGTTTGGAAGTGGTTGTGAGGCTTACCTGAGGTGTTTTGAAGATAGGCCTGAGGTGTTTTGAAGTGCTTGCGAGGCTGTATCGGCGTGTGGCAGCACGGCGCACAGCCACTGTTTTTCCTCCATAGTTTTAGCCAGTGGCGGATACAGAAAGTGGCTGATGGGTAGGCCTGGAAAAAATCTGGGTGGGCCTGAGTGAAACTCATCACCGCACGTTTTAGACCTATGTATGAGCAGCCAGATGGATGGAACACAACCGGGCTCGCGATCATAGGCGCCGATTTATGTTTCTGCCCGTGGGTGCTCGAAACATTTGGGTACGACCAACACGCATGCACACACACGCACACACGCAAAATATTCGCAGGGACTGGAGGAGATCACTATGCAGACCATGAAACGAACGGAAAATAAATAAAGTACCTGTCTACCCAGAGAATGCAACGGACAGCCAAACAAGTTATTATAATACACACACGCAAGGCATTCAAGTGCCCGCAATAGTCAACGAATTAACCAATAACCATCAACTATGGAGGACCAAGTATAGAAATTGTAATAAGAAATGCCTGTATTATCATTTGCAAGCTTTTAACTGTGGGTGTTGACAGTCCAGTGCAAACCGAAAGCTCAAGTTGAATCATACATGTACCTGGCTCGGACCAGTTGTGGTGATGCATCATTTTATTACAAAACCTAACGCTGCTTATTAGGGGATTTACGTAAACTGGTGTATACACATATATTGTTGTGTACTTCTATTGTATTATATTATTATATCCAGTGAAGGCATACACAATGTTGTTCCACACAAATGTTTCCCTCTTCGTTTTAATCTTGGAAAGTCTCATAAAAAATATACTTCACCGAACTATTACAGCGCTGTCTCGGACTCTCAGCACGTCAGCGTGTGGCGTCATCATCTGTTATTGTGAATAAATACGATTTCTAGACAAGGCCTGGTCCAAACTTTCATTATTTTCACTGACTTCCAGACGTGGCTTTTTAAGAAAGCGGGACAATGTTAGCTGTTTAGCCATCGTAGCGCGCACACTGAACAACTGGTCAAGGTCAACTGAACAATCAGAGTAAACGTAAAAGAGGAAGCAATGTAAACGTAAGAGAGGAAGTTGAATATTATTAGTATTAATACATACTTTTAATCATTTCCAAGACAAAACTATTCACATTACAGTTAGTTAGTGAAAATTAAACTTTAAAAATATTTTATTATAAAAAAATAAGTTTTTTTATGAATCTGACTGGGTGGGCCAGCTGTCAATCTGGGCGGGCCTAGGCCCACCCAGGCCCACCCATAGATCCGCGCCTGTCAGAAGTAATACAATACAGTGTTTTTTAATGTGGCAAAAACACAACTGTGCAAGGGCAAAATGTAGAACGAAAGTCGGTATTATTTCAGTTTGTGTTGTCTTACCTTGTCGAATCCCATGCCACATTAGAAGCAGGTGGACGACGTGAAAAACAAACATTTTAATTCAAACCGGGTTGAGATCGACGCCGTTGGAGGAGTGAACAGGTGGACACGCCGCGATCAGCAGGAGAAACGCCGTTTGCACACGCGTGAACTCTCGCCCCTATTTACGCGCCTGAAACACCTGTCTCCATCATTAAACCACCCTTCAACCAATGAGATTGTGTTCGCAACCCATATGACGTTAGAATTATGTGACGTTAGAATTATAAGGTTCTATCTATCTCCATTTTTGGTCAAAATTTAGTTTTTTTTACATAATCTGAGTTAGTAAGTAATTAGTAATTAGTAATTAATAAAATACAAAGGTTCCATCTCACAGAACATAATGGAATGTAAAAACGTTGACGCTCAATATCTCTGAACTGCCCTAAACGGAGATAGAACCTTATAATTCTAAGCTCATGAAACTACAAACATACAGGGACGTTTGATTGTTAACAACATGAGTTAATTGTACAGAGAGATGAATACTGTTGAGATGTAGGCTATTAGGGCCTATCATTTACTGTCATAATCAGCGTATGCTTTCTGACGAGAATATGAAAGCTGACGTCACCACCTCGGGAACACGTCTCCAGCTGGCTTTCTCTGTGTACCACATGTACAAAAGAAGAGATTTGGTGAGGCTGCATTCTCATTTTATGCACCCAAATTGTGGAATCCACTGCCAGTTTAGGCCTACCTCAAAAGCAATTATGTTCAAGTCAAGACTAAAAACCCATCTTTTTAATATTGCCTTTATTACTAATTGATTAATTGATTATTGACTGACTGGTTAAATGATAATTATATAATGATTAAAGCACTTTGAGCTGCAACGTTTGCAGGACAAGTGCTTTACAAATAAAGGTTATTATTATTATTACAGCAGCCGAACGCACCCTACCCGAAACCACGGCCACAAGAATAGTCCCTGCCTGATTCTCCTTGTTCACAATGCCATGGTAACCAGTGGCTACCCGATTCATGTTCAGGGGGGGTTCATCATTCATCATGGTCTAACGCTTTTTGTGACAAAAATGACAGAAAAAGCCTTTTGCAATTTTGCAAACATGCCATGACATTTCACATGATGACTGTATTTTAGAACACAAAACGCCATCTGTGAGCTCTCAGACACCACACACACACACACACACACACACACACACACACACACACACACACACACACACACACACACACACATGCCACACACACATGCCACACACACATAACACATACACATAACACATACACACACACACACACACACACACCTCTGCTTACAAGTCAAGGTTATAAAAGACACATTCCACACCTGTAGTAAGAACTTGAACTGGGCGAACTTCCCGTAGTCTGTCACCAAGGGAGTTCCGACTCCCCAACTCCACCTACTGGTGACTGGATTCAGTGGACTAATTGCTCATGCCTGTCACCTGTTGTATGTTTGTATGTGGCTATTTAGGTGTGTCAGGCAGGTTGCCCCAGAAGTAGCGAGCTCTGTGAGCAGGACTCACTTTCACAGGATACCTGGGCTTCAAGATCGAACAGTACATCGCCTCAGAGATCTGCGACGCTGTGGGCATGATCAAGCACGAGGGTCACATCCAACATGTCAACGAAGTACGGCAAGGAATGAACGGCAAGGAAGACTACAACATGAGCACCAGATATCCTAGCGATCCCGTCAAACATTGGGGGACTGGGAGGGTTATGGGCCAGAGGAGCGTACCTGGGTGCCTCGGCGGGACATTGGACCCTCTCATTTCTGACTTTCGCCGGCTCCATCCCGAGGCACCCGGGTGATCGGCTGGGGCCGCTGCCGGTCGAAATGAACGGCAAGGAAGACTACAACATGAGCACCAGGTATCCTGTAGCGATCCCGTCAAACAGAGGGGGACTGGGAGGGTTATGGGCCAGAGGAGCGTACCTGGGTGCTGTGGTGTTCGTTCAATGAGAAACAGGATCTTTTTATAACTTTTATTAACGTGCTCCGTTTACATCAACTGCATCTACCTAGTACCTATTAGTTCCTGTCCTCTCGCTACCACTATATCATCTCCGGACCCTAGTTGGACCCTAGTCTCATTGGACCCTAGTCTAATTTCTGACTTTCGCCGGCTCCATCCCGAGGCACCCGGGTGATCGGCTGGTGCCGCTCGTCGGGGGAGGGCACTGTCACCAGGGGAGTTCCGACTCCCCAACCCCACCTACTGGTGACTGGATTCAGTGGACTAATTGCTCATGCCTGTCACCTGTTGTATGTTTGTATGTGGCTATTTAGGTGTGTCAGGCAGGTTGCCCCAGAAGTAGCGAGCTCTGTGAGCAGGACTCACTTTCACAGGATACCTGGGCTTCAAGATCGAACAGTACATCGCCTCAGAGATCTGCGACGCTGTGGGCATGATCAAGCACGAGGGTCACATCCAACATGTCAACGAAGTACGGCAAGGAATGAACGGCAAGGAAGACTACAACATGAGCACCAGATATCCTAGCGATCCCGTCAAACATTGGGGGACTGGGAGGGTTATGGGCCAGAGGAGCGTACCTGGGTGCCTCGGCGGGACATTGGACCCTCTCATTTCTGACTTTCGCCGGCTCCATCCCGAGGCACCCGGGTGATCGGCTGGGGCCGCTGCCGGTCGAAATGAACAGCAAGGAAGACTACAACATGAGCACCAGGTATCCTGTAGCGATCCCGTCAAACAGAGGGGGACTGGGAGGGTTATGGGCCAGAGGAGCGTACCTGGGTGCTGTGGTGTTCGTTCAATGAGAAACAGGATCTTTTTATAACTTTTATTAACGTGCTCCGTTTACATCAACTGCATCTACCTAGTACCTATTAGTTCCTGTCCTCTCGCTACCACTATATCATCTCCGGACCCTAGTTGGACCCTAGTCTCATTGGACCCTAGTCTAATTTCTGACTTTCGCCGGCTCCATCCCGAGGCACCCGGGTGATCGGCTGGTGCCGCTCGTCGGGGGAGGGCACTGTCACCAGGGGAGTTCCGACTCCCCAACCCCACCTACTGGTGACTGGATTCAGTGGACTAATTGCTCATGCCTGTCACCTGTTGTATGTTTGTATGTGGCTATTTAGGTGTGTCAGGCAGGTTGCCCCAGAAGTAGCGAGCTCTGTGAGCAGGACTCACTTTCACAGGATACCTGGGCTTCAAGATCGAACAGTACATCGCCTCAGAGATCTGCGACGCTGTGGGCATGATCAAGCACGAGGGTCACATCCAACATGTCAACGAAGTACGGCAAGGAATGAACGGCAAGGAAGACTACAACATGAGCACCAGATATCCTAGCGATCCCGTCAAACATTGGGGAACTGGGAGGGTTATGGGCCAGAGGAGCGTACCTGGGTGCCTCGGCGGGACATTGGACCCTCTCATTTCTGACTTTCGCCGGCTCCATCCCGAGGCACCCGGGTGATCGGCTGGGGCCGCTGCCGGTCGAAATGAACGGCAAGGAAGACTACAACATGAGCACCAGGTATCCTGTAGCGATCCCGTCAAACAGAGGGGGACTGGGAGGGTTATGGGCCAGAGGAGCGTACCTGGGTGCTGTGGTGTTCGTTCAATGAGAAACAGGATCTTTTTATAACTTTTATTAACGTGCTCCGTTTACATCAACTGCATCTACCTAGTACCTATTAGTTCCTGTCCTCTCGCTACCACTATATCATCTCCGGACCCTAGTTGGACCCTAGTCTCATTGGACCCTAGTCTAATTTCTGACTTTCGCCGGCTCCATCCCGAGGCACCCGGGTGATCGGCTGGTGCCGCTCGTCGGGGGCACTGTCACCAGGGGAGTTCCGACTCCCCAACCCCACCTACTGGTGACTGGATTCAGTGGACTAATTGCTCATGCCTGTCACCTGTTGTATGTTTGTATGTGGCTATTTAGGTGTGTCAGGCAGGTTGCCCCAGAAGTAGCGAGCTCTGTGAGCAGGACTCACTTTCACAGGATACCTGGGCTTCAAGATCGAACAGTACATCGCCTCAGAGATCTGCGACGCTGTGGGCATGATCAAGCACGAGGGTCACATCCAACATGTCAACGAAGTACGGCAAGGAATGAACGGCAAGGAAGACTACAACATGAGCACCAGATATCCTAGCGATCCCGTCAAACATTGGGGGACTGGGAGGGTTATGGGCCAGAGGAGCGTACCTGGGTGCCTCGGCGGGACATTGGACCCTCTCATTTCTGACTTTCGCCGGCTCCATCCCGAGGCACCCGGGTGATCGGCTGGGGCCGCTGCCGGTCGAAATGAACGGCAAGGAAGACTACAACATGAGCACCAGGTATCCTGTAGCGATCCCGTCAAACAGAGGGGGACTGGGAGGGTTATGGGCCAGAGGAGCGTACCTGGGTGCTGTGGTGTTCGTTCAATGAGAAACAGGATCTTTTTATAACTTTTATTAACGTGCTCCGTTTACATCAACTGCATCTACCTAGTACCTATTAGTTCCTGTCCTCTCGCTACCACTATATCATCTCCGGACCCTAGTTGGACCCTAGTCTCATTGGACCCTAGTCTAATTTCTGACTTTCGCCGGCTCCATCCCTAGGCACCCGGGTGATCGGCTGGTGCCGCTCGTCGGGGGAGGGCACTGTCACCAGGGGAGTTCCAACTCCCCAACCCCACCTACTGGTGACTGGATTCAGTGGACTAATTGCTCATGCCTGTCACCTGTTGTATGTTTGTATGTGGCTATTTAGGTGTGTCAGGCAGGTTGCCCCAGAAGTAGCGAGCTCTGTGAGCAGGACTCACTTTCACAGGATACCTGGGCTTCAAGATCGAACAGTACATCGCCTCAGAGATCTGCGACGCTGTGGGCATGATCAAGCACGAGGGTCACATCCAACATGTCAACGAAGTACGGCAAGGAATGAACGGCAAGGAAGACTACAACATGAGCACCAGATATCCTAGCGATCCCGTCAAACATTGGGGGACTGGGAGGGTTATGGGCCAGAGGAGCGTACCTGGGTGCCTCGGCGGGACATTGGACCCTCTCATTTCTGACTTTCGCCGGCTCCATCCCGAGGCACCCGGGTGATCGGCTGGGGCCGCTGCCGGTCGAAATGAACGGCAAGGAAGACTACAACATGAGCACCAGGTATCCTGTAGCGATCCCGTCAAACAGAGGGGGACTGGGAGGGTTATGGGCCAGAGGAGCGTACCTGGGTGCTGTGGTGTTCGTTCAATGAGAAACAGGATCTTTTTATAACTTTTATTAACGTGCTCCGTTTACATCAACTGCATCTACCTAGTACCTATTAGTTCCTGTCCTCTCGCTACCACTATATCATCTCCGGACCCTAGTTGGACCCTAGTCTCATTGGACCCTAGTCTAATTTCTGACTTTCGCCGGCTCCATCCCGAGGCACCCGGGTGATCGGCTGGTGCCGCTCGTCGGGGGAGGGCACTGTCACCAGGGGAGTTCCGACTCCCCAACCCCACCTACTGGTGACTGGATTCAGTGGACTAATTGCTCATGCCTGTCACCTGTTGTATGTTTGTATGTGGCTATTTAGGTGTGTCAGGCAGGTTGCCCCAGAAGTAGCGAGCTCTGTGAGCAGGACTCACTTTCACAGGATACCTGGGCTTCAAGATCGAACAGTACATCGCCTCAGAGATCTGCGACGCTGTGGGCATGATCAAGCACGAGGGTCACATCCAACATGTCAACGAAGTACGGCAAGGAATGAACGGCAAGGAAGACTACAACATGAGCACCAGATATCCTAGCGATCCCGTCAAACATTGGGGGACTGGGAGGGTTATGGGCCAGAGGAGCGTACCTGGGTGCCTCGGCGGGACATTGGACCCTCTCATTTCTGACTTTCGCCGGCTCCATCCCCAGCCTCGGGCCGCTGCCGGTCGAAATGAACGGCAAGGAAGACTACAACATGAGCACCAGGTATCCTGTAGCGATCCCGTCAAACAGAGGGGGACTGGGAGGGTTATGGGCCAGAGGAGCGTACCTGGGTGCTGTGGTGTTCGTTCAATGAGAAACAGGATCTTTTTATAACTTTTATTAACGTGCTCCGTTTACATCAACTGCATCTACCTAGTACCTATTAGTTCCTGTCCTCTCGCTACCACTATATCATCTCCGGACCCTAGTTGGACCCTAGTCTCATTGGACCCTAGTCTAATTTCTGACTTTCGCCGGCTCCATCCCGAGGCACCCGGGTGATCGGCTGGTGCCGCTCGTCGGGGGAGGGCACTGTCACCAGGGGAGTTCCGACTCCCCAACCCCACCTACTGGTGACTGGATTCAGTGGACTAATTGCTCATGCCTGTCACCTGTTGTATGTTTGTATGTGGCTATTTAGGTGTGTCAGGCAGGTTGCCCCAGAAGTAGCGAGCTCTGTGAGCAGGACTCACTTTCACAGGATACCTGGGCTTCAAGATCGAACAGTACATCGCCTCAGAGATCTGCGACGCTGTGGGCATGATCAAGCACGAGGGTCACATCCAACATGTCAACGAAGTACGGCAAGGAATGAACGGCAAGGAAGACTACAACATGAGCACCAGATATCCTAGCGATCCCGTCAAACATTGGGGGACTGGGAGGGTTATGGGCCAGAGGAGCGTACCTGGGTGCCTCGGCGGGACATTGGACCCTCTCATTTCTGACTTTCGCCGGCTCCATCCCGAGGCACCCGGGTGATCGGCTGGGGCCGCTGCCGGTCGAAATGAACGGCAAGGAAGACTACAACATGAGCACCAGGTATCCTGTAGCGATCCCGTCAAACAGAGGGGGACTGGGAGGGTTATGGGCCAGAGGAGCGTACCTGGGTGCTGTGGTGTTCGTTCAATGAGAAACAGGATCTTTTTATAACTTTTATTAACGTGCTCCGTTTACATCAACTGCATCTACCTAGTACCTATTAGTTCCTGTCCTCTCGCTAACACTATATCATCTCCGGACCCTAGTTGGACCCTAGTCTCATTGGACCCTAGTCTAATTTCTGACTTTCGCCGGCTCCATCCCGAGGCACCCGGGTGATCGGCTGGTGCCGCTCGTCGGGGGAGGGCACTGTCACCAGGGGAGTTCCGACTCCCCAACCCCACCTACTGGTGACTGGATTCAGTGGACTAATTGCTCATGCCTGTCACCTGTTGTATGTTTGTATGTGGCTATTTAGGTGTGTCCCCTTTCCCTGTTCCCTTGTTAGTCGATCGCTTGTGTTACCCTTTGGAAAGCTGCCGATTCCTGCTGTATGTATTACCGCCCGTATCCGATACCCGGAACGTTAGTTGAACATTGACTTGTACCTTCTTTGGAGCCCCTTGCTCAAAGTTTACTTGCCGTGTGCTTTGTTCTAAACCCAGTTTCATAGTTAATAGTTACGTACGTGCTGAGCCCTACTGCTCTCCTTTATGTTTGTCCCGTTTGGAAAGTTTGTTTGTACCTGCGTACTATTGCTCTAAGTAAAGAGAACCTTTATTTTATCATATCTCCATCTCGTTGATTACATACACCGCACCTGGACCCGACACAGTTGTACACACACAGAACTCTTATAGAAACGTAACAGAAAGCCATATACCGATATAAAACAGACGCTTACCATAAAACCTACCAGAGGGACAGGACAGCCCATCCCTAAATGTTAAGGAACATGTAGAAAGACTAGTATGCACCAAGGCGAAACGGGGCTCTTGTCCGGTGAAGCTTCTGCAGTTAACCAGCTGATACTGGCCTGCGGAGGTGAAGCTAGATAAGACCCCTTTCCATGGAATGAAAATGTATCATATTTATAATAATGCTATTGTTTGCTGATGTGCTCGAATACATATTCTCTTAAAGAACAGTTCAGTAGTGGTGCCAGTGTAACGTTAACTGCTGTTATAAACGGAATGATGACATGAGGTGCGTGTCCACTAGCGATACAGAGCTGACTACGATAGTTATGGAGATATACTCCAGTTCTATGAGTGGAGCTCCGCCCCATAGGGGAGCTCTGCTCCTATTGGTTTACCATAACTATCCTTCTACATCGTGGAGCTCCGCCCCATAGGGGAGCTCTGCTCCTATTGGTTTACCATAACTATCCTTCTATATCGTGGAGCTCCGCCCCATAGGGGAGCTCTGCTCCTATTGGTTTAGGGCCCTGGGCATCCGCGATGCAGAACTGCGTGGATGGCCCGGCCGATATAACATGTTTCGGGCCGCGGTCTGCTGAAATAAGTTATTTTCAATGAAAATCACCAGAGACAAAATTACAAATATATATATATATATATTTTATATAATACATTCTGAGCGGCCCAGAGTCTCGCGGCCCTCCTGGCATTTGCCAGGCTTGCCCGGTGGCCAGTCCGCCACTGCATATAGGCTAATTAATCAAATAGGCTAGGCCTAACAAACAAATTCATTCGACAATGATCGTTGTATGGTACCTGTACTGTATTAATGACAATAAAGACCATTCATTCATTCAAACAATCTAATCCATTATGTTTTAACTTAATTAAATGCCATATTCAGCCTCGATCTCTTTACTTGGTTAAAAGCACCAGTGGCGGACTCAGGCTGTTTGAAGGGCAGGGGCGAAAAGAAAAAAAGGGCACCTACTGAACAACATGGGACCCCATCAGTGCACATGGTCAAATTTAGACCATTGGAAGGGCAGCCAATAGGGCACATCCTCTAATTTTGCCACTCAAAAGGGCACTTTAGTGCGACGTTTTTCAACTGTGAGGGCAAAACTGTCAAGTTTAGACCATTGGGGGGGCACCAATAGGGCACGTCCTCTAATTTGTGCCACTCAAAAGGGCACTTAAGCGAGACGTTTTTCAACCGAGGGGGCACCAGGAGGGGCGGTCGCCCCCCCTGCCCCCCTGAGTCCGCCAGTGAAAAGCACTCTAATGCATTCATGTCGGAGTTAATGTTCATCAACTGGGAGCTACGAGTTTCCGAGAACCAAACGAACATACTGTATGCTTCATGCAACATGAAACAGAATGAAACATTAATAGATACTAGTTTAATCTGTATCTAAAGTTCTTCTTTTACTGTATGTGTTCTTTTAATTCCATGATTGGCAATTAACAGCTATATAATCAGCATACATCATAGTTCAGTACAGGTCACACATGATGGGTTACTATTGGCATTTTCACTGTGCTATTGTTTTAATAAATAGAAAAACAATATACATTCACTGATAAAGAATTGCTTTCTGTGGACCTGTGCGCCTTCTGTGACTCTTCAAAAGACCCATTGAGTCTGAAGCGCAGTATGAGTCTTTACAGCAATCCTATTCCCACTCAAGAAAAGATGCCCATTCCCATAGAAACCAGGTTACTCCGTTCCCCACAGTGCTATTGTGCGTTTGATGGGTGGTGGTGGTGTGTGTGTGTGTGTGTGTGTGGGGGGGGGGGGGCAGGCATGAACGTCAACACCATTGAGAATAAAGATCTCACTTATGAAAGCAGCCACAGAGGTGTAAGTAAGCACACAATTGCCATGATAATTTTCACTCTTTTACTGTTGTTTTTACTTTTGTCAATTCATAAATTATGCATCAAACGTTAAAAGTAAGAGCGGTTGAGTTGTGTGCATACATGGCAGCTTTTATTTCCTCCCTGATGGCAATGTAAGATGAGTAAACAAAAAAATCATTCACACACACACACACACACACACGCACACACACACGCACACACACACACACACACACACACATTTCCCCCGTCAATACCTACTTCAGAAGCTGCTGTAGTGCTCTGTGTGCCATCTTGTCTCCCGTTTACAAATCGTTTCAGATCCATGCAGTGGCGGATACAGAAAGTGGCTGATGGGTAGGCCTGGAAAAATCTGGGTGGGCCTGAGTGAAACTCATCACCGCACGTTTTAGACCTATGTATGAGCAGCCAGATGGATGGAACACAACCGGGCTCGCGATCATGTTTCTGCCGATTTATGTTTCTGCCCGTGGGTGCTCGAAACATTTGGGTACGACCAACACGCATGCACACACGCAAAATATTCGCAGGGACTGGAGGAGATCACTATGCAGACCATGAAACGAACGGAAAATAAATAAAGTACCTGTCTACCCAATGCAACGGACAGCCAAACAAGTTATTATAATACACACACGCAAGGCATTCAAGCGCACGCAATTCAATGAATTAACCAATAACCATCAACTATGGAGGACCAAGTCTGACAGAATTAACAATAAATATATAGGTACATAAATGAATGTATGAACAAATAAATGAACGAATACACACTAGGATCCTCTGTGATATTCCTTGAGCAGACAATTCCGCAGTTTCCACAAAGCCTACTGCTCGTTCTTTAATTACCCCTCCATGAATGAATCGAATACAGACAGCAACTAGCTCGCGCTTGGATAGATCTTTATACTCATCCGCAAGTATGGCATAATATGTGGATTGCTCATGCAGTTCAGACTTTATCTTTCGAATTAGCAGTGAGGCTGCAGCCTCAAGCAGCTCATCCTGAATGTGATGGCTTAGGAGCGTGGCATTTCGAGGCAGTTCCTTCAGTCTATTTTCAATTTCTGGATCATATTTTGACATGAACTTGAATAGCTCCAAGAAATTACCTTTATTGAGCGCCTCTTCCGTTTCTCTGTGACCTCTAAGTGGAATTTCCAACTTGGCACACAACATAGCAATGTCTAACACAACTTTAACGTGTTGCCGGTTTCGCTCTATGAATGAAACGGCATCACCGTGCATTTGATTTAACACTGTCCCACGGCTTTGGGGTCCATGGCTTTGCCCATCCAACTTGGTGAGGGCAACAGCATGCGGCTTGCTAGACTCGTGTTTGTCACAGGCCTGCCGGAGACGTTTCCAATTTTTGTATCCATCTCTTATAAGTGAACTCCGTGTGCGCCTCTGGGAAATGTCGACACACTTTACAAAAAATAGCGTCTCTTTCTTTACTATCCACTTGAACTTCTCGTACCAATTTCTACTGAAGGAGCGCGATTTCCCATCTATTACAGTGGTAGTAGGGAATGTTACCAGCTTTGGTTGAGTGGCTGGTTCCTCCATGGCTGACAGATCCGACGGTGTAGTCCTACCAGTTCTTCACAAGCCGGTGGCAATGACGGTCGCAAGACAAAACTATTCACATTACAGTTAGTTAGTGAAAATGAAACTTTAAAAATATTTTATTATTAAAAAAATATGTATTTTTATGAATCTGAGCCCACCCAGGCCCACCCATAGATCCGCGCCTGCCCGCTGGCCAATCAGACGCCTCTGTCTCTCAATGGTCTCGATCATTAACTCTTTGACTGCCAGCCATGTTCAGAGCGGAGAGCTCCATACTGCCAGACTTTTGGGGCATTTTCGCTGAACTTTGAAGACCCACCAAATATTGACTTTTCGGACTACATAAACATTGAACATATCTACCAAAACTTTAGACTCTCTTCTTTCATCAGAAAAATAAAGTTTGTTTCTAGCCTCTTTGAGTGTTTAGAAATCGGCCGTAGAACATAGGGTGGTTTCAGCAAAAACACCTGATTTTGACCAATAAACAGAGAAAACGAGCTTTTTCTGCAGAGAAGCAAATTCAAGCAAAACGGTGACTGACGTCCACATATTTTAGTTTTAGTGACACCTCAAACATCTGAAAAGTTGTTTACTTCTATGAAACAATAAAAACAACACAGGAAAAAAGGCTTTTGATGACAAAATAACTACATTTATTCACAGATTTAGAACATTTAGAACTTAATACAAAACATAAAATAATCTATTTACAGGTGTGTACGTGTGTAAACTTATTTACAGATGTGTGTGTATGTTTTGATTGATTGTTAATGTTTATTTTGGTCCCCTATGCAATTCACAATACAGATATAAAAAATAATGTACACAGTCACAATTCATAACACCAGGACCAAAAAGGTGTAGGCTGAAGCCGTGGCTTATTGCGCCTACCCTTGTTACATGTATGCATGTCCCCCCATGAATGCATCATCAAAACATTGAAACTTTTATAAACAAAATTTCACTTACGCATGTCAACAAAAAGTAAAAAAAATACCAAACAAAAACTATATTTAAACCTCTGTTTTATACTTGTTAATCATCTTATTTTTAAATAATTTTTAAAATCCTTTTAGTGTACTACACATTTTCATTTCCTTTTCAAAAGTATTCCATAGATTAACTCCTTAAACTGTTATACATCTTTGTTTTGCATTTGTTCTAATCTTTGTTTTCATAAACATACATATTCCTGAGTTCGTAATTACTCTGTCTAACTTGAAATAGTCTCTGGATACAGTCTGGAAGCATCTTATTTTTTACTTTATACATTACTTGTGCCATTTTGAAGTCCACCAATTCTTTAAATTTGAGATCATAGGTGTTTATGAATAATTTGTTAGTTGGTTCTTGATAGGCAGCTCTGTTTATAATTCGTATAGCTCTTTTCTGTAGTAAATAAATTGGATTTGTGATTGTTTTGTATGTGTTTCCCCACACTTCTACACAGTAAGTTATGTATGGAACTATTAGAGAACGGTACAATATGTGTAATGAATTTGGATTAAGTATGTCTTTCGTTTTATGCAGTATTGCAATAGACTTTGATATTTTAGTCTTTAAGTAGTTTATGTGTGTTTTCCAACATAGTTTGTGGTCTATAACAACTCCCAAAAATTTGTTTTCATAAACTCTTTCAATTTCAACATTATCTATCTTGACTATTAATTTTTCGATTTCCAAATATCTTGAGTTTAGTTTTTTCTAAGTTCAATGAAAACGTGTTTGTGTCAAACCATCATTTTATAGTTTTTAGTTCCGTTTCCACTGTATCCAGAAGCTGCTCCAAATCTTTGCGAGAACAAAATACATTTGTATCATCTGCAAACAAAACAAAATTTAACACATTGCAAATATCATTGATGTACAAAATAAAATATATGTGTGTGTGTAAACGTATTTACAGATGTGTGTGTAAACTTATTTACAGATGTGTGTGTGTGTGTGTGTGTGTGTGTGTGTGTGTGTGTCTCTATGCACTCAATCATATTTTTTTTCTGTGTGGTAGGCTATGAAGCACTCTCCTGAGTGCAGGGGTACATGGCAGGACCTGCACCACATTCTGGTCTCGCTCCTTTTACCCCTTCGAATGCAGACCCTACATTTTCTTGCTGGCTGTGTTATTGCTGGTGGGCCTTAAGCGTTCCAACTCATGCCTGGCCATCCGGCTCTCCAGCCTGCTGTCTGGGTCTCTCTGTCTTGCTGCCCTGGTTTGTCGGACCTCCTTCTCCTCCTCCCTCCCCTCCTCCTCTCTCCTCCTCCTCCTCCTCCTCCTCTACATAGGTTTTTTCAGTCCACGACCTCGCCACCCTCCTCATGAACTCCAAGTGTGTTTTGCACTTCCCCGGGTTCCTGGCCTTGTGTTTATGCCATCCGATGCAGACTCTGTGGCATGACCTATGTAGGTGAGACTGGCAACTCCCTACGCACCCGACTGGCCCAACACCTGCACAATATCAAAAACAACCTAAAATCAAACACATTACTGGTCAAACACTTTTCCTGTCATGAAGTCAGTTTCCTCACCCTTATGGGCCTGAGTAGTGAGTATGGGGGCCTTTTCTTTGATCTCGATTTCCTTTGTTCTTTTTTATGAGGGGGGGTCATAAAACATGGGCTCTTTTACAGAAGGGGGGGTTTATTTACCCCCCGCGTTGTGGTTTTATTAACCCTCGCCATTTGCTCAGAACACGCAGGTGTTTAGGAAGGGGGGCCAAAACGATAGTAGACGCAGGTGTTAGTTGACACACACACACACACACACACACACACACACACACAGGGTTACCCTAACCCTAACCCTTAATTAGGAAGGGGGGGTGCCCCAAATGACTAGGGGTGAAATGTAGCTGTCTAGCTGTGTTTAAATAACGAATATTGTTGTTAGAAAGAGACTTAGGGTTAGAAATGAAATTAGAGGAAAAGATGCCCAGTGGGAGCGAACTCTCTCTCCGGTCGATACAATATATAATAACATATAATACTCACATTATCATGTCCTTTCGGGCTTTCATGTGGACAGGGGATGTCATACTGTCTCCCTAAAAAAGTATGTACATAGTACATCTATGTATATCTATCTGACTCTAACTCTAACTCTTAAGAGAGTGAACGGGGGTTTCGTATCAGCAGTCAGATATGCGTTCAGACAGCCTCTGTTGTTAGACAGACACATCGAGTTGCTTTTTCCTGCCTCTCTGCTACTCCCAACCCCTCTCTCTCTGAAGCGTCATTCTGACAGCAAGAGACAATCTTGGTCTCTGACAATCTTGGTTACCAGAATGGTCCTAGAGTTTGCGTCGACATCGACTGCGCAAAATGGGGAACGCGTACAATCCTGCCAAACTTTGCCAAAAGGACACCCCCGCAAAAACACATCTAGAATGCCAGGTTTGATCAACCTGAATGTGATACCTTCCAACCAACTGCATCCCAAAATACCCTGCATCCCAAAATTGCCATTGTAAATTACAGATAGACCTGTTAGAACATCAGTTGGCTTTTAGCGGACCTCTTGGACACCCAATTTATACCAAGTTATACAGTTATACCAATAGTAGCGGCCAATAGTAGTGACTACCCCATCCCTGGCATATTACTTTTTCAGCTATCGCCAACATTCACAATGTTATTAACATGTTTATAGAAATAGACTGTAAATTGTAGTAATGACAACAATTGGCTTTATCGCAACAAAACATGAATCAAATGAATCAAAGTAATCGCGTTATTTCCAGATTGTAAGCTTTCAAATGATGTGTCATACATAGACATCGGGGGAAAATGTAAGACAACATGAGTATTTGAAACTTGTTAACCCTGAAAACTAAACATTTCAGGGTTGTAGATGTTGCTTGGCAGAGCATTGAGATTGTTTCATCATCGCGTCTTTTTGAGAACGCACTAACGGTACCCAAATGCTTGGACGCACAGCCGAGTCCTGGCGAACGGGTTTTGATTTGATTTGTTGGTGAACTTATAATACAGGGCAGGTATTATAAGCCCACTGTGAGTAGGCTACTCGGAATTCACCTCAACACCTCATATCAGCACGGTTGTCAACCGATTGTCAAGTCAAAAACAGAACTGTATCATTTTACGCCCGAAAATAAATCCTTAGCCTACCTCACTCAGTGAGCGACATCTGAGACAACTCAGGAGACACTTTTCAGGAACCCTCTGCCTAATACCATCAATCATACTATCATATACCACATAAATTATTAGATTGATGGTATTTTATGCGGTATATGATAGTGTGATTGAAGTGCCCCATCGCAGACAGGTTTAGAGAGAACAACAATGAATGAATCAAATGAATCCTGCTTTTTTATGAGGGTGGGGTCATAAAACATAAGCTCTTTTACAGCAGGGAGGGGGCTTATTTGCCCCAGCGTTGTGGTTTTATTCACCCAGCCAGTTGTTCACAACACCCCCCAAACGGAGGGTTGGGTCAAAACGAAAGTTGACGTAGGTGTTTAGGAAGGGGGGTTGCCCCAAATGACTGGCAAGGGTTGAAATGTATTTAAATAGACTTGCTGTATCTATCACTTTAATGTCAAGGACTCAACAATGGCTACTTGTGATGATTTCGCATGTATGGATTTCAATGCCATCGGATCAGACGCCGAGGTCGACGATCGGCCTGAAAACGTTTGGGCAGGAATATTAGCTGCTCATCGTCCCAGGTCTGAACCCTGTGTTGCAAAGATAACCCCGAACTCGTTTGGTCGTGTTGTGCTGAAGTCTGAAGAACATGAGCCCCCAAGAGGTAAGCCTACAGGACGCTTCCTGGTTCTAACAGTTAATTTGAGTTTTACGTTCCACAGTAATTACATTTTTTACATTTACATTTAATGAGGAGACACCAATCAGCAGGATTTGCAGCAAAATGTGGCATGAAATGCTACAGAAAATGCCACAGCCCATATCCAACTTTTTAGGCCTACTGTAGCCATACTAGGGGTGGGCATCGACGATCGATAATTGATCGATAAGGATCTTGGTCGATCACAAAATAAAACATTTGGTCGATCACAAAAAAAAAAAAAAAAAAAAAATTGTTTTTTGTGATCGACCAAATGTTTTATTTTGTGATCGACCAAGATCCTTATCGATCAATTATCGATCGTCGATGCCCACCCCTACATATTACCCCTCCCCCCTACCCCACCCCACAAAGAGAAAGTTTCTCACTCATAGGGGAATGACTGCTGTTTATCATTTAGCTGGGTTTAAACCTTGATTGTGAAGTGAATAATGATAGCAATAATGGTTATTTGATACTATAATACAAATATTATTGTCATGATCTTTTTCAGGATGTAAGAGAAAATATGTGAGCGAATCAAAATCAGACTCAGGCGAGGAGGAGGCAGAAGCAGGTTTGAATACTGTTTGGTCTGGAAAATGCGCTTTCTAAAATGGAGTGTCCTACCCAAGTTTTCATATAAGCATGTTGTTACTGGCCAGGGGTGTTCTCGGGGAGTGGGCTGATTTTCGAGAGATTCTTCATGCCTAATGTATACAGTATGAGCTTAAACAGTAACACCTTTAATGTTTTGTTTTTAAGGTCCAGAAAAGAGGCGGGATAAAAGCTACAAGGTATGGAGTAGTGTGTGATCTTTTCAGTAATAAAACAACTATTGGCTAAAATCCCTTATTATTTACACGATATGTCTGTTTTACCTATTATGTTTGAATGACAGAAAATAAAAATTTATTGTTAATTTATTTATTCCATCATCTCAGGAGAATTCATCTCCCTTTGAGCCCCCGTGCTCCTCCAACTCTTGGGTAACTGTTTTATCCTTTACTCACTTAACTTGTGTGAGAGAGTCAAGTGTCAAATGTACATATTGGTTTGATACTGCTTTGACAGAAGCCCTTCCCCCTTATTGTGTTGTCCAGATAAGCATTGCAGATCTGAAAAGCTCGGGACTCTGCAGTAAAGCAATTAAAGGAAAAGTGATTAAAAAATCTCAGCTGATGCACGACACAAAGGAAAATAAAAAACTGGTTTGTTTCTACATGGGTCTGGCTGATGACACAACAAGTATCAAAGTTTGTGTATATGGGGATGAGAGATATGGAACCTTTCAAGAGGGGAGCTCTTATCTTCTAGACGGCCTCAGTGAGGGTCGCGGTATGGTGATGCTCACACGAAGTGCCACGGTCTCAAAAACAAGACAAGTCAATGTTCCTCAGAGACTGGAAATGGAGGCAAGGATGCTCATTGAACCACCCCAAGATCCAGTCTGCTCCATAGCTGATGCCAAGTCGTCACCAGATGGTTCTGAGATGAGCATTGAGGGAACTATAATTGCAGTGAGTTGCCATACCTTTTTCAAGACCTTCACATAACTATTTGTTCAGTGTTTCCTGGTTACCTATACCCTCTGTTTTTGCTCAGATGCCCCCAGTGAATAAAGTGAAGGTGAAATGGCAGAGGGCCAAGACTCCACAGCGCATGTTAACCTTACAGGACGAGACGGGGTCTATCGAGGTCTGTCTCTGGAATGAGAAGGCTCTCAGTTGTTGTGCATCCGTTGGAAATACAGTCAGGGTGACCAATGTGAAATCCAAAGGGTACCACAACATAATTTCTCTCAACTCAACTTACAAAACCAGGGTTGATACGGTGGGTAACTTTTGAACCATTATGCAGTGTCCCATTCCATCTATGCAATGCCATTTGGTGAACTGCTTTTTTCAGAGACTGCTTGCTATAGTTTGAGACGTAACCCTAAATCCTGAAGTGTGTGCTGTCTGTGTGTGTCTGTGTGTCTGTCTGGTGTCTGGTCTGTGTGTCTGTCTGTATATGTTTCTTTGTGTGTAGGTCCAAGCTGCTACCCTGGAGACTGTGAAGCTGTCTATACAAGGGATTCAAAAGTCCAGCAAGATGGAAGTGACTCTGTCGGCAGAGACGGATGGAAAACTGAAGACATTCACTGTGGCATCCAAGCTCCTGGCACAGGCCTGCGCTATTAAACTGGATGGAGCTTTCGAGGAGACACTCCTTGATATGTTGCCGGTCAACGTAGAGGCAGACATACAAGGGAATACGATTAAAACCTTAAAAAAGATGTAACCAACCTGAATGATTCATGGTGGGTTAAATCATGGTGGGGAAGAATTAATTTGAATTGTTTGCTATCATTTCCTTTCCTTATCAATTTTTTCTTGTGATGTCGATTTACATGTTAACTGTAAGCCTATCTTTCCTAAAAAAAAATAAAAAAAAAATAAAAAAATGTACATGTCCCCGTGTATAGTGAAAATGTTACTTAACAAGTTGAATTTGAGTGTTGTTATTGACATGTTTTAATTATGCCCATGGAGAGTAAAAACTGTCATGGATGGGGTACCGCATGAAACCATAGAGCTAGTCAAGTATAACATGTAAATATATGGAGCGTCGCTTTAGGTTTCCTCTACTAGGAGCGAGTAGGACAACAGATGCCTTCTTTTCTTCTTTTCTATAAGCTTCAAGGGAGCAGCGGGTTCCTGAAAAGTGTCTCCTGAGACACCTGGGACACCTGGGACACCTGGTGTCTCAGTGTCTCACATAGTTGCAAGCTACCATGCAAGGCGCCGGCCCGCTCACTGGGAGCAATTTGGGGTTCAGTGTCTTGCCCAAGGACACTTCGACATGTGGCCAGCTGGGGCTTGAACCGCCGATCTGCCAACCTTGCGATCATTAGATGGCGGCTCTACCTCCTGCGCCACAGCCGCCCATTATTGGCTGCAGTATGGTTTATAAGGGGTCACAGTACTTGTTCAGCAACACCAGTGTTAAAGCGTTAGTCTGGCTAGAGGATTGACAGGTTGGTAGTCTACAGTGTGAGGGAACAACTTGAAACATTTCTTTCTAGCTGCTGATATTCTGCTATTTTGCATTATAATGCGAACAAAATTATGTTAATTCAACATATTTGGAATTATGTCTTGAACACGGTCTGCGCTATTACAGATGTTCTCAATTGGTTACACGCGTGTTCTGAAAGCGTGGCTCATTTTCTTAAAACTCTAAACACAAATCCAAAAACTCCCACACAAAAACCCCAGACTCCACAAATGTTTTGTAAAAGCAAAACACTGCATTCAAAACAATGTTGTCTTCTCAAAATGAAATGTTGTTGTCAAATGACACACACACCATCAAATGAATAGACATTTCGAAGAACCAATTGACCACTGATGTATGTCCTCTCTCTCTCTCTGCAAAGATGGCATATTGGTGCAAGATAATGGCGTTAGATAAGGTACATGAGTCTCAGGCGTTGGTCATCGCGTTCCAGTGTTAGTGTGTAAGCAATTGAGGAACAACTGTAAAAGTTTACTCAACTGAAAAAAACAAGTTTAACTGAAAAAACGAAAGGAATGCAATCAATGCATGCACCTGCCGGCCATCAGCTAATATAAGGAGCCGGATCATCAACTAGCAGACGGACGTCTAGACGGACGTCTAGACAAACCTCTGTCCGTCTCTGGACCTGGTGCAACTGAGGACAACACTGGGACACCGCTGGAACAAACATCAACATCATATGAAATGATCGCAAGGTTTAACCTAGGATTAAAACCAAGTGGTAGGACACTGCAGTTTAAGGAGAGAGTGATGGAGGGAGAGAGGGAGCCGAGACGGCACCTTCTATTAAGTATTAGATGCAAGGTCCTTCTATCATGTTGCACTCGGTGCAGTGAGGTGCAAAAGAAGACGTAAAACACACACACAAACACACACACACACACACACACACACACACACACCTTTAGCACTCTATTGAATAGGCCCATCTACTGTAGCCTATATTTATTTCTGTCTTCATATCAAATAATTGTATAATATATATTTTATAGGACTGAGTGGAGTGGGCAATTTGGATGCAGTAATTAATTGCTACTAAACAACTAATAGTTTTACAACATTGTGTGATGCATTTGTTTGGCACATGGCCTTCACTATCAATACACTAAAGGAAGTCAGATGGTTGAGCATGGATGTGTGAGCAGAATATATCACAAGTGTTGCTTCAAACCAACCACTGTTACTTTGGTCAAAAGGTCATGAAGGTCATGTTGGAGCCACGTGGCCATCTCAGACAAGCAACAATGTTTCAATTTTCCCAGACAGCGTGGCCATCTCAGACAAGCAACAATGTTTCAATTTTTCCAGACAGCCAGGTAGATATAAATACTGTCTGGGCATTTACACCCCACAACCATGCCGAACACACGCGTCACAGAGGAGAGCAGCAGTCCTTATCCGAACCATCACTTCGACATGTGGCACGACTATATGAATCTGGGCGGCATGCTGCAGCAACTGTCCGGAGTGCACCGGGAGACACGAGAGGAGGCCACCGGTCCCCAGTGGGACCACACGCCCCAGGTCCACCGCCACGACCACACGCACCAGGTCCACCGCCGGGACCACACGCCCCAGGTCCACCGCCGGGACCACACGCCCCAGGTCCACCGCCACGACCACACGCACCAGGTCCACCGCCGGGACCACACGCCCCAGGTCCACCGCCACGACCACACGCACCAGGTCCACCGCCGGGACCACACGCCCCAGGTCCACCGCCACGACCACACGCACCAGGTCCACCGCCACGACCACACGCACCAGGTCCACCGCCGGGACCACACGTCCCAGGTCCACCGCCACGACCACACGCACCAGGTCCACCGCCGGGACCACACGCACCTGGAGACTTTAATCCTGAGCCGTACCGCCAGTAGTGCCTCCTCCAGTCTGGCCTCGGAGGAGTCCTGTGGCTTCTGTAAGCAGAACGGCGAGACGCCGGAGATCTACCGGTCCCACCGCCTCAAGACACGGAGCGGAAAGGTCACCTGCCCCAGCCTGCGCAACTACACCTGTCCCAGGTGCGACGCCACGGGGGACGCGGCCCACACGCTGCGCTACTGCCCCGGGGGTGAGTGAATGATGTACCTGTATGATGCACTGGCAGTCTGTGACTGTGAACCTGGCCGGACCCTGCCCTTCTGCCTGAGTTTGAGTAGGATGCTGCCCAAATAAATAGTATTGTTTAGTGATGCTGCCCAAATAAATGTTAATGTTTAGTGATGCTGCCCAAATAAATGTTATTGTTTAGTGATGCTGCCCAAATAAATAGTATTGTTTAGTGATGCTGCCCAATTTCGTGGTATTATATTGTGTGAATTATCATCTATCTGTATGTTGTTTTCTTTCACTCGACTAACCGCCGAGATAATACTTGAGACATGTACTTCTGTAAACTTTAATCCAACTGTCCTGCAGTTCTAATTTGACGATGTGTCCCAGTCTATACCATGGCGGAGTGGTCAATAACAACTCTCAAAAGGCTTTTGACGGACGCGGAAAACGCAGAAAATCGAACCTGTCCCGATTTTTTTGGGGGGGACGGACGAATATTACGGATTCGGTGTGCAAGCGTGATTGACACAACATGAGTTCTAATAAAAAAAAATAACGGACGTAAAAAACGCATTGGTGTGCAAGGGCCTTTCCTTTGGTGGCAGAACATCCATATAACTGAGCGACACTTCAATCTTTTTTGCAGGAAAAGTGCTATATTATTATTATTATTATTATTAAAGTTTAACATCCATAGACGGTAACCCACACACCCCTGTTGTGTATGCGAAGTATAGGCTATATAACTCTATGTATAGTATATTAAAAGAAAGAGAAGAAAAAATGAAAAATAAAGTAAAATAAAACACGTTGATAAGTTTCACATCCAGAATTTAACCTTTAACATTTAACAGTGTAAATCAGTAACAATATCAGTTTAACATCGCCTCATATAAAGAGTTTACTAACCTCACCCCCGTGATTTCTCTGAGGCAGGTACTCGTAAACCCAGGGAGAAAGGAGCACAAACGCCGCGACAGTCATCACAGGGAGTGAATGTAGTCCATAGCCCCTTTATGGTCGTCAAATCGGCGCATTCCTTGTTCCGACCTCACAGTGAGGATTGCTGGATAATCCAGAGAGAATTTGACGCGTTTATCATGAAGCATCTTCTTGCAGTCGTTGAACTTCATGCGCTTCTCGATCAGCAGCTTGGAGTAGTCGGCAAAGACCATAACGCGATGGTCCTTCCAGGTGACTGTGCCCATCTTGCGTGCAGCCTCGGCGATGCGGTTCCGATCCTGGAATCTCAGGAGTTTGGCGATGATGGGTCGCGCTGGTAGCTGTCGGTTATCCGGACTCTTGCGCAGTACCCCAAGCCTGTGTGCTCTGTCGACCTCCAGTCCCCCGGGGAAGTTGATGTTCAGAATCTCCGGTAGGCACTTAACCATTAGTAAAATGGTTTAAAATGCAGTTTTCTGATGGAGTATGGCAGCCGGAGAAGATTTTTGTAAAGCTTGCTGTGTGAAATCTGCTGGATAAAGGATAGTTATTCTCAAATAATAAAATAAATATTGATACCATTTAAAAGCCCTAGCTCTTCTCTTTTAAAATGGTCATATCATTTTGGCTCTGTGATGTAATATGAAAACACCACAAATGTTCTTGTATCGGAATGCCATATTCCGGAATATGAACATATGAATATATGAATATATAATTAGGTCTAAAAAGGGTTTTAATACACGACAATATTTCCATAGCACTGACAACTTTATTACAGAGCAAATTGATCGGAAAAGCTCGGGAGGTCATGAATAAAATGCCTCTTAAGGAGAGCCTGGATTATGCCAAGTTAAAAGCAGCAGTGCTTCGCGCTACAGGCAGCGTTTTCGCACTCACAAAAAAACTCCGGATAATAATTTAATTATAATTAAACTGTTCACACATTCTAAAGATGTTTTATATTTGCCATCAATAATTGTATTGTTCAATGTTTGGAAATATTATAGTTTTGTGGAGCAATACATTGACCAATTTATGTGTGTAATTCCAAATACATTTTATAATTCCTGTGTATAAATAAAAGAGTTTTCTTTTCACCCTTTTTTTCTGTTTACATTTTTTTAAATCACGATGTGAAGCAGTATTTTGATGAATGTCATCTGTATTTGACAGAACATTGTAGGGTTTATCTATAATTTTGTCATTTAGCAGACGCTTTTATCCAAAGCGACTTACAATTACGAATTACAGGGACATTCCCCCTGGAGTAACTGAGGGCTAAGTGCCTTACCCAAGGGCACACTAGTAGTGGTGTGGCTTCAGGCGGGATTTGAACTCACAACCTTCCGATCCCAAGTCCAACTCACTATCCACTAGACCAGTGGTTCCCAACCGGGGGTACGCGGACCCCTAGGGGTACGTGAGGGGATTGCAGGGGGTACGTGGAAAGATTTGGAATTATAATTTATTTCCCTTTCCAAAAAAATAATTAAATATAGTCGTTTCATAAACCTGTTGTTAAAATGGTACACTGCAACTTAAGTTCCTCCCCGACAGGTGATGACTGTAACACAAGTGGTATCACGTCACATTTAAATCACGTTCATTTACGTTCATTTACGCGCGCACGTCAGCTAGGCCTGTCAGTATACCGCAAAGATGGACAGATGGCTAAAACGACCAGCTACAGTAACGGTCAGATCAGAGGCAGATCAGACGGTCAGATCAGAGGCAGATCAGACGGTCAGATCAGAGAAAAAAAGAAAAAAAGGACCCCGCTATTATTTGGAAACATATGTTTTGTGGGGATTTACATGTACATCGGCTGATCCACCACAGCCACAGTGCTTTTTCTGCGGCGAAGTCCTGGCTAATAATTCAATGAAGCCAGCCCATTGACAGCGACACCAGAGCACCAAACACCTAGCAACTGTTGGTAAAACTGACGACTTTTTCAAGCGAAAACTGTCAGAGTTCAAGTCAAGTCAGGCTACACTGAAAAAAGCGGCAAGTGTGTCAAGCAAAGCACTGGAGGCGTCCTATGCTGTTTCATTACTAGTGGCTAAGTCAAAAACCCCACATTCAATCGCCGAAGATCTGATTTTGCCTGCCGCTATGATTTTGGCTAAAACTATGCTGGACAAGAAAGCAGCTGACGCGCTCAAGTTGGTACCATTATCAAACAATACCGTCTCCCGTCGGATTGATGATATGTCCATAAATATTGTCGGACAAGTGGTGGATAAAATGAAGCAAGCAGGTCAGTTCGCTTTGCAATTAGATGAAATGACCGACGTTAGTGGGGAGGCTCAGCTGCTGGCTTTTGTGCGTTATAAAGAAGAGTCGGACATAAATGAGCATATCTTGTTTTGCAAGACGCTGCCAGGAAAGACAACTGGCGAGGAAATATTTCTGATTATTGACAGCTTCTTCAAAGACAACGATCTGGAGTGGAAATCCTGCAGTCACATCTGTACCGATGGAGCGGCAGCAATGACGGGTAAGGTGCGTGGGCGTGTGATGAAGGTGAACCCCGAAATTAAGTGGATGCACTGTATTATTCACCGGGAGGCACTCGCCAGCAAAAGGATGAGCCCCGAGTTAAGTGCAGTTATGGATGACGCAGTTAAGGTGATTAACTTCATTCAGTCCCGGCCAATGAACCACAGACTGTTTCAAACTCTTTGTCATGGCAGCGGGTCAGAGCATGAGCAGCTACTGCTTCACACAGACGTTCGCTGGCTGTCTCGTGGCAAAACGCTGCTGCGGCTCTATGAATTGCGCATCGAGGTGTTTGCTTTCCTGACAGAAAACGACCACCCTCTTGCAGCCCTGTTTGAGGATGCAGTGTGGGTTGCGCAGCTGGCATATCTTGCTGATGTCTTCACTAAGCTGAATGAGCTCAACCTTTCACTTCAGGGCAAGTACTCACACATCCTTAACATGTATGACAAAGTGAATGGATTCATAAAGAAGGTTAAATTATGGGAGAGGAAATGTAAGGATGGAGATGTGAGCTGTTTCCCACTGCTTGATGGCCATCTCGCCACCACTGATGCTGACAGAGGTCCTGTGGTGAAAATAGTTAAAGCACATCTGTCCAAACTTGACACTGACTTCAACCAGTACTTTCATGACATTGAAACAAAGTCAGAAAAACTGGACTGGGTGAGGAACCCATTCAGAGTGAATGACAGGAGCAGCAGCAGCCTTCCTGCAAGCCTGCAGGAAAATCTGATGGACATGTCCTCTGATCGTGGGTTGAAGATGGCACATGCTGACAAGTCATTGACAGAGTTTTGGTGTGATGTTGAAAAGGAATATCCAGTGCTGGGAAAGTGTGCATTGAATGAACTTTTGCCTTTTGGATCTACATATATGTGTGAAGTGACCTTCTCAGCTTTGACCCACATCAAAACCAAGCCAAGGAACAGACTGAGTGTGGAGAGCAGCCTGGTGACTGCTGTTGCCACACTGCCTCCAGAACTGTCAAAGCTTATAAAAGAGAAGCAACCTCAAGTGTCTCATTAAAGCTCAACTGATGAAAAAAAGAATTGCAACTGCTACTGGGTGAGTCTATTTTTCACAATGGTGTAAA
Source organism: Nansenia antarctica (assembly GCF_963989245.1). Lineage (NCBI taxonomy): Eukaryota > Metazoa > Chordata > Actinopteri > Argentiniformes > Microstomatidae > Nansenia > Nansenia antarctica. The sequence continues at coordinate 11,569,084 of NC_137684.1, forward strand.
TATCTATGTATTAAAGGGGAGTGGTTCAAATGATTTCATTAATAATCAGTAGAGTTAGATAAGAAGTTTAAGTGTGTGTGTGTGTGTGTGTGTGTGTGTGTGTGTGTGTGTGTGTGTGGATAGTTGGGGGTGTGGGTGGCTGTATTGCAAGTGCAACTGAGACTTGTGATGATATTCTGGTTCAATTAGCTCTCGTCCCTGAGAGGGAATTTGTGATAATCATAATGTCTTGATGTGTTCTCTCTCTCTCTATGTGTGTGTGTGTGTGTGTGATACGTTTTATCCTGTCTCATCTTGTCTGTTTCCTCTCCCCATCAGTCAAGACTCTGGGATGAGAAAATGATGACATCACTGCACCTCAGACAGAAGCCAAAGAGGAGCAGGAGAAAGGGAAAAGAAACAGATATCAAATCAAATTCATTATTATTTATTATTTATTTTTCTATTTTCAGTGAGTGTGTGGGCATGTGGTAACAATTAACCATTGAGGTGGCCAGGTGGCACATGTATTGGCCAATTAGCTCATGTAGTCTAATTTTGAATGGCAATGTTTTGAAATGGCAAACATGTGACTGTCAGATTGTTGTGTGCAGAAAACCGTGTTCAGTGCATTTAAAAAGTGCCATTTTGAATAGCAAAATGTGTGTAAAGCAGAAAATGTGTTTAGAGTTTTGGAGACATGAGAAGAGGTTTTGCACTCTGTGTGTCAGTAATAAATGTTATATTTGCAAGTTAGAGTTTAATTGATATTTTTTGGAAATAATCAACACGCATGAGTGAGGGGGTACTTCTGGCATGGCAAAACAGCTCAAGGGGTACACAAGACAAAAAAGGTTGGGAACCACTGCACTAGACCACCACTACCCCTGGATAAAACCTTCCTGGAATTCGCTAGTGAGAAAGAGACTTTGTTCCATCGGTGGCTTGAAGCTACTGATGTCGCTGATTTCGATTCTGTATGTGATCTGATTTTAATGGAGGAGTTTAAAAACTCTGTCAGAGCGTTTAGCCACATACCTTAATGAGAGAAAAACTGTTAAACTAGCCGAGGCTGCTGTTTTACTTGATGAGTACGTCCTAACTCATAAACAGCACTTTAGTTTGTTTGGTTCAGAGAGAAAGGATAGGACTGAGAGACAGGATAAAAACAAAGCCATGGGTTTTAATTCAATGTCCCAACCCCAGTCTAGTCGGGAGTTATCTCCTATTCCTTTAGATCTTCGTGAGTGTTATTATTGTCATCATGCTGGTCATTTGATAGCCAATTGTGATTTGCGTAAAAGGAGAGAAGCGAGTAGGCCTGACTCTCCTTCGCCAACAGGATTGTGTTCGTTAGTTGCCGTGCCAGACCCAGTGGGGAAAAAGCCTGATTCAACCTACGACCCGTTCATGTTGAACGGTCATGTTTCTCTGGGCTTAGATAGAGTGTCCCGTTCACATATTGCGTGATACAGGTGCGGCACAATCATTCATTTTGAGTGTTGTGTTGCCTTTCAGTGAGGAGTCCTCTTGTGGCTCTACCATATTAGTCCAAGGGATCGAGATGGGCTATGTTTCTGTGCCATTACATCGTGTGAATTTATCATGCGATTTAGTAAAGGGTAACTTTCCTGTGGGAGTTCGCCCTTCATTACCTATGCGAGGTGTCACGTTTCTTTTAGGGAACGATATTTCTGGGGGGAAGGTGATGCCTATCCTGGAAGTTTTAGATCAGCCTGACATGTTGCAGTCGGATATTCTTGGGAAAACCTATCCGGACGTGTTTCCTGTGTGTGCAGTTACTCGTGCGCAGGCTCGCAAGCTGGGAGATATAGTTGATTTGTCTGACACTGTTCGCCGATGGTTTGAGTGACAAGGTATTTACGCCTTCTGTCCCCACCCCTGTTACAGAGAATCGTACAAATGCTGATGCTACGTTAAAACCAGAGACAGTGTTTGACACTACACTGCACTGAGAGAAGATGGATTTGTCCAGGAGATCACTTCCAAAGTGACCGCTTGTGCAGAAAAAAACTAACTGCAAATGCCCCTTCCTCCACGAACCAGCAGAACCCCTGCCCGCTTAAGGGATACAGAGAAGACCGAGGCCGTTGTGACTGATGTAGGAGAGCAGCAGTGGCGGCGTGAGTTCTATGAGGCCTTGGATCTTGTGACAACCGAGCTGGATCGCCGATTCGACCAAGAAGGACTGCAAGTTGCTGCCCTGAGAGAGCAAACCATTATAAATGCCGCAAATGGAGTATACTCAGGGTTGACTGAGATCACGGCTGCACAGGTCCCCGATCAGCTTGACAAATGTCGTCTACATATGCAGCTCACAATGCTTGGTGACCTCTCCAAAACCAAAGGACTCAAGTCAGCTCAAGATGTCGCTGGATTCATCGGAGGACTGCGTCCCCAAACAAGAGAGCTACTCACAGAGGTGGAGAAGTGTATAGAGCTGAGAATCCATCTGCAGTACACATGCTGTTCATTTACCTGCAAGTCCTCTGTGAAGAGCTAGATAGATAGACAGTTATTTGTTTCACAAACTTTTCCAAACTTTTTCCAATCTTACAGTCAGCAGACATGAATCCTAGTGCGTCTATTCAATCGATGGCCTCCTTGTATGTAGGAGATCTCCACAGGGACACCACTGAGGGAATGCTGCATGAGAAATTCAGCCCTTCTGGTCCAATCATCTCTATAAGAGTGTGCAGGGATTTGCAACAGACGGCCAGAAACGTATTAGAACTGATATTCAGATCCATCAGATTCTTAGGCAGCGAAGGGCTTCCGTTAAGAGGCAATAACAATCGAGATGGAGTGCTTTGGAAACTGATGATGGAGCGGACATACGCGTTGCCAAAATCCCGTGAGTGGCTACAGCGAAGAGACAACTGGATGTCCGACACCATTCAAAATGAAATACTCGAAATATTTGCTCATGCTGTTCAAAGAGAAATTATTTCAGAAGCGAGAGAGCGTCACTTCTATGGTCTAACTGCAGATGCGACCACTGATGAGTATTTCAGAGCAGTTTTCCATTTGTCTGCAATATGTGGATTCAAAACTGGAGGCAGTGAATGTTTTCCTCGGGTTTTACAGTGCGCCTGATTCAACTGGAGAAACACTTTTTTCATGTATCAAAGATGTTTTTGTGCGCTTGAATTTGCCACTGGAGCGTCTAAAGGGATTTTGCTTCGATGGCGCTGCTAATATGTCGGGGCGCATGCAAGGCGTGCAAGCAAAACTGAAAGAGCAGTGTCCAAATGCATTATATGTGCACTGTAGTAACCATGCACTAGATCTGGTACTTCAGGAAGTGGCGAGGGAAGTTCGTGTTGTTGCAGACACATTCAACTTTGTACGGGGTGTCTCGGTGGTGATAGGGGAGTCGTCAAAGCGTAAGGCGCTGTTCCAGTCTATGTTTGGAATTGGTAGTGATGATGAGGTGGTCTGCAACTTGTTGGCATTATGCCATTATGACTCGATGGGCCGTACGCACAAAGGCTATTTCACGGGTTGTCTCCTCATATACAGCCGTTTTGGAGACACTGAAGACGTTAGAGCAAGATAAGACAGTCAGGGGAGATACTTGTGCAAAAATATCAGGTCTATACAAACAAGCCACAAAAGCCAGAACATACTTTGGACTTTTGAGCTGTGAGGCTCTTTTTGGACCGTGCGAGGCCGTAGCCAGAAGTCTCCAAAGTGAGAAGGCAAGTGCGAGTGGGGCATTGGAGTGTGTGAGTGCGTTACGACAGCGCATCCATGCACTGAGAGAAGATGGATTTGTCCAGGAGATCACTTCCAAAGTGACCGCTTGTGCAGAAAAAACAAACTGCAAATGCCCCTTCCTCCACGAACCAGCAGAACCCCTGCCCGCTTAAGGGATACAGAGAAGACCGAGGCCGTTGTGACTGATGTAGGAGAGCAGCAGTGGCGGCGTGAGTTCTATGAGGCATTGGATCTTGTGACAACCGAGCTGGATCGCCGATTCGACCAAGATGGACTGCAAGTTGCTGCCCTGAGAGAGCAAACCATTATAAATGCCGTAAATGGAGTATACTCAGGGTTGACTGAGATCACGGCTGCACAGGTCCCCGATCAGCTTGACAAATGTCGTCTACATATGCAGCTCACAATGCTTGGTGACCTCTCCAAAACCAAAGGACTCAAGTCAGCTCAAGCTGTCGCTGGATTCATCGGAGGACTGCATCCCCAAACAAGAGAGCTACTCACAGAGGTGGAGAAGTTTCTGCACGCGCTTTAACTTGAGTCTGGCATACCCACCAGATGTGAGATTGTATTACTTTTAGAACCAGTTTGAATTCAGTCACAGAAAAGACAATAAAACATGTTTCACAGTTTCCCGCATTTTAATGTAGAAGTTTATAGAGCTGTGTCTATGTCTACCTGTTTCCGCGGCTTCTTCTGAGCGGTCCTTCTCTACCCTTCGCCGCCTCAAAACATGGCTAAGGAACAACATGACACAGAGACGACTCACACACCTGACGTTACTGCACGTCCACAGTGACATTCTTGAACGGATGGACATCCAGCCACTGATGAGGACATTTATCAACAACACACCCGAAAGGAAGTCCACCTTTGGGGTGTTCAAATAGGTAAGACATGCATTATTATACCTTTTTGGTTATTGCCGCCGTGCAGTGTAATAGTTAATATCATGCTTGTGGTATTGTCATTATTATTCTCTTATGGATAGGCTATTGCTAGTGCCGCCGTGCATAATCTGTCTGTAATAATGGTCAACATCATGTTTGTGGACATTGTGGACACTGTGAGCTGAGTGGAAATTACTGTAAATTCCAACACATTGTTGGTAAAATATTTAACGTTACGTCTTTGTAGTGTGTGGGTGTGTGCGTGCTTAACTATTATTGCCCGTGCATTGGGGCCCGTCGTTATGCCACTGTGTGCGTGTGAGCGAACGAGCAAGCAGCGAGAGGGAGGGAGGGAGAGAGAAATCGTTATATTTTTTTCCCTGGTAATTTTTTGCCCTGTAGCGTATATAGACAGCACCTCAGCACCCCCAGTCAAAATACCTTCCCGCGTGCCTGTCCCTCCACGTCCATTTGTAGAACCATACAGCAGTGGGAAGAGTTGTGGAGATTTTACAAGCCACAAACAATCAAACTTATCCAGACCAGGACTCCATACTCCACGGCTACCTGCATTTTGAAGCCCTTTCCTCGCATACATATAATTTCTCATGTGTGAACTGTGGAGATCATCCTCCCGTTGTGGTGATGGATTTGCATAAGAAGGGAGTCTTCAGCATGCCAAGTGAGTGCTTATCTCTTATGAGGTCTGTTACAATGACCACTGTTATTTTCACTATGTTATTTAACTGTTTGTCTTTCAGTCAGTGATATCCCAGAGCCACCACCTATATTTGATGGCCGGGTCGACATTGAGGACTTCTGGCGTTCCGTTAGCCAATAGATCCTTTGTCGAGGCTTTGTGAAGAGTAAGTGAAGATTTTCAACTTGGAGGAATTTAAAGGGAAGGATTTAAAGAGTGATCTGTGCCAAGTGTATCCAACTGAAGACAGGTGTACATTTTTGTATATGTTTTCTAGGTGCATGTACCTGTATTATGTACAGTATATAGCCTTGTTGACCACCATTAGTGTTTTTGCTTGTGTTGTCTGTTTGCTCTTGCCTAGGTAATGCTGCAAATCCTTGTGTGGTATCCCCTTCCTACCATAATTGGGCACCATGGATAGGTCCTCAGACCAGGGCCAACAACATTGTCTTCAACACAGAATACATGAAGGGTCGAGGTAGGAAACCTTCACAACTGATGGAGGAGGCAGAGATGGACATAACCGAGGAGAGATTGACCAATGAGAATGAACTTGAAGGTGAGATTACTTTAAAAGATTTTCTCAAACTAATTGTTATTAGATGGTCATGCATAAGTGTAAGCAACACATTTAATATAATTTAACTGAAGTCTGTATGTAATAGCTTATCTGGTTGTTAATGTACTTGCCCATGAAAACACAGGTTCATGCAGTGCGAAACCTGGTAAAACACTGTGGGCTTGACTCAACCGGGTCAAAAATGGACCTTATCGTTCGCTTGAGGGAGGAGATGAAAAGCCGCAGTACATATGACAAGGTCTTCCAAAAGGTCTGGGGTGCATCTGGTAAGTTTAGCAAAACACAATTATCGGAATTTATGATATTTTTGCTTAGAGAAAATAAGTCAAAATTAAACACTTTATATCACCAGTGTACTTATATTATCATGTACTTATATTTCAATTTATTTTCCTGTTAAGGCGGCTGGGCAGTGATAATGTGCCCATGTGGAATTGTGAATGCGCTTAAGTTCAATATAAGAGCTGAAAGCCCAAGAGATTATGCGGACATGCTGCTGTCTTTTAAACACTTCCCAAATGTGGCCATATATGACTTTGCCAGAGGTTTGGCTACTCACACCAACTTGAGGGAATCCGAAGAACTGCCCTTCAGACCAAATGAAGGCAGACTGACCGAAGCCACACCTGACAATCTGAAGTCCGCTGAGAAAGGTGGGCTGAAAATAAACCTGCCCTGGTTAAAATTGAAAAAGGAGCCCGTGGACATAAATGCACACCCTACAACAGGATCTTCGGATCACTATGCTCTCTATGACACTTTCCATGAGGCTAACACAAAAGACCCAAAGGATTGCCTCAGAAAGATAGGCCTTGTCCCGGAGCTCTGTGGCTGGGTGAACTCTCAAACAGCCGAACAGTTTTTCTCAAAAATGAGAAAAAATAACTATTTTATGAACATGATGTCTCCGGGAAGCCATCTCTTTGTCATGCGATGTATTATTCATCACCACAACAGCATGGTCAATGAGAAGACCCTGACAGACCTTCGGAAAGTGTCACCAGAGGACCTCACTCTTGATTCAAGTGGAAAGGCAGTAATGGGTGCGTGTTAAATATTTAAATATGTGTGTTAAATGTTGTTATCTTTGAAATAGTTTTGTCTCCACTGCTAATGTTTTTTCAATTATTGATCATATCTTTTTTAGCATCTACACTGTATTCAAGTGGCACTTCATCTCCAGCACGCCCCTCAGGTATTATGACAGCCTGTTATCATCTGTATAACTGGTTCAGCTGGACAAATGTGTATGGATCAAGTCATGACGATGATCTACCTTTTACTACAGTGCAAAAGGAACCGCAGAACATTGACCAATGTTCAGAAAAATGTGAGGACATAACAATAATGTCCTCACTGGAGCCCTGCAGAGCCTCATGGACCCTAAAGGGTCATCATCCCCTTCAGGAGCAGCTGGTAAACTGATGTTTCTGTATACTATTGTCCTTCGTATTTTATTATTCATTTGGAAAACGACTGACGTTCATGCTGTGTTCTTTGTTTTGCTGTTGATTTATTTGTACATGTCCTCTCCAGATCAACTATGTCCTGGATATTACAAGGCCACATGATGAGCTCATCATCAAAGATCAAACAACTTGCCTGAACAGGGAAGCTGGGCTAGCTAGCTACAGTGTGGTGTTAGCTAGCTACGGCGTGGGTTAGCTAGCAAGCAGAGGACTAGCTAGCTACAGTGTGGTCCTATGTTAGCTAGCAAGCAAATGTTTGCAATGTAGCAGATGAGTTTTATGAGGACACTGCCGTCTAGAAAATGCAGCCACATTATTAACTAGCTACCAATTGATAGCAAGCTTCACAGTAGCTAGATTGATTTGTGCACTAGAGTGATATAATTAAACAGAACTAGCTGTGTTGTATAACACCATGTAACCCAGTACAGTGCAAGTCATATTTTAGAGTCAGGCCAAATTATAATATTCTGCCTGATCACTTATGGAGTCAAAACTAGATTGAAAGGTGTGCGTGCCTTGCAGACAGCTCCATGTGGAAGAAAAAAAACTTGCAGGGGTACGTTTATTGTGGGCGAGTGGTCAGCTAGGAAGGTAGGAGGTAGACAGCCGAGGGGCTTTGAACATTCATCATTATTTTTGTCCTTTTCGAGTCTTGCAGCTGCAGTAATGAAATGGAGCACAGACGCAACTGAGGAGAAAGGCACAGAGGAACGGTGTACTCAATGAGTTTGTATTGTCCTGACAGATTCAGCCCCGCCACTGACGGGCTGAAGAGGTTCCTAAATAATGAGTTTGTATTGTCCTGACAGATTCAGCCCCGCCACTGACGGGCTGAAGAGGTTCCTAAATAATAACAGTTATTCTATCTCTCTCTCTCTTCCTCTCTCAGTGGCCGCGTGTCTCTGCCTCTGCCTCGTGTCTCTGCCTCCTCCTACTACCGGGGGAAGTGGAGAAGCGAGAAGAGGTTTTTGAATGACGACAGACGCCGTGTGTAAGCCTTATATAGGCGGACAATTGAGGAGAAAGGCAGTGTAAAGGTCTCTGAGGAGAAAGGCAGTGTAAAGGTCTCTAGGCACAGAGGAACGGTGTACTCAATGAGTTTGTATTGTCCTGACAGATTCAGCCCCGCCACTGACGGGCTGAAGAGGTTCCTAAATAATAACAGTTATTCTATCTCTCTCTCTCTTCCTCTCTCAGTGTCCGCGTGTCTCTGCCTCCTCCTACTACCGGACGCTTTATATGGGCGGAGGGTCCCGTCCCTCGTGACACCAGCGTCGCCTGGGCCAGCCAATGGGCTGGCGCAGTGTAATTCAGCTTCTGATGAGGTCACGCAGGGGGCGTTCCCATATGAAAGAGAACGAGTCTGATCACTGACACCTGTCCGTAATCAGACCGTCAACCCTCTCCACCAAAAGTCTGGCTCCCTCTACAGGCCAGAACGCGCCATGCTCCCCACAGTCAGACTACGCTTCAGAGCACCTAAGCATGCACCAGAGAGGAAGGGAGGTGGAGACACACGAGAGTAGGAAACTTGACCTCAGCTTTGTTAATTGGTGTTATGGTTGTTAGTTGGTATGTTATGGTTGTTAATTGGTAGGTTATGGTTAGTTGGTTTGTTATGCAGAGTGTGCGAGAGATATACACACACAAACCAACACAGTCTCACACTAAAACAAACACACTCTTCCTCATACTGTCATTCTCTCCCTCACATGAGGCTCACCACAGACCAACAAAGTATCACACGCACAAAAACACACAGTTATCCCACACTGTCATTCTCTCTCTCACACTCTCACACTCTCTCTCTCACACACACACACACACACACAAACGCACACACTCCCCTACACACTCAGTCATAGACACACAAATGCACACGGGTAGGTTAGTGGATTGTGTGTGGGGGGCAGTTAAATAATGGCTACACATTCTCTCTCTCTCTCCCCTCCGTCCCTCTCTCTCTCCCCTCCGTCCCTCTCTCTCTCTCCGGATCTGCAAAGAGGAGTGGACCAACATCTCTCCTGAGATGTGCACAAACCTGGTGACCAACTACAAGAAACGACTTTTATATAATGTGTTTTTTCGGGATTTGTTGGTATTCAGACTTTCACTGTTAAAGTAAACCTACCATTAAAATGATAGATTGTCCCCGCGGTGGTGTAGCGGTCTAAGCACTGGCCGCTAGTGCATGCTGCCCACCGGGGCCGGGGTTCGTATCCCGGCTCGCCAGATCCAGATATGGCCGAGGCACACGGGAAGCGGCATATTGGCCGGCCGCTTCCGAGGGTGGGATAGGAGTATTTCTGGACTAGGATCCGTCGCGCAACACCGCCCCCGTCTGGTGCTGGAGTAACGGTACTGGGCTCGAGGAGCCAGTCAGCCTAGTCTGCCTGGCGGCCTCCTCTGGGACTGCCGGCCACGGGGTCGGGCGGCGGATCCTTCGCAATAGGCAGGGGATAATTGGATGCTAAGTTGGGTTAAATTGGCTACCAAATTGGGTGAAAAGGGGATAAAATCTGAAAAAAAAAAAAAAAAAAAAAAATGATAGATTGTTCATTTCTTTGTAAGTTTTTTAGTTTTTTTTTCTTTCCTAGCACCAGGGGAGCCCCCCCTCCCAAATGTCGTTGTTTGGTACCTGTACTATATCAATGACAATAAAGACCATTCATTCATTCATTCATTCATTCATTCATTCATTCATTCGTTCAGATTGTTCATTTCTTTGTAAGTGTGCAAACGTACAAAATCAGCAGGGGATCAAATACTTATTTCCCCCACTGTATATGTGTGTGTGTGTGTGTGTGTGTAAGGTTCATGCAAGTCTTGCTCTTTATTATTGCATTATTAGCTATCGGCCAGGGGGGTATTCCACGAACGTTGATTAGTATATCGGCGCTAAAAATAAATGCCGCGATCAGGCAACTCGAGATTGGAATTCAAGCCTCAGGTGATTCCTCGAACGAGGATCAGGCTTGTGTCATGAGTGTTCATAGAACACCGGCTTAGAAATCCTTGATATGGGCGCGTGCACGCAGGCATAAAGAGCCCCGAAGAGTCGAACTGTCGAAATGAAGATTGATCTTTATGAAGACGAAAAATAAGATGTAAAATAGTGTAATACTGCCGCAATTAACAAGGCGAGGGAAATGGTTTGGCAAGAAATTGCTCACCGATTAAATGCGTAGGTCATACTAGCCCCAGTTATTGTTATATGTTCATATTTTAATAAAATAATATTTACTACTGTGGTGATATCAGCAGCAGGCTACAAACCGTCATATCGTCACGATGGCCTAGTGGTATTGACCGCTGCCATGGTATTTATTCGTCATTTTAAGACGGTGGTTCAAATCCCTCCAGACACACTTTTTATTGCATTTCGTTGTCTGAATCTAATCTAAAATCTCATCTAAACAAGTATATAGGCCAGGGGTTGGCAACTAAGTTTGGCCTCGGGCCCCCAAAAAATTGAGCCACTAGATGGCGGGCCCGAACATAATCAAAGGCTAAGTTAAGTAATTGATTGTTAAAAAATGTGACGTTCTAATGCTTTGACTTTTCTTTCGAAAAATGTACACATCGCTAGTCAACTAACACAGCTTGTTTTGTGAGCCTGCTAACAATGTAAAGTAGTGTTATAGTTAACTAGGTAGCAGTCCAATCCATTACGTTGCAGTATTTTGGCTTGACTAGCGAGTTTGTGTTATGATTCTCAACAACGTTGAAACGTAGTTTCACCCTTTTCCATATTTTTGAATAATAAATGTGTGGACTGACGATGTAGCGCAGCCTAACTTATTCTAATGATTATTTAACATACTTTTGTTCTCCTGAGCAACGACTCCAGGCGGATGTGGCAGGGGGTTCAGCAGATGACAAACTTCAGAGCCAACAGGCTCACAGCCGCAGAGGACGACCCCCTGCTGGCGGGAAAGCTGAACACCTTCTACGCCCGGTTCGACGAGGGGCGAACGGAGGTAACCGCAACACAAACACCACTCTCTCCAGCTCTCAGCAGCCTCACCCTCACAGAGCATGAAGTGAGACGCGTACTGAAGGCGGTGGACCCCAGGAAAGCCTCGGGGCCGGATGGCGTCCTGGGACGGGTGCTGAGAGACTGCGCCGACCAGCTGGCCGGGGTTTTCACCAACATCTTTAACCAGTCCCTGTCCCAGGCCACCGTCCCACCCTGCCTGAAAACCTCAACTATCATCCCAGTCCCGAAGAAAAGCACGGTGAGCTGCCTAAATGACTACCGCCCGGTGGCACTCACACCAATCATCATGAAGTGCTTCGAGAAACTAGTCCGGGCCCACATACTCACACGCCTCCCGCCCAACCTGGATCCATACCAGTTCGCCTACAGAGCCCACAGGTCCACAGAGGACGCCATCGCGACGACTCTCCACGCCACTCTATCCCACCTGGAGAGGGGAAACAGCTATGCGAGACTGCTCTTCGAGGACTTCAGCTCCACCTTCAACACCATCCTTCCAGACAGGCTAGTGACCAAACTACTAGACCTGGGTCTATCACACTCTATATGTGCGTGGATCAAGGACTTCCTGACCGACCGCCCCCTCTACAGGCCAGTGGGCCTCCACACCTCCACAGCCCTCAGACTCAGCACTGGGTCCCCCCAGGGCTGCGTGCTAAGCCCCATCCTCTACAACCTCTACACCCACGACTTCACCCCCATCCACCCCAGCAACTCCATCGTAAAGTTTGCAGACGACACCACCGTGGTGGGATGTATCTCTTTAACAACCTGCTGCTAAACAAGTCAAAGACCCAGGAATTCATCGTAGACTTCAGGAGGAAAAAGTCCGAGATCCAGCCCCTGCTCATCGACGGAGAGAGCGTGGAGAGAGTCTCAACCCTCCGATTCCTGGGGATGCACATGCGGGATGACCTGACCTGGAAGGACAACACAAAAGCCACCATCAAGAGGGCACAACAGCGGCTATACACCCTGAGAGTCCTCAGGAAGGAACACAGCAAGCAGGAGATACTGGTGACCTTTTACCGCGGCGCAGTGGAGAGCATCCTCACCTACGGCATCTGCAACTGGTTCTCCAGCTGCACAACAGCGGAGAGAAATGCGCTACAGAGAGTCGTGAGAACAGCACAGAAGATCACCGGCGCCCCCCTCCCCTCTCTGGAAGAGCTGTACAACACACACTGTCTCAGGAAGGCCTCCAAGATCTCCAGGGACCCGACCCACCCTGGGTACGTACACTTTACCAGGCTGCCCTCGAAAAGGCGGTTCAGGACCCTGGCCGCTAAGACAAACAGACTGAAGAACAGCTTCTACCACAGGGCCGTCCAGGCCCTGAACACAGCAAAGACCTAAGTTCTGGGCCCTGGACAGTCTGGACGGATTGTATGGCAGCTGCTGGACTGAAAAAATTAGGTGTAGTGCTGAGGCACAAACATGTACATTTCAAGCCTGCAAACTGTGACACTTTAAATAACGTGAAACAATACTATTGTGCAATATGACAACCCTAGTCGTCTATCTGTACAGTATAGTACAGTGGATTGTGTACATAGCCTTTATTTATGTAAACCAGCTCCTTCCCTTCTTGTGATTTTTTTTTTTTAAAGTGTTTTTTTTTCCCCCTTTCCTAACACCAGGGGAGCTGTCAGGCCAAAACCTGCCGCTTGCCAAAAGCTGCCGGGGGTGCGGCCTAACGCGTCACGACCAGCTGGCACGCGCACGCGTCACAACCAGCTGGCGACTGTGACGCGTCAGTCTAGTGTTTTTGAAACCTCTGTTTTGACAGCCCATTAGCGAAAAGCTTTAATTTGCCTCTACAAGTGTTAATATGTCATTTTATGAAGTTTTAATATGTTTTCAGGCGAGAAAGTAACCATATATATTCACAAAATGTATCCGGTTTATCAAAATAACCCGTTTATATATGAAAACACATATAATGCTATCGCGTCTCCACAGGCTAAAGTACAACTACACTCATATCCTCAACTTATGTCCTAATCACACTACTGTCATACAAGTCGTACCTTCTCCTTGACATGGACATACACACCTGCTACCTTCTTTGAAAGAAATCGCGATTTATTCAGTGAAAACTAGTACACCATTCAACATAGCATAACAATAGCATAGCATTCGCGGACACAGTCAGGCAATGCACCTAGCACAACAATAGCATAGCATTCGCGGACACAGTAACATAGACAGATAGACAGCTAGACAGATAGACCGCTAGACAGATAGACAGCTAGACAGCTAGACAACTAGACAACTAGACAGCTAGACAACTAGACAGCTAGACAGCTAAACAGCTAGACAGCTAGACAACTAGACAGCTAGACAGCTAGACAACTAGACAGCTAGACAGCTAGACAACTAGACAGCTAGACAACTAGACAGCTAGACAGCTAAACAGCTAGACAGCTAGACAACTAGACAGCTAGACAGATAGACAGCTAGACAGATAGACAGCTAGACAACTAGACAGCTAGACAACTAGACAGCTAGACAACTAGACAGCTAGACAACTAAACAACTAGACAGCTAGACAACTAGACAGCTAGACAGATAGACAGCTAGACAGCTAAATAGCTAAACACCAAGACAGCTAGACAGCTAAACAGCTAAACAGCTAGACAGCTAAACAGCTAAACACCCAGAGCTAGCTGTCTAGTTGTCTAGCTGTCTCTGTCTAGCGGTCTATCTGTCTATGTTACTGTGTCCGCGAATGCTATGCTATTGTTGTGCTAGGTGCATTGCCTGACTGTGTCCGCGAATGCTATGCTATTGTTATGCTATGTTGAATGTTGTACTAGTTTTCACTGAATAAATCGCGATTTCTTTCAAAGAAGGTAGCAGGTGTGTATGTCCATGTCAAGGAGAAGGTACGACAGTAGTGTGATTAGGACATAAGTTGAGGATATGAGTGTAGTTGTACTTTAGCCTGTGGAGACGCGATAGCATTATATGTGTTTTCATATATAAACGGGTTATTTTGATAAACCGGATACATTTTGTGAATATATATGGTTACTTTCTCGCCTGAAAACATATTAAAACTTCATAAAATGACATATTAACACTTGTAGAGCCAAATTAAAGCTTTTCGCTAATGGCGGCCAAAACGGAGGTTTCAAAAACACTCGCCAGCTGGTCGTGACGTGTGCGCGTGCCAGCTGGTCGTGACGCGTTAGGCCGCACCCCCGGCAGCTTTTGGCAAGCGGCAGGTTTTGGCCTGACATAGCAATGACAATAAAGTCCATTCATTCATTCATTCATTCTGATATTTATTCCCCCCTCCTCCCAGACAAGGTCACATTATTATTGGATTGGTTGTTTGCGTGTCTGGTGAAGTTAGCTAAACATTTAACCTGCTAGCTAGCAAGATAAACATAATGTCACTCTTCAAAGGTCTAAAGAGGAAAGTTGACGGTGAAAACAGGGCATTTAAAGAGGAATGGACAGTGAACTATACGTTCATCCTACCTGGTTTCATCAATGCAAAGCCGTTGTGAGACTCACATTTTACGTGCTCACAATGTTCCCTTTCTATACATGCGAGTCGTCCTTTTCGATGAATGTGATGAAGACGCACGAGAGGAATCGATTGATGCATAAAAACCTTGAGAACTGCCTGCGGATTAAAGTGACGTCCATATCACCAGATATCAAGCAAGATATCGGCAAAAACCGATGGGAGATGCCACTTTTCACATTAAGTGAGTACCAAGCCTGTCGTTATTGTATTTAATAACCTAATTGTATTTTGTATATTTTGAATGAATGGCTCATTGTAATTATTATCCCTAATAGCGTGTTTGCTCTGTCGTTTCAGGAGCGTATAGTAGGCCTATGCACCACCACCCCTCGCCCTCCAAGATCAAGCAGATTCTGCTTTTTGTTTGCGCCAATTTTGTTGTCAATGTTTTTCAGAAAATTAAACTGAATTTGCTTTGTTACTGTTCATATGTGTGTTGCAGTCACCTATACGTAAACATTACGTTTGAATGGTTTACTGAGCTTGTGTTATTTCTTTCAAACCACACACCGCATGTCGGCTATTTCAGCACCACGTGTTGTCCACCTACTTATGATTCACCATGAGGGGTTCAGCGTCAGTGCGCTTCGCTGCCTGATTGTCTGTCCCTGTGTCATTCACTCTCAACATGGATAAAAGTACAATAAGCATTATTCAGGTGGAGGTCGATTCTCTATTCGGACATTATAGGCGCTATATGTGGGACTGTCGGTCCGATATTGTAAAAAAGTGGATTCTCAAAATAATCTGCTGGGCCAAATATTATTGGTGATGGGCCAGCAATGGCCCACGGGCTGCCTGTTGCCGACCCCTGATATAGGCTATAAAATTATGGTGCAGGCTAATTTACAAGAACTGACACGATTACAATGGTGTTTGAAGCCTTTCTGAGTAATGGATTCTGATGGAATCCTTTCTGATGGATAGATGATTCACTTAGACAGATATATATATATTGTAAATCAATTTGCATGAAGGCTTCGGTTAAATGTAAAAAAAAACGTTAAATTAAATCAAGTCTCGAACCCGCAGCCTTTGGAACTCTAGCTGACTGTGTTGGATAAAAATGATAAATGCAGTACATGGTTTTGAACAGGAACATGCTGATCAGAAGGATGCCCTTATCCTTCCACTGTGGGTTCCAGGCCAATTTGTCCTGAGTGTAAGTGTACTATACCCATATATATATACAGAGCATAACTTTATATGCAACATATGACATCCACAGTAGTAGATTATAAAGACATACAATGTAGTTGAGCATTTCTCAGCTTTAACCTTCATATGCCATTTGCTTGTGAGTTTGTGTCTATTGTATTACCCCCAAAGTGTCCTTTTTGCTTATTGTCCAGAATGCGTTATTCCCTGTAGGTAATGAGGCCACACCAGAAAGAAAATTTCTTTCTAGATTCGCAGTATTTCAAAACTCCAAGGGGATTCACATCTGAAGCCTACAGAACACTATTAAGGTTGCTCTGGCAGTCACGTTCCCCTGACCTGCCTGGCGGTCCCCTGACCTGCCTATGATGTGTGTCCTGGCGGTCCCCTGACCTGCCTATGATGTGTGTCCTGGCGGTCCCCTGACCTGCCTATGATGTGTGTCCTGGCGGTCCCCTGACCTGCCTATGATGTGTGTCCTGGCGGTCCCCTGACCTGCCTATGAACTTTGTCCTGGCGGTCCCCTGACCTGCCTATGATGTTTGTCCTGGCGGTCCCCTGACCTGCCTATGATGTGTGTCCTGGCGGTCCTCTGACCTGTCTAATGTTACTGCCATTTCTAAATACTTGTGTTCAATCAGGAGGCATTGTGGCAATGCATGCATTATGTACTGATTGTTTGTCCAACATTCAGAAAGGATTGGCTTCCCGAAAGCTGGAGTGGACTTAAATAGACACATTTCCAACACAAGGAAAGAGAGACACAGAGAAATCCTCCTCATTGAACTTTTGCAAATAAGCATGATCGACCGACTTGCATGGTGTGAAGTGGTTCTGAAGCAGCAGTGGTACGAATGTTGTTCCTTTTTTCTCTCCTGTAGGAGGTGTGTACTTCTTTGTTTGACTTACGTAGTTTTATTCTTGATTGCCCAGGGGTGTTGCTGAGAAAATTGTTGCGGGATCCTGGACAGAGAAGACTGGTCTGGATTTGGTCTGGATTTGGAGGTATTGTTTGAATGTTACTATCATATTATAGCTATAGTCATAATTACCTACTATTCTCTAACTGTAACTTTTCTTCGTACAGGGGCTTCCGAGGCAGACCAGTGGCAATGACTGTGGTGTCTTCATGATAATGGTGAGTTATGGTAATGCCACCAAGTGATATGGCACACTTGATTGTTCCTTAAAACCATCAAAAAAGGTGTAAATGTATGTAACAATGACTGACTACCACTTAGACCTGACCAACATTCTGTTTGTGCATTTGCAAATAAAAAGGTGTGCAATAAAAGGTATTAAGGAACATTCATGTGTGCAGACCTCTCATATCACTTTCCTATGGAGTTATCAGCCATGTACATTTCATTGGATGTGTGTGACTACCTTCTCACTGAGTTATAAGCTGTCACATGGTAATCTTGTCTTTGTGTCTTTTCTCATTACAGTATGCCTGGTATTTCGCCATGGAGGCTACCTTTGACTTCAGCATTGTAAGTATTAAGAAAACAAGAACCCATTATATCAATATGCTATAAGACTTTGAATGCAAATTGAGTAACTGCTCTTTCTTTAGGATGACATGTCTCTCCTGAGAAGGTGGTGGTGTATTGTCCTGGTGGAAAACCTTGGGCTGGAAGGGTATGCTGCAGTGCTACAAACATAATAATTGTATTTGTACATTTATTATCAAGAGGACTTTGGGGTAACACCTGGCCCTACAATTCAACCTTCCGGTGAAGAGAATGTGTGTTAATTTCAGATTTGGAAGGAAGTTTGCTCACTTTAGTGAGGAAGGCAGAGCGACTCTTCACGACAGTGTCCCACCTGTATTCAGGACCTATTCAAATCTTAAAAGGAGGCATGCAAGCAACACCATGGTCAGTGCATCTCTCACTAAGTATCTATGACCGTGTGCCTGTTTCTGAATGGGCTACTGCTCCTAAAACACATACTCCATGCAACTTTATGGCACATGCAATATGTTTAGTGGTACTGTGTCATTCTGAATCCAGCCTGGATCTATTTTTGAAGTAGTTAACCCTTTCATGTAAAACATACTGGCAATAATGGTGGACTCTGTACAGATGCCACTGGACACTGACGAGGACCACGCGTACTTCAAGAGGCCTTACAGCTTTCCTCCTAAAGAATTGGTTAGTGTGAATGAAGTTTATTGCATACAAACATACTATCCACCATTCACAGCTGTACACATAGTCATGCTTGTGTGTATCCATTTAGGAAAGTGATGTTACCATGGACAAAGATGTCAGAAGCCTGGATAGTGAAACCACACTTTCTATCAAGACACTTGAGGTAAGTAAGGGAAGTGCAAATGATCAAGGAAAGAAAGTGACTCATTCAGTACTTAACTGCACCTTTTCATTGTAACATGGTTAAGCACTGTATTATTACATTTTAGGAAAGGGCTCAACAAGCCCAACACCAACGAAGAGTGACCAATGACTTGTTAGTGGATTTCATCACTCAGAAAAGGCTTACTGCAACATCTTGAAGTGAGTTTACAACTGAAATGTCTAAGTAAAGTGACACATTTAAGCATAATATAAATAATGAAAGTGCAATGTTTTATATTTGTGTAGTGATTGTACATTTACATAGAGCATCCTCCCAACAAACTATATATTTGCAGGCAATCATGGCAGGACAAGTCAAGTCTCTTTGGGCAAAAAAGAAGGCCACAGGCGCCATCTTCTTTGACGATGATGACCAAATGGACAGACTAGTTAACTTCCTCTCAGGAGTGGTAAAAAAAAAACACAGACAACATTGGCTGATCCGGTGGCATTCGTCATTGATGTGCTTCTGCCAGAGGTGACAATTCACTGACACTTTTTATTTATTTATAGACTACATATTTCATATTATAACATATGTCACACTTTAACTCATGGTCAATATCCAGTAGGATCTTATAATGCCATTTGCTCATATCAGGTCTTGCTTAGTTGTCACCTGCAACATGGCACAACCTTCTTAGATGTCTACATTTTACTATAACTGGTAAACGTGTGGCTTTAATCACTGCATGACACAGGCAACAGTCCACGCCATTGCAGCTGTAAACTGTGTTTCCAATGAGAAAGCCATGGAAATGTATACATGTGGACCACAGTATGACTTGAGGTAAGCTGGAAACATGAGGAGAGTGCTAATACAATTTCCATGACAGTTTGCAACCACTGATGAATGTGAGTTTCTGTATTAATTATTTATTATTTATAAATTATTTATTAATCACTTCTTTATAACATTTTGTCTCAACAGTGAGAAGCAGCTGTCTGACCATTATATGGTCGAAAATTTGAGCAAAGAACAGAAAAGGAAGCTGAAAGACCATAGAGACAATGTTGAAAGAGCACTTGCGATAAAGTGCAAACAGCAATGATGTCACGGGGTAACAAAGAAAAGAACCTGTCATTGTTTGTTGCTGTCTCTTCACACAGAACCTTTTTATTTGTGTTCTGTTTCCCTCCTGGCGGTAGAAGCGCACCATTTCTGTTGTTCCTACTCCTCAACTATACACACGCTGCTGGTTAGCAGTGATTGGGGACTGGGAGTGACACTGTTCCCGTTTGCTCTCTATTTAAGGCACCAGCAAACAGTAGGAGGGGAGAGTGGTTTGGGAACGAGGGTTACGACGAGGGAGTACAACGAGACAGAGAGCGACAACAAGACAGAGAGCGACAACAAGACAGAGAGCGACAACTAGACGACCACCAGACGAAAACCTGCCGAGTACCAGAGGGACCTGCGACGTTGGAACGAGAGAACACCTGATACACGCCACAATGCAAAAAGTAAATCTAAGTAAGATTAAATATCTTAAATCAAGGCAATAAGCTTGTTTTCTGTGACTGCACCAGTTTTAAGATATCTCTTACTTGTTTTAAGACAATCTTGGCAAGTGAAATTTTCCTGTTCTGTTGGCAGATCATTTTGCTTATTCTAAGTAATATTTCCCCTATTTTTATAGCTTTTTTTCTTGTTTTTGAGAGCTGACTTTTTGCAGTGCAGGCGCCGAGCTGTGGTCCCGAGCAGAGGGACGACTGGCCACCAACGGAGCTGTCCGTGTCTGACCACTGGGGGTTGTGATTCCAGAGGCCTGTTGGGAAACTTGGGAGGGTCTAGCCAGCGCCCTTCACAAAGTGAAGTGACTTTTTGTTTGCTTACTTTGGAGGTTGAGGGCCAACCCTACTGTCTAGCATAGCTGAGAGCCAGTTGATGGACTGTGGACTGTGTGGTTGCCTGTCACTCGTGCAACCTGCTGAGTCACTATTTTCTGTCCTCAGCTAAGTGATTGGAGCCACGCTGGGTCGTGAGGATGCGCCGGACCTCCCCATAGGCGACGGGGTACAGTCTGGAGTCAACCCTGGGCGGAGCCCCGGTCAAGAGTTTATCGTACTATCCTATCCCATCGGACCCTGCTGTTTTTAAAGAGCCTTTTATACTTTTACCAGCTGTGGCCACTCCTACTGATTACACACGGCTACATTCTGACTACAGGTATGCAGCGTCTCCCTTGGTTTCCCAGTCGGCAGTGTGCACATGGTTTAGTAGGCTAATGTTTGTTTGATATACATCCATGCATTGCAGATATCCCCACTATTGAGCTGTCTACTCCTGTGAGGGAGTTCATTATTGTTCCCTGGCTCAAGGCACGTTTAGAGCCGTCTGGTTGCGGGCATTGATAGGCTACAGCCAAGGTAATGTGTTCTAAACACACAAACTAATATTGACAACCTGTAAAGTGACATGTTCTCTGTAAATATCCGTATCAATGTATTATGTTTATGTGATGTCTAATTGGCTAATGTCTGTATTATTGGATGTCTTTCTTTACAGAACAGAACAGAACTACAGCTTATAGCCATTGTCACTGCTGCTTTGCTTGGTTAGGATTTTGTATGACAACAGTTTTAGCTCCCCTTGAACCTTTTGAATTGTTTTGAATTATTTTGAAATGTTTGTATTTTATTCATGCTCCGCCCCGAAGTCTGGTCCAGCTAACGTGGTAGTACCGCTAGCCCACCCCTGTAGGGTAGACACGCCCATTTTAAGTTAAAGGAGCACTGGAGTGAGTGGTTGTGTGTGACTTCCTCTTGCATGTACTTATTTTGTGGTTTCATATAGAGTGCTGTGTGTGGCATTGCCAGTGAATCTTCTAATGTGTGCTATTGTCTATTGCTACTAGTACAGTAGGCTATTATTGTGTGCTCCACTATTGTGTGCCCTGTATACTCTCCAGTTCCACTAGATACTAAGTGGCTGTCGCTCCCAGCGGTTGGGTCTCATGCTACCTGGCTAGCTCCATTTATACTGTGGGTGTTTTAAAAGATGTATTTGTAATAAAGTGATCTTTTGTATACTTTTCTAAAACCGGGTCTCTGACTATTCTGTGGCCTGTACCTGCAAGAAGGGAATCCCTGTTCATGATAATCAGCCCGTCAGGCTTACCTGGTTCATATGACTAGATTCTTTAGGTGAAAGTCCTAAGGTGGCGTTGTCACACCTTGTAATGTTAGGCCCCCAGTTGGCCGGGTTACACATGCACGACAGTCAGGGACATGTGAAGCGTGCGCCGTGCTCTGCGCTGATGCGGGGGCGGCCGACGCTGCCGAGGGGCAGGAGGAGGCAGGGGCACCTCCACCCGAGGTGGACGACCAAGTGATGGTAATTGATGGTACACGGGTACAGCCAGACACGGCGCTCGCTCCCCCATATTTTACGTTGGTTAGGGACAGGTTATATAGAGTGAGTCATGACACTCGCAGGGAAGAGAATGGCCCAATCTCCTACTCCAACAGCTACGCCATGGTGTCAGATGTCAGCAAAGTCAGACACATGTTCCTGGCCAAGGTGCTGGTGGGAAAGGGGAGCGTGGGGAAGACCAGGTACCTCCGCCCTCCACCCCAAGAAGGATTACGACCTGTACGACTCCTGCGTGGATCACCTGCCCGACCCCTCCGTCTTCGTAGTGTTCGATAGGTGCCAGTGCTACCCGTACTACCTCATCAAATACCAAGACCTGCCGTTGGTGATAAACATCCTCTGAGTGAGTGTGTGAGGATCCTCGAGATGTGGGTCTGTTGTTCACTGGTAGATGTTCGCTCCAGACAGACCGATTGAAGCTTTGTCTGACCTGTTACCAAGAAAGTAGTGTTCATCCAGTCCATTGCGTGAGCTTAGAATGATACGGTTCTATCTCCGTTTAGGGTAGTTCAGAGATATTGAGCGTCAAAGTTTGTATGTTTTGTGAGATGGAACCTTTGTATTTGATTAATTACTAACTCAAAAATGTCAACATTTTAAAAATAACACCACACAGGCATTAATAAACACCTAATGGATCAGATTATGTAAAACACTCAATTTTGACAAAAATGGAGATAGAACCGTATAATTCGTAATGTCACGAATGGACAATGTTAGTTGAACTATCGACCAAAGCTTCAAGTTTGACTTAAAATCCCAAAAAGACATCTTAGACTAGATATGTGCAATATGAAGTTTATTCCAGATGTGTGTGATGTACGTGTTTTACTGTTTCACGTTTTATAAAGAGAGACTGGGCCGGTTTCACAGACAAAAGGCTCAAGACTAATCCTAGACTAAAACGCATCTTCAACAGAGCTTTTACATTGAAAGTGTGATTCAGTCCAGGACTAGGCTTAAGCCTTGTTTGTGAAACCGGCCTTATATGTGAGGAAGGGTTTATACGGATACTTTCTAATATCCAGTACTAAGACAAAACTATCATTTTGATTAAAAGTTCTACAAAGTCTTTAATCATTGTTCTTAGCTAAATAATGTGTACTGTTGAAAGGCATGTATGTGAAGTTCTACATGCGGTCTTTAAAAAAAAGTGATTCAAGAGTAAAGCTGTTGCGTTATTGAAAATAAATTGCTTTTACCAAATAGGATTCATCATTCTCATTCTCATCAAAAACAAAGTAGTCTTGTTCACGTACAATAACTTCATTTATTATTTACAGTAATATTTCTGAAATCTCTCTTCTCCCAAAAAGTAAAATAGGTAGGTTATGAATGGAATGCATTTTACCAAATGTTTCTTGTAGTAAAATCGCACAGTACATCATGTATCATGTTTACATCTTTTGTACAAACAGTTCCCTCTTTTTAATAGAATCACTTCTTAGGAATTAAGTTATTTTCCAGAACATTGTAAAGCACATCTTCCCTTAGGGTACTGGCAGGCAAATAGTCAGTAGGCCTACTTTAGAAACATAATCCTGCAGGACTTCTTCAATTCTCCAAGATGTTAGATGAGAAAAGTTTAGTCTTCCTAAATGATGGCGCAAAAACAAGCAGCTCCGGTTTATTGTTTAAAGTTATTCTAACGACGTGTTTATTGTTTGGTGTGCAAGAGAACGTGAACCCGTGAGGGTAACAAATAAAAACACGCTTCCTCAAACACGCATCCCTGGTGTCCGGCTCCCTCTGTGCACTGAACTCGTTACAGTGGCGCCCGACGTGAGGCACAGAGGAGAGTCGGACGGGTGGGCGTGGTCATGGAGTCACCCCTGGGGCACATCTTGGTCCACCTGGCGCAATTGCAAGAACAGCAGGCAGCTATGCAGCGGGTCAGCCACGAGGCGCTCGTGGACATGGCGCGCGCCCAGGCCGAGGATCGGGCAGACCTCCGAGCCCTCATCCGCGGCCGGGAGGGGAACGGGGACCACGGCGTGGCAGGCGGCGGGACCCGGATCCGTATGCAGCGGATGACAGAGGGGGACGACCCGGAGGCCTACCTCGAGACGTTTGAGGGGGTGGCCCGGAGCAGCGGGTGGCTGGAGGAGGAGTGGGCCCACCAGCTCCGGGGAGGCGCAGCTCGCGCTGCATAGCCTCCCGGCGGTCGGCCAAGCCAACTACACAACGGTGGTCAGGGCCGTCCGGAACCGGCTCGGGCTGAGCCCGGAGGAGCACCCGCGCCGGTTCCGTGCCCTGACCCTGGAGGCCATTCCTGTACGGCCAGCGGCTGCTGGACCAGGCTCGGCCTGGAGAGGTTCGTGGGGGGGCCTGCCGGCGCGGACCTCTGCCTGGGTGGCCTACCACCGGCCCGCCGACCTCGCCACCGCCGTCGGCGTGGCCGAGAACCACCTGCCCTCTCCAGACCTGGGGGCGGCGGGCCCCGCCGCGGTCCCGGTCCCAGCTCCCCGCCGCCCGGGCCACTTCCGTCGGGAGTGCACGGCTATGGAGGTCGGCCGGGTTGTCCGCATCGCCGACGCAGTCACCCCTTCCCAGGACCCAGGCGAGACGTACCGCATCCTGGTAAGGATGCAGCGGGGTACGTGCCAGGCGCTGCTGGTTTGAGGGTATTAAAGCTGCTCTCTGTGGAAAAACTGTCCTGCATGCTCCCGATTTTAACATCCCTTTCTCCCTGCAGACGGAAGCATCGGATAGGGGGCTGGGAGCGGTGCTGACCCAGCGGGTGGAGGGGGCCGACCGCCTGGTGCTGTACCTGTCGGGGCCCTCCGGTTCTGCCGACAGGTACATACAAGTCGACAGGTACAAGTACATACAAGTCAGTACTGTAATGCATGTTTGTTTCTCTAGAGTTGAAAGAATGCCACATGGAGGTGGGAGGGTTGCTATATTTACACCAGCACAAGAAACCCTCATTGTGGATATGGTACGGGAGAACAACACTATCAGACTCTGAGAAATCAGGGACTGAGTCATTGCTGACAATGTCAACTTTGAGAACATTGACAATGTCAGCTTGGCCACAATAGACAGAGTTCTCCGGCGCCAAAGGGTGCGCATGAAGCAGGCCAATAGGGTACCCTTTGAGCGCAACTCTGATCAAATCAAAGACCTGCGTTACGAGTATGTGCAAGTAAGTATACATCCATGTTCACAGTACAGTGGGTGCACATACTGTGTTGCTCAGTGGCCTACAGTACTACTGAACAATACTGTGCTACTGTATTGACTGTTGTTCTGAACACCTGAACACTTTCACATTTTCACAGAGGATATTCCGGTTGGACTCGATGGCCAGACCTCATGAGTACATCTTCCTGGATGAGGCTGGGTTCAACCTCATGAAACGAAGGCGAAGAGGCCGTAACATCATTGGCCAAAGAGCTATAGTTGAGGTTCCTGGCCAACGCAGGGGTAACATCACTCTTTGTGCTGCCATGAGTTCAGAGGGGGCTTGTCCACCGGCATACTGTCCTTGGCTCATACAACACCCAACGTCTCCTCACCTTCCTGGCAGAGCTACGAGACATCCTCCTGGACCGCTAGCAACAGAATCCTGGGCCTGCACATCATCCCATTTATGTTATCATTTGGGACAATGTTCGTTTCCATCGAACGAACCAGATTAGAGTGGTTTAACATCAACCAACAATTCCTCAATGTCTGTCTGCCACCCTACTCACCTTTCTTCAACCCCATAGAGGAGTTGTTCTCGTCATGGAGGTGGAAGGTGTATGACCGCCAACCATACACAAGAGAGAACCTTCTCAGGGCTATGGACCTGGGGGGTATTCCACGAACGTTGATTAGTACATCTGCGATAAAAATAAATGCCGCGATCAGGCAACTTGGGATTGGAATTCAAGCCTCAGGTGATTCCTCGAACGAGGATCAGCCTTGTGTCATCAGTGTTAACAGAACACCGGCTTAGAAATCCTCGATATGGGCGCGTGGCCGAAGATATAAAGAGCCCAGAAGAGCCGATTGTCGAAATGAAGATACAATGGCAAAAAAAACTGAAAAAAGCCCTCGCGCCTGCTCTTTCAGTAAGGCAGAGCAACTGTTAATTGTTGATCTATATGACAAGGAAAGGCCCATCATCTCTCGCAAAGGCAGCACTGCCGTTGTGAATAAAGCCAGGGAGATGGCGTGGCAAAGAATTGCGGACGGGTTAAATGCGTAAGTGATATAGCCTACCTATTGTTTTATTGTCATCTTGTAATAAATGAACATTCACTACTGTGATCTTATCAGTCTCAATAATATATAATATAATAATATCAGATATATGTTTAAAATGGTGTAGACGCACTTACCACAACTGACATAACTACAATGCATTTACTCTCAATTAGTCTAAATGGGGGAGGTGTTTGAAGCCTTTCTCACCTACACCTCGTTCCAAATTATTATGCAAATTGCATTTAAGTGTCATAAACATTTAATTGAGTTTTTTTCCAATTTAACTCATGGATGGTATTGTGTTTCAGGGCTCTTTGGATCATTGAAATAAATCTCAGACACCTGTGATAATTAGTTTGCCAGGTGAGCCCAAACTACTAAGGAGGACATTCCACATTATTAAGCAGGCCGCAGGTTTCAAGCAATATGGGAAAGAAAAAGGATCTCTCTGCTGCCAAAAAGCGTCAAATAGTGCCATACCTTGGACAAGGTCTGAAAACATTAGATATTTCACGAAAACTTAAGCGTGATCATCGTACTGTGAAGAGATTTGTGGCTGAATCAGAGCACAGACGGGTTCGTGCAGATAAAGGCATAAAGAGGAAGGTTTCTGCCAGACAAATTCATCTGATTAGGAGAGCAGCCGCTAAAATGCCATTAAAAAGCAGCAAACAGGTATTTGAAGCCACTGGTGCCTCTGGAGTCCCGCGAACCTCAAGGTGTAGGATCCTCCAGAGGTTTGCAGTTGTGCGTAAACCTACTATTCGGCCACCCCTAACCAATGCTCACAAGCAGAAACGGTTGCAGTGGGCTCAGAAATGCATGAAGACTAATTTCCAAACAGTCTTGTTTACTGATGAGTGCCGTGCAACCCTGGATGGTCGGTGGATGGCCACCATGTCCCAACAAGGCTGCGACGTCAGCAAGGAGGTGGCAGAGTCATGTTTTGGGCCCCCTCCACCCGCTGGGTCAGCACTGCTCCCAGCCCCCTATCCGATGCTTCCGTCTGCAGGGAGAAAGGGATGCATAATAATTTGGAACGCAGTGTAGTAATGATGTTCTTCTAGCATTGTAACTGCCAATGACCATAGACTGTCTTGGCATAGATTACTTCTTCTCATGATTACTGATGGATAGATGATTCACTTATTTAGAGAAATGTATGTGTCACTTTGGATGAAGGCTTCTGCTAAAGGCAAACATGTCATGTAAATGTGAAATGTAGTAACCCTTGGCTTATATTAATTATTATTTTACATCTCAACAGGAGCCATCCCAGTGGCGAGGTTCGCACCTGTCAGCAGGTCAAAATAAAATATGAAAACATTTTCCAGAGTGGTAAGTAGCCTATAATGAAATGTGAAATGTCCTTGGTCAAGTAGTTGTTGATCTGGAAATATGTACCTTTTTAGCGACAAAAACACTGGCTGACGCCGCTGCCACTGGTGGGGGACCTCCACCGCAGGACCTCACCCCTGCGGAGGAGCGAGTCCTCGGCCAAAACCGGGGCCGACCTATGATTGAGGGAATAGAGGGGGGGGACCTCATCAGACGTCCCTCCCCAAGGCAACGTGCCTCAATATGTGCAAGGTATTATCTACTACCAACTCAACTCAGGTCTCATCCCCCCAACTCTTCGCTGTCTACACCAACCACATCACCTGCAGCACAGAAGGGAAAGTGCTGCTGAAATATGCAGACGACATGGCCTTGGTGGCCCACCTGACTGGGGCCGACGCCCTGGCCAAGTACCACCAGGCAGCAGAAGACCTAGCCCTGGTGTTCCAGCAAAGCTCCCTGGAGCTCAACACCAGCAAGACTAAGGAGCTGTGCTTTGGGAACAGGGAAAAGGCAGACTGTCACCACCTCTTCCAGCCCCTCAGCATCAACGGCCAGCTGGTTGAACAGGTACAGTCTTTCAAGTACCTGGGGACAGAGATTGACATCTCTCTGTCCTTCTCCCAGCATACTGACTTAATCTACAAAAAGGCCCAGCAGCGCCTCCACCTGCTGAGGAAGCTCAGGGCTTTTAACGTCAGCAAGGACATTTTAACCCTGGTTTACAAATCACTCATTGAATCCATTCTCACCTTCAATAACACATCCTGGTACAACTCCCTCACTGTCAAACACAAAACCAAACTCCCGTATAGTCAATCAGGCAAGTAAAATCATCGGCTCACCTCAAACCCCCCTGTCTGAAATCTACAACCGGTCACTAATCAGAAAAGCCACTGGCCCGGAAAAACACATATAAAAAATCATTCATTCCCACTGCAACCACCGCCCTGAACATTTTAAAATAGGAAGCACACTGCATTTTAGCATTTTAAATCATAATACTGTTTTTATTACTATTATTTTTAAATGACTAGACTTTTTAAATAGGCACTACATAAACACTGTTATATCTGTCTGTTTTTATTGTATGTATGTGACCTATGTGTGTTTTTAATGTGGAAACTGTATTCATGAACTGCACTTCTGCCTGTCAAAGGAGAATTTCTGTCACTTTGTGACAGACAATAAAGCATTCTTGAATCTTGAATCTACTCTTCCTCAACAGATCAGTCTCTAAATGGCAAAAACTAATGAGTCTTTATCTTTCAGTGAAGAGAAACATCATTACACTTATTGATCCTCCTCAAGACCTAGACCCTGACCTATGTGTGAGTCGTCCTTGCTTAGCAAAAATACCATGCATCTTATGCAATTCTTTCTTTTGCTTTAACTGCAGTGTTTTGTATTTGCAGGGAGATGGCCCCAGCATATCTAGGGCGCTGGAGGAGGACACCATTTCAGCCTTTACGGAAGTGGCAGAGGAAAAACCATTTAATGTGGAAAGTTGTGGATGTGTCTGCATTCTTAAAATTATGTAAAACCCAACAACTTTTTTTGCAGGACCAACCAAGCACAAGCCGAACACCAAGTACTGAAGTAAGTAACTACTCATATTGCTATGCTATTACATCTAGAGGGTCTGCTACTCTGACACAATTTCCCTTTCAGTCCGTCCGTTCCCTGTATTCTAAATATCTTGAAGGAGAGGTCAAAATACAGGGAATGCGCAGGAAGCAATTCAAACTGAAAAGAAAGAAGCTCAAACTGGAAATTGAGTTACTGGAAGGCCAGTTGGAGAAGTAAGTATACATTTAAACAGCAGAAGGTCATGGTCTGGACTGAAATTGAATGTTTCTTTTTTTTGTCTTCACAGAGACAACAGAAGGACTAAATAAATAAATTCAAAAACAACTTTGACATGCCATTTTCAGTGGTGGAGGATGAAGGATGTATAGGGTTTGTCCAGAAACTCGACCCTACCTACATCCTCCCCAGAAGACAGGCGCTGAAAATTAAGCTGGCCTGCAGATATGAGGAGGCCAAGGCCAAGGCTGAGGTGTCCTGTGCCCAGTTGGTGAGTTTAACATCAGACGTGTGGACTTCCATGAATATGGACGCATATCTTGCCGTCACCTGCCACTTTATCGCTGGTGAGGACTGCAAGCTCTCCACCGTGCTACTGGGGGTGGCCACATTCCCTCAGACGCACACAGCAGAGCATATGAAGGAGGCCAAGAGTGTTCTGCTGAAGGACAAGGTTCACTGCCTCATCACCGTAACAACGCCTCCAACATGATTTCCTGTGCAAAGCTGCTGGGAGTACGCCATGTCCCGTGTTTCGCGCACAGCCTCAACCTGGTCGTGAAGAAGGGCCTGGACCTCACACCTGAACTGAGACATACGTTTGAGAGCCAAAAAGATTGAAGCCTTCTTTAAGTCTAGTAGCACAGGGAAGGAGAGACTGTCCATCTTTCAGGGCCAGTTGGGGGTCCCCCAGCATAAGCTGATCCAGGAGGTGGACACAAGGTGGAACAGCACCTACCTGATGCTACAGAGGATGAAGGAGCAGCGCCTGTCGGTGGGAGCGGCCCTGGCCAGCCTGAGCACAGACATCCCTGCTCTGACTAGTGGGGAATTTGATTTGATGGCTGAGTGCCTTGATATATTGTCACCAGTTAATCGGGCAACCTTAGAGCTGTCCGAGGAGAAAAGAGTCTCAGCATCAAAGGTGATACTTTTTGTAATATATAATATTTTTTATTCCAGTATAGAAGATGTCATGTACATTGAAAAAGGCATGAATATTTTCTGTTTTTCTCCCTCCCCTCCACCCATCCCTCCCTCTCAAACATGTCTGCATCAAAGGTGATACCTATAATAAGAATAATGCAGCACAAGGTGTCGGAGAAGTGTGGTCGGATGACCAACCCTGCTGCCTCACAGCTGGGCCTGCACCTGGTCCGGCTCCTGACGGCAAGGTGCGGTGTGGAGAACGTTGGGGTCCTGGCATTGGCCACGCTGTTGGACCCCCGTTTTAAAACATTGGCGTTCGGTAACCCATCCCATGCTCAGGAGGCGGTGAAGAGGTTGACTGCTGAGTGTGCATCAGCTATTCAGAGCACACAGAACGCACCTTCAACCTCACAGGTAAATACCCTTTCCTTTGCACTGTGTATTTCAACAGCAGCACATTGTATGTCCTGAACAAATTCCTCCCAGAGGACCACAAAGTTAATTTTATTTATTGTATCTTTCTCTCAGCAGCCAACCTCAGCACAGGAAATGCCTGCCGCCGAAGAGACAGACGACCTTTGGGAGCTTCTGGACACTCGAGTTGGTTGGTTGCAAAACATAGTCAATTGTTGAGGATCACATGAAAAAGCTGTCAATTTGACAACTAGGCTAATTGTTGTTGTGTTCCCTGCAGGTGCAGCACATAATGTACAAAGCCCAACAGCAGACGCCACGGTGGAGGTGCAGCGGTACCTGAGCGACCCCTACCTCCCCAGAGGGGAGGACCCGCTGAAATACTGGGCCACACATAATACCATATATGTGAACTTGTACAAGCTGGCCACCAAATACCTACATAAACTACCTTTAAACTCTTGGTGCAAAAACGGTATTCTACCGATTGCAATTGTCTTTCTTTTTTCTTTTTTTTTTCTTTAATCCTGTCTTGCTCACTGTTTGTTTGCCCTTGCTCACTGTTATATTGTACACTCGACGTCACTGTAAATGAGGGTTACCTCAGTGCCTATCGAGTTTTAAATAAAGGTTTGAAATGAAATGAAAAATATGCCAGCAACCTCTGTCCCCTGCAAAAGGGTTCTCAAAAGCAGGGGACATTGTAAGCAAAAAGAGGAGCCGTCTCAGTCCCAGCACTGTGGAGCAAATAGTTTTCCTTAATAAACATTTGTAGGCTTATCTGTCCCACACAACCATGTCCCTCCCACACTTTGCCTGTTCATGTACACAAGCAATACATTATTTTATTGTTCACATAAGCACACGTATGTCCAGTTCCCACAATATAGCCTTGTTTTGCACTCTTTCCCTGTTCCACAAGCACATCCCAACACTGTGGCCCCTGTTATGCCATGTTGACCATCTATATCTGCCCCATCTGTCAAACAGCCATGTCCCACACATGCCTAAATGTCGTTCAGATTTGTATCTTTACATATCAGAAATGGACAACATTTGCATTTATTTATTTATTCATTCATTTTTGTATTTATTATAGTCTACCAGACACCCCAACATTTAAGATCGCATGTATTACCACACACATTGACACAGTTTATCACAGCACCTTTATTGAACAAGGCTTATTGTATTTTGCCTCAAATTCCTGACTTGTGAATCAGTCGATACAGCCGCCATACCATGACCTGACCAGCAGATGTCATTGTGGAGCTGCTGTACCGACTGCATCGATAGATCGACACTTTTTCCGGCACATTTGTGTCGAACGTGTCAATGCGTCGAAAGCTTCGTTTCCCCCATCACTAGCTGGGCCTGCTGAACCTGTACCTCTCCCGCAGGTACTCATCAGAAAAGGCCAGTGGGTTACTTCTGTCCCTGAAGACTCTTGGAGCTGGTGGAAAAAAACTCTCACTCTGACCATTGCTCAGCGTACGTCACTGACGTGCTGGCAGGAGTCTTTTCAAAATAATAAACACGAGCAATAATTAATAATAATGCTGCGGTGTCTGCTTCCCCTTCCGGGACTTGCTCACTGGATCCCCCTTTCGGGTTCTGCTCGCTCGTGGTGTAGCGTGTCTCTCCTACTATCACAGGTTCTCCCTGCCTCCTTCTCTCTCCTGCGGGAACAAACACACACAGGTTAAATAGACCAGTTGGATAACGAGTCTGATTACTGACACCTGTTCGTAATCAGCCCGTCATCCATCCCCCACCAGTCTGGCTCCCTCTGCAGGCCAGAACGTGCCATGCTCCCCACAGTAAGTAATAGGTGTCTTGTAATCCCATGTGAGATGGGCCAGTGTAGCTATGTGGCACGACACGGAAATAAATCATGCATGCAGTAATTCGTACAGCTAGTAGTGTGTATAGTGGCAGCTGTGGGCTATATAGGTGTAGTGGCTGGCTGATGGTGATGTTCATATCTTGCCCTTGACTGTCGAACCGTTAAAATAGATGATTGCTCCATCCACAATTGAAGATGTCAGGTTGACTGGTTGACATCTACAGTAGGCTACTGTAGACCATGGAATTCCTGTTTAAAGAAGATAGCAATGTCGGTATATTATGCAGTCAGGAAATGTGTACTGTATAGGTATGCTGTGAAGATACGCGGTGTAGGTAGATGAATTAATAGTACCTCGCAACCGATTTAAAAATGTGAAAACTAACGTTATTATTATGACCGGTCTTCTGGAATCGACCACATCACTTAACTTCTCTTCAAAAAAAGAAGACAGGAATAAGGAGAAACAACGAAGTAGCAACGTTAACTTTAGCTCACTCAATAATATGCTTTTATGTAATGTTAGCTAGCTATTTTGCTAGCTTGTTAATAGTAACGTTTTGTTGCTAACGTTTTATTTGTTTTTATATTCATTAATGTTAGCTAGCTAGCGTTGTCATAATTTTCATACCAACCCCATGTCAGGTAACCAACCATAGTTTGACAGTTCTTATGTATTGTAAAAAATAAAAAAAACTATTTGGTAAAAATAAGTGGCAGGTACATTTTAGAATCCACCAACTTCTGTGGTGGTACACGAAACTTTTGTTCAAATGAACTAACCACTATGGAGATACCACTAACGTTGCTGTTTTTTCTCTCTACAGATAGAGATATCGCTGGCGTAGACAGCATCGGAGGCAGTGGGTGCACCCAATCATAAAACGGAGGCTACAACAGGGAGCCTTCCATAATTTGGTGGCAGAGCTAGCTTTAGACCAGGAAAGGCACCGTAAATATTTCAGAATGTCTGCGGTGCAAATGGAGGCCCTTCTCTGTGTGGTGGGACCTGACCTGACGAGGAAGACGCCACATTTTGGCTGTAACAGGACGAATTTGGACTAAACGAAGAAGACGCTGCCGTCCCAGCCACCCCTGCGTGAGCCCGCACACCAACCCCTCTGACTGGCTAGGGCAAGAAAAAAAAAACTAAACAGGACATTGATGACGCACTCGTGGCGTCCATCACTGCTCCGCCGAAGCCTACAGCCCCCACTGTGAAGACTGCAGCTGAGCTTTTCCTCTTTTTTCTATTATTACCTTCTCCCTTAGGTCTACTTCCCCACTGACCCTCATCTACTACCTGGGCTGTAGAGTTACTATTGAAGCGTTTAAATTAACTTCATAATTAAAAACGAGAATAATGGCAGAAAGGAAAAATTCTCAAGCCACTGCGATGGCAGAGGAGGAATTGAAGTCACTCAAAGCATCTCGTAGCGGTAAACTTGGAGCGTGTACACGCATAAATGAATTAAAGTTGTTGATGGGGGAAATGTGGACAAAGTGAATCAGGGTCTTGAGACATTTGATCTGCTTATAAGTGAATTAAAGTTCATGAATCTGTGCAAACAATGTTGTCTGATAAATTAAAGGAAAAGGACAGAATGGAATGGTATTAACAAGCTGTTTTAACAAGCACTTTGTTAGGTCTGGTCATGCTTTTGCAACTGCTACATCCACTCCCACTGTCAACCATGCTGCCTCAACCCCTAGCACTGGTCCCCCCCAAGCACTCCGTGCTTCTCCTTCCAGCCAGTAGAGGAGAGTGAGGTGCTTAGGGAGTTGCTTAAACTGGACCCTTATAAATCAGCTGGGCTGGATGATCTGGACCCTTTCTATCTGAAATTAGCAGCTCACATTGTCTCAGCCCCCATCACCTGTCTGTTCAACCTCTCCCTGCAAACCTCAGAATTCCCCATGGACTGGAAATCTGCTGCTGTCATCCCACTCTTCAAGGGAGGTGACAAGTTAGACCTAAACTGTTACAGGCCTATATCCATCCTACCCTGCCTCTCCAAAGTCTTAGAGAAACTGGTCAACAATCAGCTCACCCACCATCTGGAGTCCTATAGTATCTTCAGCACTACGCAATCCGGCTTTAGATCTGGCTACGGTTGTGTCTCTGCAACACTTAAAGTGCTAAACGACATCATATGCGCCTTTGACTCCAAGCACTACTGTGTAGCTGTATTTATTGACCTGGCTAAGGCCTTTGACTCCGTGGACCACTGCATCCTGCTTGACAGACTCAAGGATGTTGGACTCGCAGAGGAATGCCTGGCATGGTTTAACAACTACTTCTCTGGTTGTGTGCAGTCTGTGAGAGCTGAAGGCCTGCTGTCTGACCCAATGTCCCTGTCCATGGGTGTCCCCCAGGGCTCCATTCTGGGTCCAACACTATTTAATATTTTTATAAATAACATTGCTCACGCGGCTGGAAACTCTTACATCCATCTGTACGCTGACGACACCATTCTTTACACGTCTGGCCCCTCTCTGAACACCGCCCTGACCGATCTCCAACACAGCTTTAATAGCATCCAATATGCCTTCTCCAACCTCCATCTTCTCCTAAACACAGATAAAACTAAATGCATGATCTTCAATCGGACCCAAAAATCACCTCACTGGATGGGTCAGTACTAGAATTTGTCAACACATACAAATAGCTAGGTATCTGGCTTGATAGTTCACTCTCCTTCCAAACCCACATCAATAACCTACTCACTAAAGTCAGAACAAGAATTGGTTTCCTGTACCGCAACAAAGCCTCCTTCACTCTGCAAAACACACTCTGGTAAAAATGACCATCCTGCCAATTCTGGACTATGGAGATATCATTTACAGGATTGCCCCCAAAAACCTTCTCAATAAACTGGACGTCATCCATCACACTGCCATCCGCTTTGTCACCGGTGCCCCTTTCAATACACATCACTGCGACCTGTACTCCCAAGTCAACTGGCCATCATTCCACACCAGGCGACCCACTGGTATCAGTTCATCTATAAATCCATCATCGGCAAATCCCCCCCCCTACCTCTGCTTACTACTGAACTTCTCATCCAGCACTCGCAATCTCCGCTCCAACAAATATATCACTCTGGTCCCCCCCAAAGTCCGCACCTCCTTTGGCCGTCATTCTTTTCAGTTTGCTGCCCCCACTGACTGGAATGCGTTGCAGTTGTCACTAAAACTCACCACTTTTATAGCATTACCCACTTTTAAACACTCACTTTCAGATGTTGTCTCGGATCACTGCACTTGCTTTTAAGATAACTTCCCCCTGCTGTAATGTATAGATATTTTTGATACTGTATTGCACTCATGTTTTATATTGTATATATCGTGTTTTGTATCGTATATACTGTGTTGTGTTCTGTGTACTGACTTGCCTCTGTTCTGCCAATTGGCCAGATCGTCGTTGCAAATGAGAATTTGTTCTCAACTGACCTATCTGGTTAAATAAAGGTTAAATAAAAATAAAATAAATAAAAGTATGAACCAAAGATGGACACACTTAATGATTGAACACTTAATGACTGAAGTGGGAACATGGAAAATTACCGAAGGAGATCCACAAACGCTCATTCAACCACAGGACAGCATTTCCAATGTATCTAAAAAATCAAAAGGATCAAATCCATCCTCAAAGGCATCCTCTTCATTGTCCTTTGTACACCTGAAAGCTGACATGGAGAGAGCAGCTCTATTACAGGCAGTGGCGTAGCGGACGGGCCCGCAAGCGACGCACCGCGGGGGGGCCCCAGCCACTACGGGGCCCCCTAACATTGGATACCAACTTTTTTGTATATAATAAAAAATAAATAAGTGGCCCTTCATTGTTTCAACCTTAATTTTAATATATAGGCCTATATTTAAAAATATATACATAGTTAGCCGTATCCAATAGCAACATGACTTTGACGTCACACGAAAATGAGCAAGCGCTACCAGTGTACCAACGCGGGCTTGTTCGCCAGACAGCGCCAACGTTCGGAGGTTTCCAAACGCGAACGCGAACCGGCACGGTTCTTTGCCGGTGTGAAAGCCCTATATGAGGGGTTCAGCGTCAGTTCGCTTCGGTGCACCTTGCTGCCTGATTGTCTGTCCCTGTGTCATTCACTCTCAACATGGATACAAGTACAATAAGCATTCTTTAGGTGGAAGTTTACGGAAGTACATGTCTCAAGTATTATCTCGGCGGTTAGTCGAGTGAAAGAAAAACAACATACAGATGATAATTCACACAATATAATACCACGAAAGCGTACGGCACTAAACAATAACATTTATTTGGGCAGCATCATACTCAAACTCAGGCAGAAGGGCAGGGTCCGTTTTCTAAAAACAAAAACAAATAGATACTGACAGGAATAACAGGAATCATAGTCAGCAGGCCTCAAATTTAGGCCTATCCTCCGCACAAGACAGGCGCTGAGAATTAAGCTGGCCTCCAGATATGAGGAGGCCAAGGCCAAGGCTGAGGTGTCCCGTGCCCAGTTAGTGAGCTTAACATCAGACGTGTGGACTTCCATGAATATGGACGCATATCTAATAATTTTCCATGTTCCCACTTCAGTCATAAAATCATTAAGTGTGTCCATCTTTGGTTCATACCAATCCATTCTGTCCTTTTCCTTTAATTTATCAGACAACATTGTTGACAACAACATTCATGAACTTTAATTCACTTATAAGCAGATCAAATGTCTCAAGACCCTGATTCACTTTGTCCACATTTCCCCCATCAACAAGCATTTATGCGTGTACACGCTCCAAGTTTGCCGCTACGAGATGCTTTGAGTGACTTCAATTTCTCCTCTGCCATCGCAGTGGCTTGAGAATTTTTCCTTTCTGCCATTATTCTCGTTTTTAATTATGAAGTTAATTTAAACGCTTCAATAGTAACTCTATAGCCCAGGTAGTAGATGAGGGTCAGTGGGGAAGTAGACCTAAGGGAGAAGGTAATAATAGAAAAAAGAGGAAAAGCTCAGCTGCAGTCTTCACAGTGGGGGCTGTAGGCTTCGGCGGAGCAGTGATGTACGCCACGAGTGCGTCATCAATGTCCTGTTTAGTTAAAACATTTTCTTGCCCCAGCCAGTCAGAGGGGTTGGTGTGCGGGCTCGCGCAGGTGTGGCTGGGACGGCAGCGTCTTCTTCGTTTAGTCCAAATTCGTCCTGTTACAGCCAGCCTGTTTGGCCTCAATAGGCTGTCTGTAATTTGTCGTCTTCCTCGTCAGGTCAGGTCCCACCACAGAGAGAAGGGCCTCCATTTGCACCGCAGACATTCTGAAATATTTACGGTGCCTTTCCTGGTCTAAAGCTAGCTCTGCCACCAAATTATGGAAGGCTCCCTGTTGTAGCCTCCGTTTTATGATTGGGTGCACCCACTGCCTCCGATGCTGTCAACGCCAGCGATATCTCTATCTGTAGAGAGAAAAAACAGCAACGTTAGTGGTATCTCCATAGTGGTTAGTTCATTTGAACAAAAGTTTCGTGTACCACCACAGAAGTTGGTGGATTCTAAAATGTACCTGCCACTTATTTTTACCAAATAGATTTTTTTACAATACATAAGGACTGTCAAACTATGGTTGGTTACCTGACATGGGGTTGGTATGAAAATTATGACAACGCTAGCTAGCTAATATTAATGAATATAAAAACAAATAAAACGTTAGCAACAAAAAGTTACTATTAACTAGCTAGCAAAATAGCTAGCTATCATTACATAGAAGCATATTAT
This sequence comes from Nansenia antarctica, assembly GCF_963989245.1. Taxonomy (NCBI): domain Eukaryota; kingdom Metazoa; phylum Chordata; class Actinopteri; order Argentiniformes; family Microstomatidae; genus Nansenia; species Nansenia antarctica. Next base: position 11,607,163 of record NC_137684.1, read on the forward strand.
TGAGTGAGCTAAAGTTAACGTTGCTACTTCGTTGTTTCTCCTTATTCCTGTCTTCTTTTTTTGAAGAGAAGTTAAGTGATGTGGTCGATTCCAGAAAACCGGTCATAATAATAACGTTAGTTTTCACATTTTTAAATCGGTCGCGAGGTACTATTAATTAATCTACCTACACCGCGTATCTTCACAGCATACCTATACCGCACACATTTCCTGACTGCATAATATACCGACATTGCTATCTTCTTTAAACAGGAATTCCATGGTCGAGAGTAGCCTACTGTAGATGTCAACCAGTCAACCTGACATCTTCAATTGTGGATGGAGCAATCATCTATTTTAACGGTTCAACAGTCAAGGGCAAGATATGAACATCACCATCAGCCAGCCACTACACCTATATAGCCCACAGCTGCCACTATACACAATACTAGCTGTACGAATTACTGCATGCATGATTTATTTCTGTGTCGTGCCACATAGCTACACTGGCCCATCTCACATGGGATTACAAGACACCTATATTACTTACTGTGGGGAGCATGGCACGTTCTGGCCTGCAGAGGGAGCCAGACTGGTGGGGGATGGATGACGGGCTGATTACGGACAGGTGTCAGTAATCAGACTCGTTATCCAACTGGTCTATTTAACCTGTGTGTTTGTTCCCGCAGGAGAGAGAAGGAGGCAGGGAGAACCTGTGATAGTAGGAGAGACACGCTACACCACGAGCAGCAGAACCCGAAAGGGGGATCCAGCGAGCAAGTCCCGGAAGGGGAAGCCGACGCCGCAGCATTATTATTAATTATTGTTCGTGTTTATTATTTAGAAAAGACTCCTGCCAGCACGTCAGTGACGTACGCTGAGCAACGGTCAGAGTGAGAGTTTTTTCCACCAGCTCCAAGAGTCTTCAGGGACAGAAGTAACCCACTGGCCTTTTCTGATGAGTACCTGTGGGAGAGGTACAGGTTCAGCAGGCCCAGCTAGTGATGGGGGGAAACGAAGCTTTCGACGCATTGACACGTTCGACACACATGTGCCGGAAAAAGTGTTGATCTATCGATGCAGTCTATACAGCAGCTCCATAACGACATCAGCTGGTCAGGTCATGGTATGGCGGCTGTATCGACTGATTCACAAGTCAGGAATTTGAGGCAAAATACAATAAGGTGCTGTGATAAACTGTCAATGTCTGTGGCCATATATGCGATCTTAAATGTTGGTGTGTCTAGTAGACTATAATAAATACATATTATGAATGAATAAATGCAAATGTTGTGTCCATTTCTGATATGTAAAGATACAAATCTGAACGACATTTAGGCATGTGTGGGACATGGCTGTTTGACAATTGGGGCAGATATAGATGGTCAACATGGCATAAATGGGGCCACAGTGTTGGGATGTGCTTGTGGAACAGGGAAAGAGTGCAAAACAAGGCTATATTGTGGGAACTGGACAGACATGTGCTTATGTGAACAATAACATATGTATTGCTTGTGTACATGAACAGGCAAAGTGTGGGAGGGACATGGTTGTGTGGGACAGATTAGCCTATCATCAAATCAAATTGTATTTGTATAGCGCATTTCTTACAAGATGCAACTCAATGCGCTTCACACAATGAACATTTTCAGTCAATCAATCAATCAATACTGACAGAGCTGCGAGCAGGCAAAAGTAAAAACCTGTACACTATGTAGCCAGGAAAATTCCCTTGCAGCCCTCTACACAGAGCGAATACTAGCCAGTTTGCCTACCAGCACCCAGCGGTGGGCCCCCACACACCCGGCCCTCCCCACCACCAGCACACCCGGCCCAGCCAAGCAAGCACAGACCAAAGTGGCCCCGCACAAGGACGGCCAAGCAGGTGACGGCCAAGCAGGTGACCACCGGCACAAAGCAAACAAGCAAGGGCGAAAAACCTGTACACCATGTATCCAGGAAAAGTTCCTTGCATATTATCGGCGTACACACTGTCCATAAATTTAGTGTTATATCTGCATCGTTCTGCATCCAGCATGGGCACAGGTCCTGCCAAAAGAGAATCTTAAGCACAGTTATGATGCAACAACACAATAAAGATGACAGCAATACAACCTGATGGTGGTCCTGGTACACCCTTGTACCGGTTCCAGTACTGCTCTAGGTGCTACTGGGAGCTGACAGTGCCTCATCAGCACCCGGGTCCTTTTTCCTGTCAAAACAAATCTCAAAACACGAGTATGGTGTAATGGTCTAGTGATCCTAGTTCTATAATGTCCAATGTCTCCCTTAGTAGCAAAAGGCGACATTGAATAAGTAGGTTTTGAGGTCTCGCTTAAACATTTCCTGAGTTTTAGACAACCTCAGGCCCTCAGGTAGGGTGTTCCACAATCTAGGAGCATATATGCTAAAAGCTGATCCTCCAAATGTCTTTGTCCTAGCCTCTGGCACTATTAAAAGTTCCGTGCCACTAGACATTAGGGGTCTAGCTGGTGTGTATCTTATGAGCATGTCCACCATGTAATTGGGTGCATCGCAGTGATTTATAGACTAGTAAAAGGATCTTAAAGTCTATTCTTTTACTGACAGGGAGCCAGTGTAGTGATCTCAAGACAGGTGTGATGTGCGCTCTTCGTTTGGTCCTAGTAAGGACACGAGCAGCAGCATTCTGAACCATTTGTAGTCTATTAATCTTTTTTTGGGGGAGACCTGTCAGGAGAGCATTACAGTAATCTAGCCTACTAGTAACAAACGCATGCATTAATTTTTCGGTGTCTGCCTGGGAGAGAAATGATTGTACCTTAGTGATGTTTCTTAGATGGTAGAAGGATGTTTTAATAGTATTATTAATATGAGTTTCAAAATTTAGATCTGGGTCAATTATGACACCAAGATTCCTAGCCTGACACTTAGTGTTAAGAGCTAGTGTTTTCAAGTGTGCTGATAATTTCTCTCCCAGTTTTCTCGCCAATGATCAATACCTCTGTTTTTTCTTGATTGAGTTGGAGAAAATGTTGTGTCATCCAAATATTAATATCAGCAATACAATCTATCAGGTGGTTGATCATCTTGTAGTCGTTGGGAGTTACTGAGATATAAAGCTGAGTGTCGTCAGCATAGCTGTGGTAGTTAACGCTATGCCTCTTGATAACAGAACTGAGGGGTAGCATGTATAGGCTAAAAAGCAACGGTCCTAAAATGGACCCCTGGGGAACTCCACAGGTTGTGCTATAATTTTTTGACTTATGGTCACCAAGGGCTACAAAGTAGTCTCGGTCAGCCAGGTAAGTCCTGAACCAGTTTAAGACCGGACCTGAGAGGCCAACCCAGTTTTCAAGTCTCTCAATAAGTATGGAATGGTCTACCGTATCAAAGGCTGCGCTTAAGTCTAAGAGTACAAGAATCGAGAGTTTTTTCGAGTCTGCATTTATCCTAAGGTCATTAGTTACCTTAAGCAAAGCGGTTTCTGTGCTGTGGTATGATCGGAAACCTGACTGAAGTGGGTCATACCTATTATTTAAGACTAAGAATTCATGAAGTTGTTTATACGCTGCCTTTTCTAAAATGTTGCTTAGAAAAGTGAGATTGGATATTGGTCTAGTTTTTTGGATCAGAAGGATCTAGGTTACTTTTCTTCAGGGTGGGTCTAACCAGGGCGGTTTTAAGCGCCGCTGGAAATATCCCTTTAAGTAGGGAGTGATTTACAATGCCTAGTATGTCATCAGACACAGATTCAAAAATGTCCTTAAAAAAGGTGGTAGGAATAGGGTCAAGAGGACACGTAGACGGTTTAAGCTGTGACACAATTTTACCTAAATGTTTCAGTACTAATCATGGTGAACATGCTCATAGTCATGTTCTGTGGTGGCGGGTCTACAGTGTTACACAAACTAGTCTTTCCTGAGTAATACACATTCTAATATTTGTTATCTTATCCCTGAAGTGGGCTGCAAATTCCTCGCATTTGGTGACAGAGGCTGCGCCGTCTAGTGTTCTAGGAGCAGGGTTTACAAGGCAATCAATTGTCGAAAACAAGACCCTGGGGTTATTCTTGTTTGTAGATATTATATTTGAGAAGTGATTTTTCCTAGCATTTCACATTGCCAAATTAAAGGCAGATAGATGTTCTTTAAAAATATTCTGATCAACCTGTAATTTGCTCTTTCTCCATCTGCGCTCAGCTTTCCTACATGTTCTCTTTAGGAGATGTATTTCACTGTTACGCCATGGTGCTCTCCTCTTGGCTCCAACCTTTTTTAGTTTGGTAGGTGCCAGGGAGTCTAGGGCCATTTTTACTTTATTGTTAAAGGTAATTACTACGTCGTTTTCATATAACGTGGGAGTTGTGTGATTACTGTTCATTAAAGCTTTGAAATTCTCAGCCACTGCAGGGGTAAGATAACGTTTTTTAACAACACGTTCAGCATTGCTTTCAGCTTTACGTGTTACAATGGTAAAGAAAATACAGTAATGGTCAGAGATGGCCAGGTCGCTGATACCTGATATTGAGACCTCAAGACCCTTTGTAATCACAAGATCAAGGGTATGGCCATGATTGTGAGTGGGTTCATTGACATGTTGGATAAAATCCATAGATATCAAGAGGTCAATAAAATCCTTAGCCCTCAAGTCAGCCTCATTATTAACATGAAAATTTAAATCTCCAGTGATAATAATCCTATCATAATTGGGATGGATAATGGATAGGAACTCAGAGAAGTCAGGTAGGAAGGTAGGGGCTGGTTTCGGCGGCCTGTATACAGTTACCGTTAGAATAGGTGGTTGGCATGCCATAACTGTGGCATGATATTCAAAAGAGGAGAATATATCAAAGGATATGCTCTTGCAGTTTAGATTATTTGAAGCTATGGTAGCTGTTCCTCCCCCCTTTTTTCCATTTCTGATTGATTGGAAAACAACTGTAGTTTGGGGGAGATGCCTCAATAAGGGCTGCTGCTCCATTTGTATCTAGCCAGGTTTCTGTGAGTAGCATACAGTCGAGTTTTCTATCACAAATGAGATCATTTATGATAAATGTTTTTTTGTTCGATAGCGACCTGATATTCAAAATTGCCATGGAGATGTCATTTTGACACTGGGACTGATTTGAGGGAATACTTAATGAAATGGGTACTAAGTTTCTCATATTTGCGTGTGTGTTACCTTATTTGTGGTGGTGGGAGTCCGGTGGGAGACAATAGTCTGGATGGCATGTTTGGTGTTAGAGAAATGGATCGGACTCATCCCACATCAGCTTCGACAAGCCTACACATTTTTATTAAGGAAAACTATTGGCTCCACAGTGCTGGGACTGAGACGGCTCCTCTTTTTGCTTACAATGTCCCCTGCTTTTGAGAAAACCCTTTCGCAGACAGACAGACAGAGGTTGCTGGCATATGTAGGTATTTGGTGGCCAGCTTGTACAAGTTCACATATATGGTCTAATGTGTGGCCCAGTATTTCAGCGGGTAGGGGTCGCTCAGGTACCGCTGCACCTCCACCGTGGCGTCTGCTGTTGGGCTTTGTACATTATGTGCTGCACCTGCAGGAAACACAACAATTAGCCTAGTTGTCAAATTGACAGCTTTTTATGTGATCCTCAACAATTGACTATGTTTTGCAACCAACCAACTCGAGTGTCCAGAAGCTCCCAAAAGTCGTCTGTCTCTTCGGCGGCAGGCATTTCCTGTGCTGAGGTTGGCTGCTGAGAGAAAGATAAAATAAATAAAATTAACTTTGTGGTCCTCTGGGAGGAATTTGTTCAGGACATACAATGTGCTGCTGTTGAAATACACAGTGCAAAGGAAAGGGTATCTACCTGTGAGGTTGAAGGTGCGTTCTGTGTGCTCTGAATAGCTGAAGCACACTCAGCAGGGCCCGGACCCAAACACCTTCCTATCTGGACCCAGACCTATAACCCATGAATTATTGAGAATTATTACATTTTGACGGAGCGTTTCTATCTTAATCTGTGCAGCTTTTCTAGCCTTTACGGTACTGGTTTAGCGGCCCAAAAATCATCTCACGTGATGCTACTCATCCAATGGAATCTGTGTATTCTGATAAGCAGTCAGTGAGATGAGAGATGGAGAGACAAAGCAGTATTAACACAGGACTGTGTAATGTAATAAGGCAGAAACAGCAGTCAACCTCTTCACAGCCTCCTGAGCGCAAATGTTTTAAAACGGGGGTCCAACAGCATGGCCAATGCCAGGACCCCAACGTTCTCCACACCGTAGCTTGCCGTCAGGAGCCGGACCAGGTGTAGGTCCAGCTGTGAGGCAGCAGGGTTGGTCATCCGACCACACTTCTCCGACACCTTGTGCTGCATTATTCTTATTATAATCACCTTTGATGCAGACATGTTTGAGAGGGAGGGGTGGGTTGAGGGGAGGGAGAAAAACAGAAAATATTCATGCCTTTTTCAATGTACATGACATCTTCTATACTGGAATAAAAAATATTATAAAAAATATCACCTTTGATGCCGAGACTCTTTTCTCCTCGGACAGCTCTAAGGTTGCCCGATGAAATGGTGACAATATATCAAGGCACTCAGCCCTCAAATCAAATTCCCCACTAGTCAGAGCAGGGATGTCTGTGCTCAGGCTGGCCAGGGCCGCTCCCACCGACAGGCGCTGCTCCTTCATCCTCTGTAGCATCAGGTAGGTGCTGTTCCATCTCGTGTCCACCTCCTGGATCAGCTTGTGCTGGGGGACCCACAATTGGCCCTGAAAAATGGACAGTCTCTCCTTCGCTGTGCTACTAGACTTGAAGTAGGCTACAATCCTTTTGGCTCTCAAACGTATGTCTTTCAGCTCAGGTGTGAGGTCCAGACCCTTCTTCACGACCAGGTTGAGGCTGTGAGCGGAACACGGGACATGGCGTACTCCCAGCAGCTTCTGCACAGGAAATCATGTTGGAGGCGTTGTCACGGTGATGAGGCAGTGAACCTTGTCCTTCAGGCCACATTCTCCCAGCAGAACACTCTTGGCCTCCTTTATGTGTTCTGCTGTGTGCGTCTGAGGGAATGTGGCCACCCCCAGTAGCACGGTGGAGAGCTTGCAGTCCTCACCAGCGATAAAGTGGCAGGTGACGGCAAGATATGCGTCCATATTCATGGAAGTCCACACGTCTGATGTTAAGCTCACTAACTGGGCACGGGACACCTTGGCCTTGGCCTCCTCATATCTGGAGGCCACCTTAATTTTCAGCGCCTGTCTTGTGGGAAGGATCGAGTTTCTGGACAAACCCTATAAATCCTTCATCCTCCACCACTGAAAATGGCATGTCAAAGTTGTTTTTGAATTTATTTTTTTAGTCCTTCTGTTGTCTCTGTGAAGGCAAAAAAAAGAAACATTAAATTTCAGTCCAGACCATGACCTTCTGCTGTTTAAATGTATGCTTACTTGCTTCTCCAACTGGCCTTCCAGTAAGTCGATTTCAAGTTTGAGCTTCTTTCTTTTCAGTTTGAATTGCTTCCTGCGCATTCCCTGTATTTCGATCTCTCCTGCAAGATACTTGGAATACAGGGAACGGATGGACTGAAAGGGAAATTGTGTCAGAGTAGCAGACCATCTAGATGTAATAGCATAGCAATATGAGTAGTTACTTACTTCAGTACTTGGTGTTTGGTTGCTTGTGCTTGGTTGGTCCTGCAAAAAAGTTGTTGGGTTTCACATAATTTAAAGAATGCAGACACATCCACAACTTTCCACATTAAATGGTTTTACCTCTGCCACTTCTGTAAAGGCTGAGATTGTGTCCTCCTCCAGCGCCCTAGATGTGCTGGGGCCATCTCCCTGCAAATACAAAACACTGCAGTTAAAGCAAAAGAAAGAATTGCATAAGATGCATGGTATTTTTGCTAAGCAAGGACGACTCACACATAGGTCAGGGTATAGGTCTTGAGGAGGATCAATAAGTGTAATGATGTTTCTCTTCACTGAAAGATAAAGACTCATTAGTTTTTGCCATTGAGAGACTGATCTGTTGAGGAAGAGTAGTAGATAATACCTTGCACATATTGAGAAACGTTGCCTTGGGGAGGGACGTCTGATGAGGTCCTCCGCAGAGGTGAGGTCCTGCGGTGGAGGTCCCCCACCAGTGGCAGCGGCGTCAGCCAGTTTTTTTGTTGCTAAAAAGGGACATATTTCCAGATCAACAACTACTTGACCAAGGACATTTCACATTTCATTATAGGCTACTTACCACTCTGGAAAATATTTTAATATTTTATTTTGACCTGCTGCCAGGTGCGAACCTCACCACTGGGATGGCTCCTGTTGAGATGTAAAACAATAATTAATATAAGCCAAGGGTTACTACATTTCACATTTACATGACATGTTTGTCATTAGCAGAAGCCTTCATCCAAAGTGACACATACATAAGTGAATCATCTATCCATCAGTAATCATGAGAAGAAGTAATCTATGCCAAGACAGTCTCTGGTCATTGGCAGTTACAATGCTAGAAGAACATCATTACTAGGTGAGAAAGGCTTCAAACACCTCACCCATTTAGACTAATTGAGAGTAAATGCATTGTAGTTATGTCAGTTGTGGTAAGTGCGTCTACACCATCATTTTAAACATACATCTGATATTATATTATAATATATATTATTGAGACTGATAAGATCACAGTAGTGAATGTTCATTTATTACAAGATGACAATAAAACAATAGGTAGGCTATATCACTTACGCATTTAACCCGTCCGCAATTCGTTGCCACGCCATCTCCCTGGCTTTATTCACTACGGCAGTGCTGCCTTTGCGAGAGATGACGGGCCTTTCCTCGTCATATAGCTCAACCATTAAAAGTTGCTCTGCCCTACTGAAAGAGCAGGCACGAGGGGTTTTTTCAGTTTTTTTTGCCATTGTATCTTCATTTCGACTATCGGCTCTTCTCGGCTCTTTATATCTTCGGCCACGCGCCCATATCGAGGATTTCTAAGCCGGTGTTCTGTGAACACTGATGACACAAGGCTGATCCTCGTTCGAGGAATCACCTGAGGCTTGAATTCCAATCCCAAGTTGCCTGATCGCGGCATTTATTTTTATCGCCGATGTACTAATCAACGTTCGTGGAATACCCCCCAGGTCCATAGCCCTGAGAAGGTTCTCTCTTGTGTATGGTTGGCGGTCATACACCTTCCACCTCCATGACGAGAACAACTCCTCTATGGGGTTGAGGAAAGGTGAGTAGGGTGGCAGACAGGCATTGAGGAATTGTTGGTTGATGTTAAACCACTCTAATCTGGTTCGTTCGATGGAAACGAACATTGTCCCAAATGATAACATAAATGGGATGATGTGCAGGCCCAGGATTCTGTTGCTAGCGGTCCAGGAGGATGTCTCGTAGCTCTGCCAGGAAGGTGAGGAGACGTTGGGTGTTGTATGAGCCAAGGACAGTATGCCGGTGGACAAGCCCCCTCTGAACTCATGGCAGCACAAAGAGTGATGTTACCCCCGCGTTGGCCAGGAACCTCAACGATAGCTCTTTGGCCAATGATGTTACGGCCTCTTCGCCTTCGTTTCATGAGGTTGAACCCAGCCTCATCCAGGAAGATGTACTCATGAGGTCTGGCCATCGAGTCCAACCGGAATATCCTCTGTGAAAATGTGAAAGTGTTCAGGTGTTCAGAACAACAGTCAATACAGTAGCACAGTATTGTACAGTAGTACTGTAGGCCACTGAGCAACACAGTATGTGCACCCACTGTACTGTGAACATGGATGTATACTTACTTGCACATACTCGTAACGCAGGTCTTTGATTTGATCAGAGTTGCGCTCAAAGGGTACCCTATAGGCCTGCTGCGCACCCTTTGGCGCCGGAGAACTCTGTCTATTGTGGCCAAGCTGACATTGTCAATGTTCTCAAAGTTGACATTGTCAGCAATGACATGTTCTCAAAGTTGACATTGTCAGCAATGACTCTGTCCCTGATTCTTGTGCTGGTGTAAATATAGCAACCCTCCCACCTCCATGTGGCATTCTTTCAACTCTAGAGAAACAAACATGCATTACAGTACTGACTTGTATGTACCTGTCGGCAGAACCGGAGGGCGCCGACAGGTACAGCACCAGGCGGTCGACCCGCCGCCCTCAGGTCTGGAGAGGGCAGGTGGTTCTCGGCCACGCCAACGGCGGTGGCAGGCCACCCAGGCAGAGGTCCGCGCCGGCAGGCCCCCCCACGAACCTCTCCACGCCGAGCCTGGTCCAGCAGCCGCTGGCCGTACAGGAATGGCCTCCAGGGTCAGGGCACGGAACCGGCGCGGGTGCTCCTCCGGGCTCAGCCCGAGCCGGTTCCGGATGGCCCTGACCACCGTTGTGTAGTTGGCTTGGCCGACCGCCGGGAGGCTATGCAGCGCGAGCTGCGCCTCCCCGGAGCTGGTGGGCCCACTCCTCCTCCAGCCACCCGCTGCTCCGGGCCACCCCCTCGAACGTCTCGAGGTAGGCCTCCGGGTCGTCCCCCTCTGTCGTCCACTGCATACGGATCCGGGTCCCGCCGCCTGCCACGCCGCGGTCCCCGTTCCACTCCCGGACGCGGATGAGGGCTCGGAGGTCTGCCCGGTCCTCGGCCTGGGCGCGCGCCATGTCCACGAGCGCCTCGTGGCTGACCCGCTGCCTGCTGTTCTTGCAATTGCGCCAGGTGGGCCAGGATGTGCCCCAGGGGTGACTCCATGACCACGCCCACCCGTGGTGTTGGTGGTGCTGGGTCCGACTCTCCTCTGTGCCTCACGTCGGGCGCCACTGTAACTAGTTCAGTGCACAGAGGGAGCCGGACACCAGGGATGCGTGTTTTTATTTGTTACCCTCACGGGTTCACGTTCTCCTGCACACCAAACAATAAACACGTCATTAGAATAACTTTAAACAATAAACCGGAGCTGCTTGTTTTTGCGCCATCATTTAGGAAGACTAAACTTTTCTCATCTAACATCTTGGAGAATTGAAGTCCTGCAGGATTATGTTTCTAAAGTACTGACTATTTGCCTGCCAGTACCCTAAGGGAAGATGTGCTTTACAATGTTCTGGAAAATAACTTTATTCCTAAGAAGTGATTCTATTAAAAAGAGGGAACTGTTTGTACAAAAGATGTAAACATGATACATGATGTACTGTGCGATTTTACTACAAGAAACATTTGGTAAAATGCATTCCATTCATAACCTACCTATTTTACTTTTTGGGAGAAGAGAGATTTCAGAAATATTACTGTAAATAATAAATGAAGTTATTGTACGTGAACAAGACTACTTTGTTTTTGATGAGAATGAGAATGATGAATCCTATTTGGTAAAAGCAATTTATTTTCAATAACGCAACAGCTTTACACTTGAATCACTTTTTTTTAAAGACCGCATGTAGAACTTCACATACATGCCTTTCAACAGTACACATTATTTAGCTAAGACCAATGATTAAAGACTTTGTAGAACTTTTTATCAAAATGATAGTTTTGTCTTAGTACTGGATATTAGAAAGTATCCGTATAAACCCTTCCTCACATATAAGGCCGGTTTCGCAAACAAGGCTTAAGCCTAGTCCTGGACTGAATCACACTTTCAATGTAAAAGCTCTGTTGAAGATGCTTTTTAGTCTAGGATTAGTCTTGAGCCTTTTGTCTGTGAAACCGGCCCAGTCTCTCTTTATAAAACGTGAAACAGTAAAACACGTACATCACACACATCTGGAATAAACTTCATATTGCACATATCTAGTCTAAGATGTCTTTTTGGGATTTTAAGTCAAACTTGAAGCTTTGGTCGATAGTTCAACTAACATTGTCCATTCGTGACATTACGAATTATACGGTTCTATCTCCATTTTTGTCAAAATTGAGTTTTTTACATAATCTGATCCATTAGGTGTTTATTAATGCCTGTGTGGTGTTATTTTTAAAATGTTGACATTTTTGAGTTAGTAATTAATCAAATACAAAGGTTCCATCTCACAAAACATACAAACTTTGACGCTCAATATCTCTGAACTACCCTAAACGGAGATAGAACCGTATCATTCTAAGCTCACGCAATGGACTGGATGAACACTACTTTCTTGGTAACAGGTCAGACAAAGCTTCAATCGGTCTGTCTGGAGCGAACATCTACCAGTGAACAACAGACCCACATCTCGAGGATCCTCACACACTCACTCAGAGGATGTTTATCACCAACGGCAGGTCTTGGTATTTGATGAGGTAGTACGGGTAGCACTGGCACCTATCGAACACTACGAAGACGGAGGGGTCGGGCAGGTGATCCACGCAGGAGTCGTACAGGTCGTAATCCTTCTTGGGGTGGAGGGCGGAGGTACCTGGTCTTCCCCACGCTCCCCTTTCCCACCAGCACCTTGGCCAGGAACATGTGTCTGACTTTGCTGACATCTGACACCATGGCGTAGCTGTTGGAGTAGGAGATTGGGCCATTCTCTTCCCTGCGAGTGTCATGACTCACTCTATATAACCTGTCCCTAACCAACGTAAAATATGGGGGAGCGAGCGCCGCGTCTGGCCGTACCCGTGTACCATCAATTACCATCACTTGGTCGTCCAATCCTCCTGCCCCTCGGCAGCGTCGGCCGCCCCCGCATCAGCGCAGAGCACGGTGCACGCTTCACATGTCCCTGACTGTCGTGCATGTGTAACCCGGCCAACTGGGGGCCTAAAATTACAAGGTGTGACAACGCCACCTTAGGACTTTCACCTAAATAATCTAGTCATATGAACCAGGTAAGCCTGACGGGCTGATTATCATGAACAGGGATTCCCTTCTTGCAGGTACAGGCCACAGAATAGTCAGAGACCCGGTTTTAGAAAAGTATACAAAAGATCACTTTATTACAAATACATCTTTTGGAGTCTGGAGCGAACATCTACCAGTGAACAACAGACCCACATCTCGAGGATCCTCACACACTCACTCAGAGGATGTTTATCACCAACGGCAAGTCTTTGTATTTGATGAGGTAGTACAGGTAGCACTGGCACCTATCGAACACTACGAAGACGTATAATCTATATGAACAATATGGATCAAGTCATTATATGAAGGTAGCTGTACTTACCACAGGTGATGACAGCCAGTCCAGTGTGATTGACAGCCGTTTCACTCATTGCGCATGCGCTTAGCGTCGACTTCCTGGTGTGTAATGACGTGCACCGCCACTAAAGCTGCTGCCAAGCTAACGGTAGAACACTGTTAACGGTACTGCCTCTGAGGTAATTGTAATTAAATGAATACAAACATGGCAATACAATACAGATATCGTCGTATAAATCGGCTGGTTTAGAGTGAGTTGTTGTGAGTTTGTTGTTGTTGAGTTGTTGTGATAAACTGTTAGCTACTGTTAGCTTAATCGCTAGCGAACTTGTTGTGCTAGTCAACATAGTCCGTTTTCTCCCCGGCCGGAGTGAAATACGTTCAAATGAAACTACATAATTGGTTTAATTTCCAACATTTCCAGAATTACACGTCATTTAGGCATTCTGATTTCATGTATTATAGTGAACTTCTGTCCACAATTTTTTGTTTCTCAACAGATATATGAGAATATATCAAATATGGACCCAATATGGACCATGATCCCCATAAACCCCAACAACTTCGCCGCTAAGATGTGGCGTCTCATCAACAACCCCAAATACACAGTGGTGAAGGTGTGATCATCGACCAGCAGCTGTTCGAGGCTGAGCTGCTGTCTCCCAAGCAGCAGCCGTTTGATGAACGTCTTCAAAACATGGACGTTTTCAAAACGTCTAACTTCCACAGCTTCACCAACCAGCTGTACCTGTACGGGTTCAGGAAGGTAGTGGTCGCCCAACCGGCGGGGTCTCCAACCGGCAGGATCCTACGTCACTACCAGAATCCAAACTTCAGACAAGATCGTCTTGAACTTCTCGTCAATATTAAATCTAATCGCGTTCGCCGACTGCCGAGACAAAGTAGAGAAAAGAGTTACCGGTACATAGTTGTTTTTTTGTGGTTAATATCTTCAAAACATGGACAAAACGTCTAACTTCCACAGCTTCACCAACCAAAATGTACGCGTGCGTAAAATGCCTATGTGGGCCGCGAATACTTTTGAGATTTTTAAGTGGGCCTTGAGTCCAAAAAGGTTGGGAACCACTGGTCTAGTGAAACCTGCCCATTGACTTTCGTTGCCGTCTGTCTGATTTTCATTTTCGGCGCGAAGACAAATGAACACGCCGAGGTTAGAGGTCATCGTATTTATGAGACGACTTTGCTTTGGATAACAAGGCCACCATTAGACGTGGCTGAATCATTTGAGTTTGTCTTCTTTTCGTCTATCTCGGTATCTCGAAACATCTTTTCTACAAATACAACTTTGCAACTGCAGATACAGAGCAACATCACTGGATCAAACTTCAGCTTTTAAAAAGGAGAATGGACGACTTGCAATTCATGGACAGCTTAAGAGGAAAGCGGATCAAGTTAACGCTGAAAACAGCAACTTTCCTCGGAGTTGTTCAGCGGATCAACGTAAACAAAACAGTGCTTTTAGAGGATGGTAAGACAAATAACTGTCTTTTCCCCCACATTTTGTCCCGATGTTCCACTGACTTTGCTTGGAAGAAACACGTGTTCCACTCAGCTAACGTTAGACAGGTAGCTAGCAGGAGGTGCAACGCATGTGGAGAGGCCGTAAGTTGTGTTGTTGCTACTGTGTACAGTTAGTTAACGGTTTGTCTTGTGTTACTTGGGTTGGGCTAGCCGTGTTAGCTAGCTAGCATTAGCTAGTAAGTTATGTGTGGTATTGCATAAGACTTGCCTAAGAGAGAAACAAATATAAAGTTATAAAAATGCAGGGCTTCATTCTTGTTGACAATGTTTACTTTGATTTTTTTTCTTTTCTTGGATTCAATGTTTACTGTAGTAAAAAAGAAATGCATGTACACAGAAGCATACCGCTGCCGACACAGTTCAGTGAAACGCTGCAACACGGCTTCAACCAAGCACAAACATTTCCGACACGAGCCTGTGAACAGGTGTGCACCTGCCTATTCCTCTCGGTCGAAACTGCTTTCGGAATGTCTCATCTACTTCTTCTTATTTTCAATTTGATTGGTGGTTGGTGTCACACCTTTGGCTCTAAAGGTGGAGCACAATGAGGGAGACCGAGACCGGAGTGGGAAAAAAGATTTAACAAAAATATGTATTACTTAACTCAAGATTCAAAGTAACTTCTTAACATATATTAAATGGAGTGTGTCAATCAGTACATCAGTGGTGTAAGTATGGATGAGTGGAATATGTAGTGAAAGCCGTGTTGTCAGTGTAAACCTAAAATGCTACATAAAGCCACAACAAAACAGAATAGCGAGCGTGGAGAGCAAGAAGAAACATCTTCAGTAATGTGCCTGGAATCATCATTACCTATCTATCAGTTAAAGTTACATTTCTTTTATTAGGATCAAACCCCTTGAGATGTGCCATCTCGTTTTCGAGGGGGTCCTAACAACACTACATAATACATAATTATGTATATGAACAAGACATATGACATAATAACAGGAGAAACAATAAAGGACCCAACCATGACAGAACACAGACAAACAGGAGACAAACAACAATACACATTGAGAACATCACAACCATAACAAGGCCAAAATGGATAACAGAACAAAGGAAGGCGGATCTACATACCACAATATACATTTTACAATAAACTTAATACAGCTGAAAATAACATTAGATGTAAATGTAAGTGGTGACAACTTCAAAGGAAACACGAACAATCAGTCAAAGGTAAGAAGACAGTGCATGCCATCGCCCTCTATCGGCCAGCCGCCACTGGTGCATGCTTAAAACTAACGAGAAGTGATGCAGTATCAGCATGTATCTGTTGTGGGAGAAACGGCTGGTCCATCCTCTGGTCCTAACCCCTAACAGGACGGACAGAGACAGAGAGAGAGAGGGACAGAGACAGACAGAGACAGAGAGAGAGAGTTCTGTTCTATTGTTCTGCTGTATTTCGCTTTTTGGAGACAGAGACAGAGACAGAGAGAGAGAGGTACCATAGGAGCTGCGTGATAGAGACCTGATTGGACAGGGACAGGGTATGACAGGGTATAACCGCATCACCTTGACTTACCGTTCAGAATCTCATGTCCAAAAAACAGCATCACCCCAGGAAATGTCCTTCCATTCTCCACATTAACGACTGAAAGAGATAAATCCACAGCAATAAATTACTAGCTGGTTCACTCATCATTGCAAATGAATAAATACATTTTAAAAATAGCCGGTTTTGGACACCCGGCCTCTCCACATGCGTTGCACCTCCTGCTAGCCTAGCTACCTGGCTAACGTTAGCTGAGTGGAACACGTGTTTCTTCCAAGCAAAGTCAGTGGAACATCGGGACAAAATGTGGGGGAAAAAGACAGTTATTTGTCTTACCATCCTCTAAAAGCACCGTTTTGTTTACGTTGATCCGCTGAACAACTCAGAGGAAAGTTGCTGTTTTCAGCGTTAACTTGATCCGTTTTCCGATTAAGCTGTCCATGAATTGCAAGTCGTCCATTCTCCTTTTTAAAAGCTGAAGTTTGATCCAGTGATGTTGCTCTGTATCTGCAGTTGCAAAGTTGTATTTGTAGAAAAGATGTTTCGAGATACCGAGACAAACTGATATCCCCCCTGGTCCTGTATCAGGGATAAACTAAACAACATTCAACACAATGAAACGGCTGGTCCTGTATCAGGGATAAACTAAACAACATTCAACACAATGAAACGGCTGGTCCTGTATCAGGGATAAACTAAACAACATTCAACACAATGAAACGGCTGGTCCTGTATCAGGGATAAACTAAACAACATTCAACACAATGAAACGGCTGGTCCTGTATCAGGGATAAACTAAACAACATTCAACACAATGAAACGGCTGGTCCTGTATCAGGGATAAACTAAACAACATTCAACACAATGAAACGGCTGGTCCTGTATCAGGGATAAACTAAACAACATTCAACACAATGAAACGGGTGGTCCTGTATCAGGGATAAACTAAACAACATTCAACACAATGAAACGGGTGGTCCTGTATCAGGGATAAACTAAACAACATTCAACACAATGAAACGGGTGGTCCTGTATCAGGGATAAACTAAACAACATTCAACACAATGAAACGGGTGGTCCTGTATCAGGGATAAACTAAACAACATTCAACACAATGAAACGGGTGGTCCTGTATCAGGGATAAACTGAACAACATTCAACACAATGAAACGGCTGGTCCTGTATCAGGGATAAACTAAACAACATTCAACACAATGAAACGGGTGGTCCTGTATCAGGGATAAACTAAACAACATTCAACACAATGAAACGGGTGGTCCTGTATCAGGGATAAACTAAACAACATTCAACACAATGAAACGGGTGGTCCTGTATCAGGGATAAACTGAACAACATTCAACACAATGAAACGGCTGGTCCTGTATCAGGGATAAACTAAACAACATTCAACACAATGAAACGGGTGGTCCTGTATCAGGGATAAACTAAACAACATTCAACACAATGTATATTCCAATGAATTAATCAATGAACTTGGCCTACATAACGTAAAGAAAATTAACAGTTATTTTACTCTTTAAATTCTAATAATAAAATAAAAGAGGGTATTATGTTAATATTGTACGCTTGAATAGACTAGACTACTGATGTGTATTTTGGTGGACTGAAAAACTCCAGCCAGCACATAGTAGTTTCATGTGCACGCACAACACTCCACTTGCTCTCTGAGAGTTAGCTACACAATATGTACATTGTACAGTATTAAGACACATTAATAGGTGATACATGCAGTAGTAGAATGTGTCCTCTCGCTATATGAATTTGCCTCTACAGGGAGAGAGCCTTTGTACCGAAAGCTCGGTGCATTTCTCTCCCTGGTCCTCCTCAGAGCGAATCCAAGACGCCCCGTCTGTCCTAGTGGTCCTTCACTGGTTGTCAACGTGAGGTCTCGGCGGTATTAGCCCTCACGGGTATGACCTGAAAATGTCCCCAACCATAACACACGTTGGCACCAGAAACACAACTGGTGCATGCTTAAAACTAAGAAGAGAAGTGATGCAGTATCAGCGCGCATGTCACGACCAGAGGCCATAACATCTATAATATAATGTAGAGATGCTTTCACGAATGTGACTTGACTGTTCTGAAGGCTCTCGTGATGCTGTCTGCAGATAATGGGGATGGGTAACCCTATATAGCCTTGATGACTTTTAAAGAGACATTCAGATTCTTCTTAGCCAAGTGACATTTAACATGTTATAATCATGTTGAACCGTCAAGATTCAAGTCAAAGTATTTCAATCAGGAGAGACTTAATGAATTTGTCAAAAGGTTTATTGTATCGTATTGTGTTTGTCTGCCTGTATTGTGTGTTCCCTGGTGAAGATAACATGATAGAAAATAACAAATAAACATGTTTGGTCTTTGGCCATCCTGGAGCTCATCACCCAGGGCCTTACTCTGGGATGGCAGCTAGCTAGCAGCTCCTATGATAATTGCACTGTTCGAAAAATAAAGGAAGTTCTGATCAAACAAATAGCTAATTCAGTGACAGATAAGGTGTTTGTTGACATATCCTTAGTTTGTATAGGTATGTAGTGTGTGAGTATATATATATATATATATATATATATATATATATATATATATAAAATACCATATTATTCCAGATTCAGAACACGGAAGAAGTTCGTCCAACGTCTATCTTTTGTCTGGGACACCACTGCGCCTCCACAGCTAGCAGCAGAGGTTGAAGCCGGTTTGGCGGCATGGATAGTTGCTACCTAGCTAACATTGCGAGGTTATATGGGGACATGTGGACTTGTTTGTGTGTTTTTGCCGAGAAAACATGAGCTTAAAAGTGGCTAGTTTCAAAGCATGCTTGTTCAAGATACCCGGTGGGTGCAGGGTAGAGAGAGGGCCCTGCCGTTTGGGTAGCTAATGTCCGCTTGCAAGCTCGTGTAGCTAGTAGTAGTACTTGGCCGCGTTCGTAAATTCGGACACCAGATCGCTTAAGATCCCATCCAGAAAAGCGTATCCACAGGAGTGTTGTATAATGTATTCTACTGTACTGTATGTATTCACCAATCACCGCCGTGACAGGGTTAAAGAACAGCTTGTGTTAGTTGTGGGCTAAACCGCCTAAACTGGGGTAATGTGTTCAACTTAAATCATTTGGCTTTTATTCAAAACATTCCACTCAACGCAGAGCAGACACTTATCACACACCCCGATGACCACTCAAACCCTACAGAGGCCTCACACACAGAGAGATGAAACACACACACACACATACATACACATGAAGTGGGAACAATTCTTCAACCAATGAGCAATCCATAATGAACGTTAACAAACTACAAACATATATACACATGTGATTGTTAATAATTAAATATCTTGAAATTGTACAGAAAGATGAATAGGCTACTGTTTGTTGCACTTTGTAAGAAAGGCGCTATACAAATTAAGGTATTATTAATTGTTTTAGCATTAATGTCTAAATCAGCGTCTGTTTTCTGACAAGAAGGTGAAAGGTGACAGTAGAATGTCACAACTCTTTAACTCGGGGATCTTCATACTGGTCCGAGTTTCCCAGTTGGAACTCTGACTTGGAGGGTCGTTCTAGTGGTTATTTCCCACTAGGGAGTTTCGTATATATTGGTATCTGTTACTACTAAAAATGAAGAAGAGTTCTTGAGCAAATTTAAGACTTGTTTATTCAAAAAAGCAGGTTACACAGCATGGCCCCTCAATGGAGCTGATGGTCCGAATCGGTCACAGGATATTAAGTCAAAAATATGGATGTGAAGAAAAAGAGGCAGAGCCCATCTGTGTAGAGGATTTTATACCCTGTCACTGCCACTGTCGCTGAGCCAATCAAAACAGAGTCCACGTCATTTTAATTTGGTTGAATACAAAGTATACCAGTGAGATCATAGTAGGTGAGGTCATTCTCTGTCCTGCAAATAGGATGTTATTGTCTTATTATAATGCAATTCACCCTATGGTCTAATACAATTCCAATGCAATTTATGTTATGGGCGTCTTGCTGGCTCGGGCCCTAATGCAATTATATCTTCCCATGATGACATTCCTATGGGCGTCTTGCTGGCTCGGGCCCTAATGCAATTATATCTTCCCATGATGACATTCCATCCTCTGCACATGCATGTCAAAAGGCCATTGTGTGTATTAGAGGGCCATGGCTATGGTTACAGAGCATGAAAATACACTACAGGAGCTATAATACATTTATAGCTATAAGACCTACCTCATATAGCAACTGTAACTGCTGTTCACTGCTCGACAAGGCGGCTAGCTCGCCTGGCTAACTTCTTCTGGAGCAACCTAAGCTAGACTGGTTTCCATTACCAACATTAGCTATCTAGCATGTCCGCTAGTCTCATAGTAAGTAGCCCATCTGTCAGAAGCCCTTTTCTCACAGACATGACGGTAAAGTGCCTGAAAACAGTTCCCGGTATAATTTTGTTATTGTTTGCCTGACCCCCGGTATACGCAGGCCTTGATTTAACGTGGTTTACACGCTACACTCAGGGTACACAGCAGTGTCTCCCAGTACACATAAACATAGCCGACCAACTTCTCCTTCCCTACCTGGCTAGTGCTGCATTGGTCTATCAACTTCACTAAGCCCGACCTGTTGTAGTCGATGTTTGAGGTCTGCGGACTCGTTCTGTCCCTTCTCTGGCTCTGCTTTTTCAGGTTGGCTAGTACCTTGAAAAACTTCAAAATCTTCATCCGCCAGCTTGCTTTTCAAGGTGATAGGTTTGTCTGACACATTTGAAACTTTCATGGGCACCCAGCTGTCACCCCACAAGGGTGTGATGACACGTCCGACCATGATATTACGAGGCATAGATTTGGACGAGGTGGGCTCGACAACCACTGTACTACCCGGTGACATGGGGACATTCTTTGGCAATTTACCCCAGACTAGATGTTCTTGCCTCGCCAACAGGGTGACTGACTGCTGGAGTTTTACACTTCCTTGCCTCTCCACCGGGATGAGTTCGCCATGAGATTTAAGAACTGCTCACACTCTGGAAGAAGATTGCCACTGGATACAAGACGCCAATAATCATTGGTTGTTTTGAGCTGATGCATGAGAAATCTGATCACATTTGTGCCTAAGATCAAGTCGTCATGTTGGCCGGGAAACACAAGGATAGGCGTAATACAGCTCTTGGCGCTTTGCAAACTGAACTTTAATGTATAAAAACGCAAACAATGAATACAGATACTGAGGTACAGATACTGAGGTACAGTAAATAAGGCAACAATCATACAAAGTGCTGTTTCTTCATGAACAATGGAAGCTACCAGAACAACTTAAGGTACAGAACATGAAAAGAAAACAAAGGACCAGGGTAGAAACGAACAATAGTAACACGCCTGATATTGACCACATGCTAAAAAAAAACTAAGAATACATGAAGGGTTTAACTTTGTTTCCAATGTTTTCTTTTCTACTTCCAGTATTTAGTTTAACAACAATGTATGTACAAAATAAAAACATTTATTAATTCAAACCAAAAGTTTAAAACTAAATCCTCAGCAAGACCTCATGTTTACAACATTAACATTTACATCCTGAATATCAACTTTTTCCCTCAGCTTGGTGCCCGGCCAACATGACGACTTGATCTTGAGCTCATGGATGATAAGCCATTCCGCCTCCCCTACCGGCGCGTACCTCCAGCATATATGTAGGTGGTCATAGACACACACATACACATACACACACACACTCAGTACTCAGAGGGTCAGGATCAGGCCTAAGTGGAGTAACAACTCCCCCCTCTCCTTCACAACAACAGCTGATACACAGATTCATCAGCAGGGAGTTTTTCAGCAGGCAGGGAGTCAGGAATAGGGACTTTTTGTTTTGTTTTTATCTTGGTAGCCTCATTGCTACTACTCTCCACAGACTAAGTACTATACAGTCTCTGGATTGTTTGTGTCGGACAGGACACGAGGTCTAACAAGGTGTGAGGTTTTATCTGTAGGCTGACACATGTTGTACCAATAGTTGAATGGTTTCATAATCTGCACCTTTTTTAGTGGCCTTTTATTGTGACCATCTTAAGGCACACAGTGCAATAACCCCGCTGTCTAATCAGCATCTGGATACGCCACACCTGTCAGGTGGATGGATTATATAGATAAAGGAGAAGTGCTCACTAACACAGATTTAAACACATTTGTGAACTAATTTTGAGAGAAACAGGCCTTTTGTGTACATAGAAAAAGTATTTGATTTCAACTCAAAAGAGACGTTCATATTGTTTCGTATGAAGTGTCCTAAATGGGCTGTGCTAATACTTCCTTTGTTAAACCAATGACCTATCTGATCAATGCATTTCACACAAAGACTCAGTAAAAACAATCACATTATAAATAATTTATTGCAGGCAAAAAATACTGGAAATAATATTTACAAACTATAAAACAAACATTCCTTTTGTGGGATCCATACATGACTGAGGGTAAAAACAAACGTTGAATTTATAGTTGAATTCTTCCATTGTGACATTCCTGGAGCAGTGGTGTGTTTCTCATTGACTGCCAGACTGCAAGAGATTTAAAGCTATGTTCAACAGACAAACTGCATTCAAAACTATACCGTTGCCTGAAACAGTATTGTACTCCTCAACAATTATGTAAAATAACTTAAATATCTAAAATGGTCCATTAGAACCTGTAAAGGAAGAACAAAAATAACCTTACATTCAGATTCAGTAGTATTTCAAGCTTTTTTTGTTAGTTCGCAAACCCATCCAACCATTTAACTTCTTAATAATTTAATAATTTAATTAATAATAATAATTAATTTAAATTTTTTTTCTTCTTAAATGTATAGCCTTTAACAGGTTACTTGACCAAAATTAAAATTAACTAAAAATGGCCAAGCACAGACAGATGGCTCTGGGGCTGAACCCTGGGGACGTATTCAGTAGGACATGCAGAATAGAAAGCATTTCTATCTGCAACATTGTTTATCTTGTGTCCATTGAATGAGCACTTGATGTACAGGAACCCCCTCCTATGTTGTCTTTGATAATTCAGTTAGTACGCAATCAAACTATGCACACATTGAATAATATGCTGATCTATTTCTTGTGCCAATAGCCTGTAACCATATAGCTATAACAAATGGTTGTTTTATTTTTAAGATAATAGATCTTTGTTCCATAGAACACAGTCTTGTCCCCCTTTTTTGTTAGGGTTAGGGTTAAGTATTTTGAGTCATCGTATTTGCTCCAGAAATCAATACCCCTAAGCCAATTTCACTAGCCAAGTCAGATTCAATCAGGGCTTTATTCCTGCGGAGCTTGTAGATGGTATTTCAGTATGTTGTTGTGTGTCACAGTAGTTTCTCTTAGCAGTTACTGCCCGATACCTCTCCGGTTTGTCCTTGGAGTAGTTATCCCTCCTCCCTCCCATCCCTTTGCAGTCCCCTGCATCCTCCACTTGAGTCTCTGTCCCACATTCTCTTCATCCTCATCTCACTAAGAGCCGCACGCTCCACATCCTTTACCGCTGGCACAGTAGTCAGCAGAATTTTAAAAGTTAATAGCTCTCTCTATGATTGAGGGTAATTTTATCTGGATGATCTGGTTAAAGGATTTGCTTTTATCTCAACCACAGTGGCTGTCCCCTGGCTGGTGTTTTGGTTGGTTTTGTTGTTGCGCAAAAAAAGACCTGGAAGAATCTGGGCTGGCCCCAACGTGTTGTCCCTGGGTTCTGAGACGGTTCGGCTGCCGAACGGGAAATTGGGAATTGGACACTTTGGAGAAGAAGAGTGATTTGGCCAAGGGAAACGGGGGGGAGGGGGGGGGGGGAAGGGAATGCTTGCGGTTTCACCTTGAAGCCAGTACATCTCTGTAAGTATAGTACTCCATTACAACCATACTTAATGTTTATTGCAAATATCTTAGTTCTCCTGTTTACTCAGTCTGTCGCATTACGCCAGATCATAGAGGTTTTCTTACGCCGGTCGAGCCTGAGGCCATTCGGATGGATTTGGCTCCGTCGCTGTACGCTAGCGCTATGTTAGCGAAAGCAGGCAGTTTTTCTTCTTTCCGTCATGCCAAAAACTTCGAAAGCCAAATGAATCCAATTAGTTTAGTCTTTATCCGTTGTCTGGAGGCAGGCCCATTCCCATAGTTTTAAGCTCCCCTCTGTTATTCTATCTGGTGGGCTCTCTCTGTGGCGTGCGGTGGTTAATCTTGGCCGGGATTTGACTGACCACAGGAGCAAGACAGTAGGGGTGGTGGACTGGCCTGAGCGGTTATGGAGGGATGGGGTTGGACGTAACGACTGACTCGAGCCTGGGAGTGATTTGCCCGGCTTGCCTGATTACGGAGTACGGTATACCTACCAGTGTTTTCTTTCTATCCCTTCCTTAGTATTCTTCAAGCGTTTCCCAGCAGTACGTGAATCTGAATGCGCTTGTTGTTGTGGCATCGAAGAAACATTACGACAACACTTTGTTTCAACCTCAACTAGTAATTCGTCCAAATCGTCCGCCATTACTAGCGACAGCAGCTGATTCCGTTTTAGCGCTACTATACAAGAGTTTATAACTATGCAGGTTTATCGGTATATCAAGTTCCGCAATAAAGGCAAGCGTGTTAATAGAACAATTGCTAAAATAAAGCTGGTTGACGTTCCCAAGTATTAAAGAAAAAATGCTTCGTTGTCGGCAGGATTCGAACCTGCGCGGGAAGATCCCAATGGATTTCTAGTCCATCGCCTTAACCACTCGCGCCAGGCGAGGGGAAGGATAGTCTGTTAAGGGTGGGGAAGAAAGTGCAAGAGGGGGAAGAAGAAAAGGGAAGAAAAAGAGAGGAAAAAGGGAGAAAAAGAGGGAAAAGAAAAGGGAGAGAGAAATTGAGGCTTCTTTTCCATTACCTACATGTTTAATAGTCTCAATGTATTATACACAATTAATGCACAATAGAAAATGTCGCCTTTGCCATTTTTGTATGGGGGGAAGAATGGATCCGAAGGTCACCGGTTCAAATCCCGCCAGAAACAAGAAAAACAAAAAGTGTCTCCAAAAGTGTTGTTTTGTGTAAATTCAAGATCCTGTGAGCTAGTTATAAAATTATCAGACCTGTTTCTTTCTCTTGTGGACTGGGCATCACTAGCAATGTGTCTGATTGATGTCAGAAATGTCAGATAAAATATTTAAATGTGAAAGATGTTTATTTTATTTAAATAATCACAAAAAACATACTCACACACAAATAAATAACTATTTACAGAGAAGTGATAAGATTTATATATGAAATATAACTTTTAATTAAATATTAACAAATAAACACACATTCACACACAAATAAACAAGTTAACCTGAGGTACTATTTACTACTAACTATTTACAGAGAAGAAAAGAGCTACTCTTCCATCTTATTCTCTCTCATCTGCTTGATCCACTGGTCCTTCGTCAGAGACTCAGTCATAGGACAATATGGGTGTCCCTTATAATGGCTGTGGCCAGTCATTGCCTTGGGCTGCCCACACTTCTTGCAGCAGTTAGGCTTTCCACTCCGTTTGCGGACGTTCGGGGCAGCCAGATGAGGGGCAGGTGGAGCAAACAGGGTTTGGAGAATGACAGGAGGAGGGAGAGCAAACACAAGGGGGGAAGGGGTGGGGTTGGTGGTTGGAGGGAAAGTAAAAAGTGGACTGGTGAATGGTGGGTTTATATTCCCAAACACCTGGGGCATACTTCTAATGTGGTGAGGAAACAGCTGCCTCTTGGCTGCCAGCCTGGGTCTCACTGTGGGTGCGGGTGGTGCTGCAGTGGCTGTAGCTGTGGCCTTCCTCTTTCTATGAGCCTTCCCTGCTGTGCTCTGTGGCAGGTGGTAGGAGTGTTGAACTCCAGGCAGTTGAGGGGCAACGGCAAGGCGAACCTTGCCTGGAGGAAGGGACTCAGCAGCCACAGAAAGGCGAGGAGGCAGATCAATGCCCTGCTGCAGCAAGGATAAATCCTGCCTGGCCACCCTCTTGTTGTGCCACTGGATGAGGGTGGTCTGGTTGACATGCACCAGCTGCAACGTGGTGTCTTGTAAGAGGGCCCCGTTGGCCAGAATCAGTTGCCGAATAATGTTAGTCACGCAAGATGAGAGTCCATCTTGTCAGGGTCACACTGTCCTTCTTTTTTGGTGACCTGTGAATCTGGCAGAGCCTGACAAAGATGGACTCTTATCAGTCGGCAGCAGTCTGGCCACTGCGCAGGAGAGCCGCTTGAAGAAACCACACAGTGTCTTGTGCTCTCCACCCCAGGTGTGAACTCCGCCTTCTTTTTGGGGGACCTGAACCTCCCCGTCTTCAGCCTGTCCTGGTGCCGGGCAGAAAATACTACCCGCCTCTTGTCGTATTCCGGCAGGGCCTGCCACAAGCCGAGGATGGTGCTGACAGCCTGGTTACTGAGGACTAGGCTGGTCTGGGTCCTCAGGCCCACCAGATACTGTGCCATGCTGTCCACGTGGTCCATTCCCCCCACGTTGTTCTCATCCACTGCCTGAAAAATAATACCAATAACATGAGTTAGACACACATAGGAGATTAACAGAAACATTTTTGGAGAACAGTGGATTTACAGGGAGAAAGCGAATGAGAGAAAAAAAAAAAAGAAGAATTACTTACCAACTGCTCTGCAGGCAACTGTGGGGTGGGGGTGGTGAGAGCAGAGGACTGGGTATGTGGTGGAGCATGCTGGAGACCACTGGTGGAGGCTTGGGCAGCTGATGGAGGTCGAGGTGGAGCAGGGGACCAGGCACCACATTCAGAGAGCAGGGTGGGCGGTGGGGTAAAAAGGGCACCACTGGCAGAGGACTGGGTAGGTGGTGGAGCATGCTGGAGGCCACTGGAGGAGGCTTGGGCAGCTGATGGAGGTGGAGGTGGAGCAGATTCAGATGATTCAGAAAGCAGGATGGGCGGTGGGGTGAAGAGGGCACCACTGGCGGTGAGGTTGTCAAGGCTAGCCACTGTGGGGTCAATGGCATCCCCTTGGAAGCCTTCATCCTCCAGTTCCTCTTCTATGGCCAGGTCCTCCAGCAGCTGGTCTGTCTCATCTGCCTCAGGGTCTATGTCCTGCATGGCTTGCCCTGTCTGCCTGTATAAGTAGTCCATGCCAATAAGCTCTCCTGTTAACGAACATGTTATGAACTGTTATGAACATACAAAGAAGCACAGATATGTACAGTTCAAAATACAATGCACCAGTATTGTGAGTTCTAAGTAAATATATGTATTTCTAAATAATTAAATTTACCAGTGTACTGTGCGGGGGGACGGAAGGAGGGGGCGTACTTCCGACCAAACACCTTTGTGCTGTGTGTGTTTACACAATGCACCAGCTTTCCAGAGTAGCTGAGGAGAGCTGACGGCTTCTCTGTCACAGCTGCAGCAGCCCGGTCCTGATTCCACCTGTTCAGGCCTTCCAGCAAGTACAGCTGGAAGTTGAGGCTGTTGGCCTGGGTCCCTGAAAATAAAAGAGAATGCATGAATGAATTATAGCATAAACTTATTATTTTAATTTGCACACAGTCTCTTCAAAAGCACTAATAAAGAAGCAATCAATATGAACATTTCAAAATAACAATGATGTAATTGAACTCACCTGGAATGAACCTGTTCAGGTGGAGGTGGAAGGACTCCAGGGAGTTGGAACCTCGTGCACATCGGTACTTAGTAAGCACGATGCCCTCCTTAGTTGTGGTTCCCTTCTCTGTGTAGAGAGGCACGCCTGGCAGGTCCTGTATGCACTTCACGTGCCTCTTCTGGACTCTCCAGATGTGTTCCATTCGCACCCGGTCAAGCAGAGGAACACCAAGAAGGTCCCTCCCTTTGTCTCCCATCAGCTCCTGCAGCAGGTGGTCCAACATACGGATGGTGGCCTCCTCCCCACGGGTCCTCCGCCTGCAGTACGCCCCCAGGTCAGCCTTGGTGATTTGCCTGTCTACTATAGCGTCTGTGATAGTTGGCAGACCCTCCTGCCGCAGCTGCTCCCTCTTGGCCCGACGCAACAGAGCCACATCCGTGGGGTCCCACTCGAAGATGCATACAGACAGACGGGACATGAAGATGGGGTAAAGGGGGTGGGCATCGGTTGTGCAAACGTTTAAACTGAAGAGAAGAATGGCAAATTTAATTGGTCAGCAGAATAAAATTATGACAAAACAGTGCTTGGATCAAATGAATGAATAACATGGCAACATTTTATGGACATATTCACCATTGAGACAGTCAATGCAGGCCCAGGCCGGAGAGGACTCTGCACAGGCATGGCAGGGACTGAGGCTGTGGCAGCAGCAGGGGCCATGGCAGGAGGTGGAGCTGGACCCTGCACCGTAGTAGCAGCAGTCACAGAGGCAGACGTGGGTGCCGATGGAACACTGGATGACTGCTGAAGACTAACAGAAACAACAAGTATCAATTACCAGAATAAGAGAGACTGATAATGGGATCATTTTTCAGCATGACAAATAGTTACATTTCATTACCTTCTGGGAGTGAAATCCACAGACGCAACGCCGTGGCCCACCAAACAGCAATGTCTGGCCATGTGCCTGCGCTGGACATTTCTCAATCTGTAACCAAATGGAATGCTCAATTTCCTTGCATATACAATCTAGCCTATGTGTTCACTCTGAAGTTGGTGTATTTCACAGACAAACATTACCTTCTGGTAGAGGGTATACCACCTCTTTTGTCTGGGGGCTGGCTTGTTCCCTACATTAGAGGGCCATACCCCAATGGTGGCAAATGCCTTTAGGCGAGACAGCCACTCACTGGACCCCATGGCCCTGTGCTTCTTGGTCGCCATCTGAGGCCAAAAAGAGGAAGAATGTCAATCTAACTGTCGAGTCTGCAGTAGCAATATTTTATAAATGAAATGAAATTTTACCTGTCATCAATCATAATCTTTCACCATAGTGGTGACCATAGTGGTGACTCCATAGTGGTGACTCCATAGTGGTGACTCCATTGTCAGTAAAAAAAAATAGTTCACCATACACTCCATAATAGTTCACCATACACTCCATAATAGTTCACCATACACTCCATAATAGTTCACCATACACTCCATAATAGTTCACCATACCATTGTCAGTAAAAAATGGTCATGAGTTAAATCAATCTATCTGCAACGGGTCACTCCCTTCACTTAATGGTATAATGAATGACAGAGCACATTCATCAACATTTCGCCAGTAACGACAACCACACATCAACCACACATCAACCACATATCAGGGGTCTTATTCAACTTATTCATTCTTGATTCAATAAGCTATGTAGCTATTCAAGTTGTTTTTAGTGACTTTAGTGACACATTCTTAGTGATCGAAAAGCGAGTTTACCTTGCACTCGCTCGTATCGGTCTCATACACAGCGAACGTTGAGTGTGTTGCTATGAATGGATTAAACAACACAGCATTAATTCAGCAGGATATGTATTCAGGGTTCCCACACTTTTTCACCAATGATTTTCCAAAACTTTTCCATAACTTTTCCATAAAATTTTACCTAATTTCCATGACTTAGTTTATAGAGCGCAATAATGAGCCTCAGCAGTGTAGCAAAAATGTAGCATGGTTAATGTAAGGGAAGTTGTGTCTATCCAACATTACCACCTATCCTGGGGCATTGCGCAATGGCGTTGGAGTCTATGGCACCCATACAGGTGCAGTGCAATAAATTAAAATATCGTGGAAAATTACTTGGATTCTGTGCCTCTCCGCTCTTCCTCCAGCCCCGACCAAATGAACATACTTTTCAGAAGGCCGACATTTCTGTATTACATTTTTTTTTAATTGGTTTTATCATTCTAATTTTTCTGAGATACTGACAGACAACTTACAGCTCATTCGTTTTCATGAGCTGTAAGCCATAATCATCACAATTACAAGAAATAAAGGCTTGCAATATGTCACTTTGTGTGTAATGAATCTATAGCCTATTATATGAGTTTCACTTTTTGAATTGAATTACTGGAATAAATTTACTTTTCTTTTTTACTTACATGCTTTTCCATGATATTCTAATTTATTGAGCTGTACCTGTATTCTTGTATTCAATTATGCATTGAAGTGAATGTAGCATTTATCAACAAACAACAACAAATAACCAAATGCTACAGTATAGCTTTTCATGTGAAGAGTCTTTCTATTTCTCTCTCTCTTTTGCTCATCAAGGTAGGTACAATACTTCTGCCTTGCACCTGCAGCTGATATAAGCAGTTCTTTTGTGATCGGCACTTCACACACTCCTCCAACTGCCCTAATGTGGTCGATAATGAGTCTCTGGGCCACCAAGGTCTGTTCCTTCAGATTCTCTACCTCAACTTCTTTATTGACAGAGAAACCCCTCTCCACACTTGCCTGTCCATGGGACATCACAAGAAGCACCTTCACCACATCCCAAAGTCTTTTGAATTCAGTGCTAGAACCCATGGTCTCATGAAACAGAGTATCCACTCTATCTGAGGTGGGGGAAAATTCTCTGAAACCTGGAGTGACCAGAGCAAAATCACAGAACGCCCTGTACTCTCTCAAGACATCATCACACACTGACTCATTCACTTGATTTGCAGTGACAAGGGTTTGCAGGACTCTTTTCATTTTGATCACACACTGCTCTTT
This sequence comes from Nansenia antarctica, assembly GCF_963989245.1. Taxonomy (NCBI): domain Eukaryota; kingdom Metazoa; phylum Chordata; class Actinopteri; order Argentiniformes; family Microstomatidae; genus Nansenia; species Nansenia antarctica. The sequence continues at coordinate 11,637,877 of NC_137684.1, forward strand.
GTGAGCAACCATTTGTCTGGGATCTAGACACTGCCCCCAGGGGTCTATTGTTCTATTTTCCCAATTTTAATAATTTTAATTTGTAATAAGCTTATGTAATCCCAAATGGAACTATCAAGTGTTGCATATCATTGTATTCAGCGCAAAATGCTCTTTTGTGGTATGTTATCATATATAATTTTAGGAGACTGTGTATTTCAAAATGACCACAAAAGCAACATACAAAATAAAACAAAAAACAGTTCTAAAACTTTACAATATGTATTGATTACAAACTGTACAGAATGAGATAGAAGACTTTTGGATGTTGAAAATTGTTCTATGAGGCCTTAGGTATAAATTAGTGTTGTTCCGATACCGATACTAGTATCGGCATGGCCACCGATACGCACACAAATGCTGGTATCGGCGAGTACTAACAAATAATAACACCCGATACCAAACTTTCACTATCGCGGAAAAACAAACACGCATGCTGTAGAGGTGTAGTGAGGAGAACATGTCGGCGGTTTGGAGATATTTCAAGGTGGATAGTCCGGTGTGTACAACGGCTAAATGCACAATTTGCGGTCTCAATGTGTCGAGGGGTGGCACTAAAGCTGCCAGTTTCAATACTAGCAACTTAATTAAGCATTTAAAGGCAAAACATATTAAAGAGCACGAAGAGTTTCTGTCATCTACTGCAGCTGCGACAGCGAGCAAGAGAACGGATGGACCAAAACAACAAACGCTGAGTAGCTCATTCCATAAAAAGGACCAGTGGGACGCGACGAGTGAAATGGCAAGAAAGATGACTGAGAAAATGTCTGAAATGATTGTGCTCTGTGACCTGCCCCTCTCCTTTGTTGACAATGTGGGATTCCGCCTTTTTATGGCTCACGCTGTACCTAAATACAAAATACCAGGTCGCAAATACATCACGGAGACGGCCGTCCCTGCCCTCAATAAGAAGGTGACTGAGCATGTTTCAGATAAGCTAGGAAAGGTGCAGGCCATCAGCTTCACTACGGATATTTGGACCAGCGACGTCTCCCCACTGTCCCTGCTTAGTTTAACTGCTCACTGGGTGGACTCCGAATCATACAACCGGGAAAGCGTTGTGCTGCATGCAAACGAGTTCAAGGGGTCCCACACTGGTGAAGCAATTGCAGAAGCAATTGAGAGTATGCTGCTTAACTGGAACATCCCAAAGTCCAAGGTAACATTAGCCTACTTCTTTGTTCTTGTCTTACTCTAAAATGTTGTATTTTCTCTTGTGTTTTTATTTTCACTTGTTGTTTATATTTACTTAATAATGTATTATTACTCATTATTGAAGGTCCACGCCATTCTCTGTGATAACGCCAGCAACATGAAGAAGGCGATGAGGGACTTGGGTGTTTCGAGAATGGGATGCTTTGCCCACTTGATCCAGCTAGTGGTGCAGGAAGGCCTACTGTCACAGCGGAGTGTGTGCGACGCGCTGGCCAATGGGAGAAAGATCATCGGCCACTTCAAGCATTCCCCACTGGCCACTTCACGTCTGCAAACTGTACAGACTGAACTTGGAATGCCAATCAAACGGCTGAAACAAGATGTGTCCAGCCGGTGGAATAGCACCTTCTACATGACAGAGTCTGCTGGAGCAGAAGAGATCTCTCTCAGCCTACGCGGCTGACTACGACCTCCCAGCCACCCTGAGTACCAACCAGTGGGCTTTACTTGAAAAAGTAAACATCGTCCTGGCTCCATTCGAGGAGATTCCGAAACAAATCAGCTTTAGCACCTCCATCGCGTCTGAAGTCGTCCCCACGGTGGTGGTACTGAAGCGACTGTTGACCCGAGAGACCGAGGAGGACAGCGGGATAAAAACAATGAAAGCAACCCTACTAGCGGCTGTCGACAAAAGGTTCCAGACCGTCGAGGAGGAGCCCCAGTATGCTGTTGCAACCCTCTTGGACCCGCGTTACAAAGACAGGTGTGTATAATAGTGTGCTGATTAAGTATAAACGTTAAGTGTAAATATTTACTTTATTCAACACGTGTATTTTGTTTACTATGTTACTGCAGATACTTCACAAGTGTGGAAAGCAGCAAGCTTGCAAAGAGTGCACTGATCCAAGAGGTGGAGAAGACTGAGGAGTCTCAATCACTGGCAGCAGAGCCAGCCAACAAGGCCTCACGGATGGAAGCAGAGCCCCACACAAGCAGCAGGACCAGCAAGAGCTGCTTTAAGGGGCTGTATGAGGAAATCCTGCAAGAGCATGATGAGGAACAAGGCGGGGCCAGCAGCACAGCTACACAGGTACAGATAGAGACATATCTGGCTGAGAAAACCATCCACCGCTTAGAGAGCCCATTTGAGTACTGGGGAAAGAATAAGGAACGGTTCTCCACCCTGGCTGCTACTGCTGCAGTGTTTCTCTGTGCTCCCTCTACTAGTGTAGATAGTGAGAGACTGTTCAGCACAGCTTCCAACATACTGGATGAAAAGAGGAACAGGCTGCTAGGAGAGAGAGTAGAAATGCTCATCTTTTTAAAGAAGAACCTGCCTATGTATTTGAACTTGAAGCCTAAGGATTTTAATTTGGAGGACTGAGTGCTGCTATGTGACATGTCTGCACTAATGTGCAGTGCACTTTATTTTGCTCCAGCTCTTTTGTTTTTGTTTTTTAAAGTGGAGTTTGTTTACATTTGTGATAACATTTCCTAACATTTAAAATATCCTTTTATTTATTTTACCAAATTCAGGCTGCACTTCTAAAATATTATTATTCCCTCAGGTAGGCCTACATCTTATGTTAGTCTCAAATGGGCCTTATTTTGTTTGTAAATGTTTACTTGCTGTTGCACTACTTGTACAGTTTTATATCTTAAAGTTATTTTGTTTGTAAATGTTTACTTGCTGTTGCACTACTACTACGACTGTTTTATATCTTAAAGTTATTTTGTTTGTAAATGTTCACTTGCTGTTGCACTACTACTACGACTGTTTTATATCTTAAAGTTATTTTGTTTGTAATTGTTTACTTGCTGTTGCACTACTACTACGACTGTTTTATATCTTAGTTATTTTGTTTGTAAATGTTCACTTGCTGTTGCACTACTAATACGACATATTTTAAACACAATGTATATTTCCAAAACTTTTCCAAAACAGTTAAGTTAATTCCATAACTTTTCCAGACTGGAAAATAGTTTTTCAAATTCCATAACTTTTCCAGGAATTTCATGACCGTGGGAACCCTGTGTATTACATATAATATTCAATATAATTGATGGATAAATTTTTCTGTGAACGTGAGTGTTCAACATAGAACTAGCCGTGTCTGTCCGTAGTCAAAAACGAGAGGTGCAAAGTGTTGCTATGAACTGACAACACCAAATTAATTTATATTAACAATTCCGTTGATAAAAACAATTTATAAAGCCAAGCTCAGTATCTGGACTTACCATAAACGGATGCAGTGAAGCTGAAGGTGACAAAACCGATGGACTGACAGTTCGAAATGTCATGAGTTGTTTGCATATGATGACGTGCACCACCACTAAAGCATTTGGGCGACATGATTGGCCACCACCACTAAAGCATTCTAAAGCATTGATTGGCTGCACTAAAGCAACCACTAAGCATTGGGCGACATGATTGGACACCACTAAAGCATTTGGCGATATGATTGGATGTGCACGTTCTAATGAACCAGACTAACGTGCTCTAGGTAGGCCACGACAACTTATAGCTCTGTGACCGATAAAATAGGTTATGTATGTACCCTTAATTATTATCATCAGATCCACCACAGCAGTAGAATATCTGATCAGTCATATATGAATGTATATTCATATTCTGGGAAAAGCTCCCTGCATTGCATGTAATCATAACTCAGAAAAAGCCTGTCAGGCATCTGCACTGTCAAACAAGGAGTTAGCCAAGATAAACCTAGTGCTTTATTCCACAACAGATAAAGTAAAACAGGATGCCACTCTGTCTTACATGGATATAGTGCCAGTGAAACGGCGAAGACCTAAAGTGGATAATCCAGCAAAACACAAAACAAGGGATCTGACGGTCAAGTACTACATTCAGAATGAGACTGGAAAACTCCCGGTCTGCAAAGCGTCATTCATGAGCATTTTTGGTAAGTATCCTATAGGCTAGGTGCACAATCTCCACTACTTCCTGAAAGGCAACTGGTTAGTGTGTAGGCCGCAGGGCTCGGCGGGAGCGGCAGCTCATCATCACCATATCAGATGACTCAGATGAGGAGCCGGTGACTCTGAACCCCAGCAGCCCCGTCCTGGTCCCCGACGAACACGACGAGGACGTCAGCATCCTGGAGGTGTGACCTCACACGACCCCCGACCTCATCTGACCCCTGGCTCAGACCCTGGTCCATCGATAGTGACAATGGTCTTTATTGTCATTGATATAGTACAGGTACCATACAACGAAATTTGGGTTGATCTCCATGATCTGTCATGGATGAAGAAAATGATTTAAGGAATTGAGTCTAACCCTATTAGAATTAATTATTCAGGGTTAAGTGAGCATGTTGTCCTAAATGTGGAACTAAACCAATGATTCACAACTTCAGTCCACATTTCCAAACTAAATAAATGCCTCGCATTCAACCACACAACTGCTTTTCCAGTTTCAAAGTCATGTTACTAAGAAATTTGCTGGAGGAAAAACATCAACAATTATTGACAGATGAATTGTTTCTTAGTTAGTAGTCAAGTCGGTTTGAGGGTGAAACTTGCCGGGAGACAAGTTTCTGACGACGCAGACAGTTTGCTCCTTCCTACTCTCCCCGGGGGGAATGTCTGGAGTGGGACTTCTGCAAGGAAGCACTGATTTCAATGTCAATCAATGTCTTGTTGTGTCTGAATTCCAGGTTCCTAGATGACATAGAGAAGATGCTGGGCCCCCCGGTGGTCTATAAGTACCTGTGGAAGTATGTGTGTCTCCTGGCCATGCTGGGGCTGCTGGGTGCTAGTCTGCTCAGGATGGTTTTGGAACGGCCGACCTACACCGCCTGGAACCAAGCTACGGTATGGGCTCTCCCCAGGCTGCTCCACCTGTGTCCTCCAGGGCATGATAGCTTTATGATAGCTTCATGATAGCTTCATGATAGCTTCATGGTGGCCTCATGATAGCTTCATGGTGGCTTCATGATAGCTTTATGATAGCTTCATGGTGGCCTCATGATAGCTTCATGGTGGCCTCATGATAGTTTCATGGTGGCTTCATGATAGCTTTATGATAGCTTCATGGTGGCCTCATGGTGGCCTCATGATAGCTTCATGATAGTTTCATGGTGGCTTCATGATAGCTTCATGGTGGCCTCATGATAGCTTCATGGTGGCTTCATGATAGTTTCATGATAGCTTCATGGTGGCTTCATGATAGCTTCATTGTGGCTTCACGGAATATGAGGATGTTGTCAGTATTTGCCTCCAAAAAACAACATTGTATTTGATAAGGATGCTATAGAGACTTGAACTCTATAGCAGTAAGCCCTCCCCTCTACCTTGCCTCTGCCTGTCTGTCTAAAATACTCATTACAAAATGACACCCTTAGCACAGCACTCTTAACACAACAGTGAGTACTTGTATTTAACCCTCTCCCCCGCTGTATGTCTGCCCCCCCCCCACTTTCCGCCCAGGCATCAGAGATGAAATTGGACTACCCAGACTGGGCCCTGGCTGTCATGGGTCTTCTGATCATCTTTGCCACGTTGCCCGTCCCCCTCGGCTACCTCCACGCCACCCTGAAGGCCAGGGCGAGACAGAACTCCATCGGCAGTGGCCTGGACGGGGAGACAGGCAGGTACACCAAGTGCAGCACCGTGGAGTGTGACACCCCTATCGCCGCCCTATTGGAGGAACACAAGGGAAGGACCACACAGAATTCTCCCATGCCACTGGCTGAAGAGAGCTGTAGACTACTCTCACCAACGGTAGGGGTGGAGGAGGAGGAGGAGGACTCGACAGGTTTGTGAGGGAGGGAGAGCGAGGGAGCGAGCAAGTACAGACTAGAATGTGTGAAGGTGAGATGGTGAACTCAAACTCAACAGTTGGGCTGCCATGAGACTTCACACAGTGGGACCCAGGAGGAATGCATACAGCTGTTATACAGCTGAATGTATACATGGAACAAAAATGTGTTGTTGAAAAAAATGAAATGATTAGTTATAAAAGACTCTGTTGTGAGATGGCCTCACAGTCATAACAAGAGAGGAGTTGTGTGTTGCCAAGACAAGTTCAAACATTACAATTGACTTCAGGTGCTTCTCTCCACTCTTGTGTTTGATGACGTCATACAGTGGGGGAAATAAGTATTGAACACATCAACATTTTGTCCAGTTAATGTATTTCCAATGAGCCTATTCAAGTGACATTTGCACCAGACTTCGGTATTAACTCAAACTATCCAGACAAAATGTTGATGTGTTCAATACTTATTTCTCCCACCGTACATGTACTGTCCTGGAGTGGTATGGAATTCCTTAAAGGTGCCATCTGAAGAACTCCTTCTACTACTGGTTGGATGCGGTTGGGTATTGTCCCTCTGATTGTATGACTTTGTAAGTAAAAGACGGACTGTTTTAGTGGAGGTAGAGATCGGGAGTACATGCTCGTTGTGATGCATGGATTTAAATGATTGTCATGATGATGACTTTTTTTTTCAACATTTCATCAATTTTGCATTCTAATGATATGTAATGCCCCCACCTTCTGATTTCTACCTCCTCCAGCCTCCCCTTTGTTATACGTTTCACTTCTGTAATCCTATCTTAGGTGTTACAAGGTAACTTGGTGCATATGATACATTATTTTCCAAAAAGGAAAGAAAAAGGCAAATATTACTGAGAGTATAGCCTGCTGAGTACTTGATCTTTTCCTTCAGTGATACGTTAAGAACAATATTCAAGTTCATGCACTTGTGGATCAAAGCATTGATATGTTGAAGTAATTGTTCATTAGCCATTTATTAGCATAATTCCAAAAGATGAATGAAGTCTCTGTACCGTGCCAAATTTATGACATTTTGTTGGCAATACTATTGCAAATGTGGAAGCCAGGTACATTCTTATCTTTTAGTCAGAACTCTCCAGTGTCAACAAGCCCAATAGAATAATATAACCTGTGGTTATTTATTTAAGAAAATGGTTATTATTGAACTTTAACCTGTTGAAATTGTTTTGGCTAGGCTACAGATGTAAAGTGCCTAGGTCCTCCATGCTGTATAGTATACTGTTGGTTGCGGATGATCCAGTGATGAACACAATTGGTCATTGGTTTCAACATGGTTTTTAAATATGTTTTAACATTATTGTACGTTTTTACGAACACAGAAGAGCCATATTATGTGTTTTCGGATGCACTTTTGCATAGATGGTATTTTTGTTGAGAACATGTAATATAATGCTACGTCTAATATATTTCTCCCGTCTTTCTAAAACTTTAGAGAAGCAATTTCAATGTATAATTACAAAAATATGTGAACTGGCTAGAATTATGTTTGTGTATTTTTTGTCTCTTACCTTGGCTGTGTTTGAAATGATCAACATGGTGAAATCAATAGAAAACGCATGTTGCTGATTTTATTTGATCGCTTTTTAGCCTCTGTTTTTTTAAACAGATGATGATGTCCTTTTGTAAGTATTTGTTATTTTTTAAGTATTCTCACATTGGAGTTAAAGGATCAAATGAAAATTTATTTTTTTGAATGTACAGTGAAAACATCTGTGCAGCTTGTTGTACAAATACATTTAATTGCAAAACCTTGAACAATTGTCTGTGCTTTTATATTAGGAGTGGTGTCAGCCTGACACACTTCTATCTAGGTGACATTATCTTTCTTCACAGGATTTACTTCATTAGGGTGTTATTGGCAGTGAGCAGTACACTCAATAGATTGATCGACAACACAGACAGACTCTTAATTTAGCAAACCAGTCGAATTACTTAATAGGTCGTGATGTCGGGAAAAATTGTCTGCTTATTCATCCACAAAAGATGAGCAAGCCATGTCACAAATGAACCTGACTTGGACTTCACTGGCCTGTGTGTCAAGTGTGTAATGGCAAAATATGTGTATGTAATACTAATAGTTTATCAACATCTAATACTGCCTGTTAACATGCTTTAATGACTCTAATGTTATTGATTATTAAACATTTATGTAGTTGTTGATTACCATGTAGGCTAACCCCTAGATATGAAGTATTAACCATGTGTACTAGAGCAACCGGTAACCAGCATGTCACTCCTTGCTCTACAGTACTTGGAAGGGGCTACCTTCTGGTCGGGGAAGTTTGGACTATTTCCCTTGTGTATGATTTCCTTGCCTTAAAGAAGAAACGTGTGTTTGTCTCTCAGGGGACGGCATAGTGTGCCATTGTATTTACCACCTGTCCTTAATAATGTTACAAACACTATGGAGTGTTGTGGCTCTCTTCGGAGTCTGGTCCTTCAAAACCTCAGTTTGGAAGGCTATGTAGCCCTACCACTTGGCCCTACCCCTACATGAAAACAAGAATTAGGACACCCCTAGCCTACGCGTGAACACGCTAAAATGGAGGACCAAGGGGTGAAATGAGATTGGGCCTTGGTATGTGGATGACCCTGAAAGGACGAAAGAGGCAGAGCTGAGTAAGCACCTAAAGTTCCAACTGTTCCAAGAGATAAGAGTGTGTGGTTCCTTGCAAAGGAATCATTGTTTGTTCAGAGATCACCTCATTCGGTCGAGTCTACCACCATAGATACTAACGTGTGAAAACCCCGCCCTGGAGAGGGGGTTTGGAAAGGTATGAAAACTGTATGTTCTAACTGTATTCTGGGCCCTCTGTTTGCTAGAAGTGGCTATGCTTGCAACCATTTATTAAAGACTTAAAAGAACAAGTATTGTGTATGTGCATCTTTGCCGAAGTCTCACCAAGGACCAACTAGTCTGCACTTAGATTTCCACGACAAGTGGCAAAGATTCTCTGCTTTGTTTGGATATTTAAGTGTCTGGGGATGGTGGTCGTCTTGGATACAGGCTCCAGTCAATCACCCTGGGACACCACAGGAGATGCTAACAAGAGGAAGAGATGAAGGGATTACAGTTAAGAGAGTGAAAGAAGAGTGAATACACCTGGCACAAAGAGAGGGAATAGGATCCGGTTACAATACCAGGTAAAAATGACAGAAAAAGCACATCACCATAGAAATAGATGATGATGATAACTAGTGACTAGCTGTTTCTGAAATATATTTCCATATTAGTGGATTCAATGGAAGAGCGGGTATACTGTATTCTATTGTGTGATTTGTGTCTTATAGAAGCTTTCCCTTTATTTTTAGAGGAGAGAGCTCTTGGTTGAAATGTGCATTTTATGCTGAGGGCCAAGTGTCTAACAGATAAAAAATCCAGTGTTTGGGAGTAGTTCCACTGCATGTAGGTCAACTACTAGTTTAACTTAATTTTGCAGTAACTTGGTGGTAGTTAAACACAATTCAAAAGTTAGTAGTATCTTCAGTAGTTAACTACTTTATTGCCATGTAGCGGTGTAGTGAGCCACTGTTGCTAACTACATTTCCTCACAAAACAAAAAAGGAATAGGAATTTGACGATTTTTCCAGCCCTTGAACTTCAAATTCCCTACTATTTATTCCCCAACTGCTTCCCATCTCCCGACTTTGCTCCACCTCACCTGTTTTTATCTTTCTCAGTGATTTCAGAGTGTTTCTGTCGTTTCAGTTTCTATACAGACTGGTCATCTTTCAGTATTCTTTCATCTTTTAGTAACTGACTGCCCGTGTGTCGGACGAAGCCGTTTCGCTGTAGTGAACTATACTTTTCAAAGTAGCTTTAGTTTGACAAATTATATTTCTCTCAAGGGTAGCTGTAGTGTTGTTAAGCTTCTTCCCTTGTAAAGTAATTAGTCATTTAGTTAAATACATTTAGCTAAGTAGCTTCCTCAACACTGACCAATTTCTCTTTCTCACAGCTTAGATTTATGGTATGGACACCCTCCTAAAAGGAAGCTTGGTAGCTGTATGTTTGTGTGTGGTTCTCCCACTGAGCTGGTCCCAGAGCCCCCCACACCACCAGCCTGACCAGGGGGTCCACCCGCCCCCACCCCCTGACCTCCAGCTTCAGAATGTGCTGAGGACAGAACAAGAGAACCACATCAAGCAGATGTGTGAGTCACAGAGAGGAGGACATTCAAAGAAGCACACAGATAAACAGGATGGATGTTTTTTTTCTTTAGAGAAAGACAATTCAGACAGATATCGCAAGATGGAAAGAAATTAATGTTTTGTATTAGTATACATACATACGAGATATTGGCAGGCTTAACACGTGTGTGGGGGGGTAATACTCTGCCTCACAGATGCATATGGGATCAAAGACGCAGACGTTGTTGCCGTGTTCATAGCAGCAGCCGTGGGAACCGTTACTCTGATGGGCGTCGTCTATTGCATCTACAACAGGTTCTACACCAAACACCCCTACCTGCACACTCAGCTGCGTGACGACTCAGGTAATACTACTGACATAATTCTATTCTATATACAAAGTTATTCTAAGTTTGGAATCTTTCTAGTGACATTAAATATATTGTCCTGGAAATGTTGCATATGACCGTAGACACTGAAGGTTCCAGGGGAGGCTGGTGGAGGTAGACACTGAAGGTTCCAGGGGAGGCTGGTGGAGGTAGACACTGAAGGTTCCAGGGGAGGCTGGTGGAGGTAGACACTGAAGGTTCCAGGGGAGGCTGGTGGAGGTAGACACTGAAGGTTCCAGGGGAGGCTGGTGGAGGTAGACACTGAAGGTTCCAGGGGAGGCTGGTGGAGGTAGACACTGAAGGTTCCAGGGGAGGCTGGTGGAGGTAGAGATCAGAGGACGGGCTCGTTGTAATGCATGGAATGGTACCAAACACACATGTTCTCCGGCATCGACCTCCACCAGCCTCCCCTCTGGTATGTTCTCTGATATTACTGGTGTGACGGCCCTGGCCCCATATATTGTCCTGGCCTGTACTAATATCTGTTTCCCTGTCTGCAGAGAGGCCTCCTGCTGGACAGGGTTACTAATCAGTAGAATGCAGGTCAGCTGGTGGACAGCTGATTGTGCCTCACCTGGTTCCAGGATCCAGGGCATAAGAGACCCATGCAGGCCTCAAGATGGAGGCCCCCTTCTAGGCACCATTATTTTCTATCTTATTTGTTTGTTCCTTGTTTCACACCATGCAACACTCACCTCACCACTTTCCACTACACTCACATTACACCACTGATTTACTGACTACCACACCTCATCTTATTATTGTTATTAGCCTCATTTAGTTTATAATAAAACATTTATTTTCATTACTTTAAGATCGTGTGTGTGTCTCCCGTCTTTTGTCATGGTCATGAGCCTGGCCGTGACACTGGAACCAGTAAGTACTGTTATTTCTCACTTGTAGTTTTTCCCTCTGTTTCTGTCTGTCTGTCTGTTTCTCTAGAATTAATCCTCGATCTCCCGGAACCCCCGACCGTTGCCTTCTACGGCTCTGTAGGAGCGTTTGATAGAGAGAGAGAAATGTGGAAGAGAGCTGAGGATGATACCCCCTCTGTGATCACAGCGCCCCCCTGCTTGTCCCCTCCTCCCTCCGTGGGGCCCTACCCTCCTCTCATCCTACCATTTCAGGACCATATCTGCACGAGATCTGGAGAGGAGCTTCCTTTGATGTCACACACTGAAGCCAAAGACTTGGGAGGGACTAAGGCAATTATGAAGATGATCATTAAGAGTTATCATCATGCTCAATCACCATCATTTAAATCAATCAAAAAGGAGAGTCAAGTGTTGTTTTGTAGAAATTAGTGATAGTAGTGCATAAATTAATATACAGCTATTACAAACATGCAGATGATGGTACTATGACACATGCATACATTAATTAACATTACATCAATATACCTGGGCCAGAGTTGTAGGCTATATCATAAATGTCTTTAAATGCCTGTGATTATATTGTAAAATCCGCTGAGGAAACCAACCATCACACGTTATGAATGCATAATAAACTGAATGTCAACCCTTGTTGTCCCATTATGCCTTTCCTCTTTCCGGTGCACTTCCATCACGTTGTGTTATTGGGGACATACAGAAGACGATAGAAATGTACCATAATATAAATTAGCTATAAGCGCTTGTGCAACTGCGTGTGTGTGTGTGTGTTTGTGTTCTATAACAGTAGTGTGTATGTGTGTGTGTGTGTGTACGTACGGAGGTGACCTCCTCTTTAGAGATGTGGGGGTTCAGACTGTGTGTGAGTGTGTGTGTGTGTGTGTGTGTGTGTGTGTGTGTTCTATAACAGTAGTGTGTGTGTGTGTGTGTGTTCTATAACAGTAGTGTGTGTGTGTGTGTGTGTGTTCTATAACAGTAGTGTGTGTGTGTGTGTGTGTGTGTGTGTGCACTTAGGAGCCGTTAGTAACATTTCACTGTACATTGTACCTGTACGATATACACGTGACAAATAAAATTAACTTTGAACTTTGAACTTTGTACCAGTTCTACTCAACCACAACCAAAGATCAAAGCCTTTTTCATTATAAGAAAATATGTATCATTTTACATGCCTGTCTTGTCCACTCAACAGCTGAACAATATTTTTGGAGACAAAATTAATTATGCTTCTGACGAATGTTGTAGTCACGTTGTTTGTAGTAGGACGGTTACGTTCTAGGGTGCACAGCACGTGTTGCCTTGATCAGTCACGTGTTGCCTTGATCAGTCACGTGTTGCCTTGATCAGTCACGTGTTGCCTTGATCAGTCACGTGTTGCCTTGATCAGTCACGTGTTGCCTTGATCAGTCACGTGTTGCCTTGATCAGACAGCTGGGAAATAATTTCGTAGGAACACGCAGTTGGATTTTAGAGGCATCTGACACCAGACTAGTCCTCCATCTCGCTGTATGGAAGTTATACAGTTACAGCAGCTTGTCAATTCTTCCGGATTATCATGTTTACCTCCGAAAGTTTGACTGGACTTCTCCTCGCAGACCACGTAAGTTGTTAATATATCATTAATTGCTAATAGATGAACAGTAGTAGGCCTGGGCCTAGGCCTCTATACAGACCTCGGCGTCTGATACAACCACACTGTCGGCCCGTTGTTAATGCTGGTGTTTCCCATTATTTTATTTGTATTTTGTATTTTGATGTAGGCTAGCCTATGTTCAAACGTTATGCTCAGATATGTGTTCAAAGACTCCGTGTCGTAAAACAGCTGCGTTGACGCTGAACACCTGTGTAGGCCTAGACTAGGCTGTGGAGGCCAAAGTTGATCAGAAAACGATAAAGAATCGAACCGATAAAGCAGAATTGGTCTCGATAACATCTTATGCTATGGTGAGTTTGAGTGTTTGCATTGTTTTATGCTATTAGAATTGTCTGCCTTTTTTTGTGTTAAAAAGAGAATTAGTATGATCTCCTCGTGAAGTGGTGGATTTTGGTGGGGGCCCATTTTCACCATGTGGGAAAACTAGGGTTAGGGTTAGGTGCTAGGGTTAAGGTTGTGGGTAGGGTTAGGGTTGGGGTTAGACATGCCAGCATGTACCAAGTCGACGTAGCACCTAACCCTAACCCTAGTTTCCCCACAGGTACCGTCTTGTCAGCTCTCGCAGAAATCCGCTAATAAACTGTGGGCATCGTGGTCCGTCGCCATTTTGGTGCACCCTCTTCTCAGTTTTGAATGGCGTGTTTGTTTGCATCCAACCAATTGTCTCAGATGAGATGAATCTCATGATAGATGGAGGTAGAATAATCATAATTGCCTTTTAGATTTGTGTTCGTTTGTCTCCAAGATAATTCCCTCTGCCTGATGTGTATCCATCTATGATAGGTGCCTGTCTGCTACGTATGTTTGTACATCTCTAGACTATGGAGCTGTATGTTCAATTAATCATCCTACCCTCTACGTTTGGTCTTAATTGTGATCAAGAAAATGTCCGCTCTTTTAAGACACAAGATAGATCTTTTCTAATTCTATGTGAATACGGCAATGTTAAGTTAGGCATATGTATGTGCAAGGGTGATATTGAGTGATTGCATGTTGGCGCTTTTTACAATTATTATAATGCTCTGCCTTTTTTTGTGTTTAAAGATAGTGTAAGTAAGTAAGTAATTACAGTAGTTGAAGGGTATACCACCGTCCACTAGGTGGCAGTATTTCGCTTGTTATGCTGTCCGGCTCATTGAGGAGCGTATTTCTTCAGTAGTGTAGTATTTAGTGTATTATTTATCTCCTTGTAAAGTGGTGGATGATGTCTCTACGGCGCACCCCTCCTCACGGTTACGTTCTAGGGTGCACAGCATGTGTTGCCTTGATCAGACACGTGTTGCCTTGATCAGTCACGTGTTGCCTTGATCAGACAGCTGGGAAATAATTTCGTAGGAACACGCAGTTGGATTTTAGAGACGTCTGACACCTGACACGAGACTAGTCCTCCATCTCGCTGTATGGAAGTTATACAGTTACAACAGCTTGTCAATTCTTCCGGATTATCATGTTTACCTCCGAAAGTTTGACTGGACTTCTCCTCGCAGAGAAAAGTAAGTTATTGATAATAGATGAACATTAGTAGGCCTGGGCCTAGGCCTCTATACAGATAGAGGCCTACTATCACCGTTGTTAATGCTGGTGTTTCCCATTATTTGTATTTGTATTTGTATTTTTATGTAGGCTAGCCTATGTTCAAACGTTATGCTCAGATATGTGTTCAAAGACTCCGTGTCGTAAAACAGCTGCGTTGACGCTGAACACCTGTGTAGGCCTAGACTAGGCTGTGTAGGCCAAAGTTGATCAGAAAACGATAAAGAATCGAACCGATAAAGCAGAATTGGTCTCAATAATTGGCCACGTGAAATGATAAGACAAGAGGCCTCGATACGATAATCGCCGTAGGAGGCGATTCGACTGTAGGCATGTGAAGTTCGAATTTCTTCAAACTTGCAGTGGTAGCAACGGTATGTGTGGTTTAGTCAATATAGTGTGTGTGTGTGTGTGTGTGGACCTCCTGTGAGAGGTGTGTGTGTGCGCCATATCTCAGTATGTAGGCTATGCAGTGTAAGTGAGTGTGAGTAAGTGTGTGAGTTTATTCTGTTATTTATGCTATTATATCTAATGTGTTGAGAAGCAATGGAAATGAATCAAGAAATTGATAGAGTAGGCTAACTTACATTATCATTGTTCTATATGCAACAGAACAGATCACCCAGCATTGCTAATGAAAATAATCAACGAATGTGAGTCTAATACCAATACTTGCTCAATAGGTCTTAAAATCTATTAAAAGTGGTCTTATAAAGGTCTTAAATGTAACTTGTTGAAACCTGCAGGAACCCGCATAATTATTTTGAGAACAGGTTGCTTACATTAATTATGAGTGTGTTAAGGTCAGGGCCATCGCTACTTACACGCGCATCATTGTTAGACCACTGTTAATGATAGAGCTAACCATCTACAGGCAACAAAAAAGTGTCACCTTTTTGGACCATCGCCAGTTTGCACCCCTAAACCTTTGCGTGATGGCGGTAGACCACCAGAACCAGACGAAGGGGAAGGGGAAGTTCCTTCGAAGCGAGGATGATCAAGATTCTGATGATTCTGATGATCAAGATTCTGAAGAAGAGGAGGAGAAAGAGGGGGAAAGAGAGGATGATCAAGATTCTGAAGAGGAGGAGGTTTATGAGGAGGAACAGGAAGAGGACGAAGAGAGGGAGGAAACAGAGCAGGATGTGAGCATTATATTTTTGCAAGTATTGTAGCACTGTTTTGTTCAGTTAAATGCATACAATAGATAGACCTACAATGAGTTTCATTGCTACCCAATCATGGACAAATGTATTTAAGTTCAAGTAAGTGATATCCTGAATGCTAAATAAACAAAACACCTTTTTGTAATCCACAGTCAGACTCTGAGTCTGCAGGTCCATCAAATCTTGCGCCAACTGTTCCTCCCGTAAGTATTATGTGGCTACAACCTGATGAAATCAGTGGTAATCACCATTAATATGGTTATTAAACGGTTATGACAACTACACAGCTGAAAGCATCATTTTTGTCCATTGTCAATGGAATTATTCCAAAGACACTCATCAAATCTTTATGCCCTTAATTATATATTTTTTTATTCAGAATGAGGACCACATCTACTCGTCCCCAACGCTAAAAAAGAAGAGGCCGATGCAGGAACCCATGCTTGTCATACACAAGATTCCAGCCAAACTACTCCGGCGACATCTGTTTGATGTTGAGGAGATCGAGCAGGACATTTTGATGGAGCAGGACATTTTGATCGAGCTGGACCAGGACATTTTGTAATTTATTTTATATATATTTTTATTCATTGCCAGCCACCATTTTTTTTTCTAATATTGAGGCTGAAGGGGTCCTGAACCCTGTTGTGCCGAGTTCTCCCTCTGTGCAAGAAACTTTCAGTTCAGTGGCGCCAATCGAGGGGCACAGAGGAGTCGGTGCGTTGACGGGGGCAAGGACCCGGCGAAAGCGTTGACATGGAGACGTCTCCTCAAGACTGCCAGGGTTGGATCCGACATTCCAGGAGATACTTCCCAATATGTATTGCCAGGGAACACATTAGATGTGATGTCGATGAGAATCTGTGGCCAGATGCAGACCAGAGGGTGGACCAGAACCCTCAGGAGTGAGACATTTTGTAATTTCTATTGTATAGTATTGTTGTATTGTATTGCCCTGGAATATATTTTTTGTTGTGTGTTTGAACTTTTTATTTTTCACTTTTCATTTTACACAAGTAAACTGTAACTTGTAAGTGACTTACTTACTGTAACTTACTTTCTGCAAAGATACTGAAAAAATAAAAACACTAAAGGATGGAAGCAAATTGTGGCGTTTCTGATTCATTCTTGTTGCCTAATACTTTACAGTTTTACAGTCAACTATTCTGTCTATGATTACTATAAATCAAACCATTTTTATAATGAAATATTCATTCTTGTGAAAATCATTAAAACGATGTAATGCTCCCTGTTGTTAGTGTTTTGTAAGTCAGACTGTGTATGTTTCTGAGTGAATATTGTTGCCAGTGTGGTTGAACGAGCTTCTTTTAAGACATGAATGAAGTGATTGGCCAACACGAGTGTTACTAATGCAGACTGTATGAAGAGTTGTGAATCTGTGGCTTCAGTATTGAACACTGTGACTTAGCGACCGTAAAAAACTATAATAGCTTAATTAGTTAATTAATTGACATGGGCCTATGCTATATAAGCAGAGCCTGCTCATATACCTATAGGCTAGTTAAAATCAACTATGGCATGTCCATTTCTGAACAACCCTGTGAATGTAGAGGCGCAGATCATCCGAAGAGAATTCTATCCACCAGCTCCAAGAGTCTTCAGGGACAGAAGTAACCCACTGGCCTTTCCTGATGAGTACCTGTGGGAGAGCTACAGGTTCAGCAGGCGCAGCATAGTTTATCTATGTAGTCTGCCGGAGCCACACATCTGGAGGCACACACACCGTAGCCAAGCCAGAAAAGAAAATACCTTTGAATTTGTATTTGCTGGCAAAAAACACTACAAGGACACCTTTGCCAACAGAGGAGCTTGTACTTCTGCAAGCGGGACTGGGAAGACGGACAGTGTCCATTATTGAAGACAGCAACCACACAGAGGTACAGTTATCAAGCCCAGTAGTTTGTCTCAGCATGACATGCAGTCACCACAAGACTCAGGGCCGGTTGCTCAGACAGGGCTTAAATAAAGACAGGACTAGGCCTAATCTTGACTAGTTAAACTAGGTCATTTAAGCCGCTTGCATGAAAGTATCTCAACTGTGGCTTAGTAAGTCGGAGACTATGGAGTCCTGGAGTAAGATAAGTAAGCCTTATTGCAAACACCTGGATTAAGCCTCATTTGAGGGAGGCGGAGCCAGGCTAGTTCATACAATGGTCCCCATGAAAACCCGGAATGGAACAGAAAACACAATTTTTAGTGAGAACATTGATAGAAAACAATACCAGGAGATTTTATTTTGAAAGCAAATGGTTTTTATCTTAATTGTCAGAAAAATATGTAAGAAACTGATGTGACTGATGTGGATCTTGAGATGGAAAAATGGCAGTGGCAACCAGAATTCGTTCAAAGAACTACACTGAGTTGGAAAAGACACTACTAAAACAAATTGCATCAAACCATCCAATCATTGAAAGTCAAAACCATACTGCTGCTACCGAGCAAAAGAAGAAGAGTAGTTGGATTGCAATTAGCAGTGAATTTAATGCAAATGAAAAAGTAACAAAACGAACAGTACAGCAACTTCAGGTGAGATCTTCATTCATCTCTTCATGAGATTATCAGCATTTCACTTCTTATTTGCTGCTTTTTTTGGCCTCGGCTCACCTGTAAAAGAGATGCAAATCTCAGTGTGACTTCCCTGGATAAATAAAGGTTAAATAAAAAAAAATATCATATTTGTGTAAGATAATTCATATTGAATGACATCTGCTTTTTTCGACTCTCTGGAAGAACATCAAACTGACTTTAAAAAAACAGAGTGCAGAAGCCAGAAGAGAGCGATTCACTACTGGTGGCGGACCACCAAAAGATCACCAAACTGATGAATTCAGTGATGTGCTTTCTGGAATGATAGAGCACCAGCAACCCCTGGATGGTATTCCAGATGACCATTTGGACAGTGCAAATGAAGAACTGAGCCTGAGCCCAAACCTCCATATTCAACTGTCAATCTTCATTCTAAGGTTCATATAAGTAAATGTGTGCTTCTAACACTGTTCATTTTCCCAGAGGAAACAATTGTGACCCAAGTGACAGAGCCAGTGCACAATGAGTGTTTACCGTCCACATCTGCTGCCGCCATAACTGAAGTTGTCAGCACCTGTCAGCGAAGAAGAATAAAGATGACAATGCATGAAAAGTTAGCCAGAGAATTTCATGAAGAGAAAATGAAATATCTAAAGGAAGAACATGACTGGTGTTTGAACTTTTTATTTTTCACTTTTCATTTTACACAAGTAAACTGTAACTTCTGAAAAAATAAAAACACTAAAGGATAGAAGCAAATTGTGGCGTTTCTGAATCATTCTTGTTGCCTAATACTTTACAGTTTTACAGTAAACTATTCTGTCTATGATTACTATAAATCAAACCATTTTTATAATGAAATATTCATTCTTGTGAAAATCATTCAAACTATGTAATGCTCCCTGTTGTTAGTGTTTTGTAAGTCAGACTGTGTATGTTTCTGAGTGAACATTGTTGCCAGTGTGTGGTTGAACAAGCTTCTTTTGAGACATGAATGAAGTGATTGGCCAACATGAGTGTTAGTAATGCAGACTGTATGAAGAGTTGTGAATCTGTGGCTTCAGTATTGAACACTGTGACTTAGCGACCGTAAAAAACTGTAATAGCTTAATTAGTTAATTAATTAATTGACATGGGCCTATGCTATATAAGCAGAGCCTGCTCATATACCTATAGGCTAGTTAAACTGTTAACTGTTACGCTAGCTCCTGTGTTACTGTTACTGTTACGCTAGCTCCTTTGTTACTGTTATGCTAGCTCCTGTGTTACTGTTACGCTAGCTCCTGTGTTACTGTTACTGTTATGCTAGCTCCTGTGTTACTGTTACGCTAGCTCCTCTGTTACTGTTACGCTAGCTCCTGTGTTACTGTTACTGTTACGCTAGCTCCTGTGTTACTGTTATGCTAGCTCCTGTGTTACTGTTACTGTTACGCTAGCTCCTGTGTTACTGTTATGCTAGCTCCTGTGTTACTGTTACGCTAGCTCCTGTGTTACTGTTACGCTAGCTCCTCTGTTACTGTTACGCTAGCTCCTCTGATACTGTTACTGTTATGCTAGCTCCTGTGTTACAGTTACTGTTATGCTAGCTCCTCTGTTACTGTTACTGTTATGCTAGCTCCTGTGTTACTGTTATGCTAGCTCCTCTGATACTGTTACTGTTATGCTAGCTCCTGTGTTACTGTTACTGTTACGCTAGCTTCTGTGTTACTGTTACTGTTATGCTAGCTCCTCTGTTACTGTTACGCTAGCTCCTGTGTTACTGTTACTGTTACGCTAGCTCCTGTGTTACTGTTATGCTAGCTCCTGTGTTACTGTTACTGTTACGCTAGCTCCTGAGTTACCGGTACTGTTACTGTTACGGTAGCTCCTGTGTTACTGTTACTGTTACGCTAGCTCCTGTGTTACTGTTATGCTAGCTCCTGTGTTACTGTTACTGTTACGCTAGCTCCTGTGTTACTGTTACTGTTATGCTAGCTCCTGTGTTACTGTTACTGTTATGCTAGCTCCTGAGTTACCGGTACTGTTACTGTTACTGTTACGCTAGCTCCTGTGTTACTGTTACGCTAGCTGGTACTACTACTACTAGTCTAGTCTACTGCTGAAGCTGCAGCAGTTTAGAAGACTTATAAACTGTTTGATAACTTGGCACTCATGTAAACAAAACTTGCTATTTCAGACACCCACTACAGAACAGGAATGGTTGGACATCGCCCAAGACTTCCATCAGAAGTGGCAATTCAACCACTGCCTTGGCGCGATCGATGGAAAGCACATCAATATGTTGCCACCAGCACACAGTGGAAGCACTTTTCGTAACTATAAAGGACGATTCTCTGTGTCGATGATGGCTGTTGTTGATGCCAGGTACTGGTTCAGGTACAAACGTGTGGGAGCACAGGGCAGAGCATCAGATGCAGGAGTGTTTGCAGTCAGATTTCAAGCAAGCACTTGACCACGGTCTCCTCAATCTTCTCCCGGGCTCTGACATACAAGCCCTTGTTTGTTGGAGATGATGTCTACCCTCTGCGCCTTGACCTGATGAAACCATACCCATTCCGCAACATGGACCATCAACAGAGAGTCTTTAACTACAGACTTTCTCGCGCACGCAGAGTGGTTGAAAATGGGTTTGGCATATGGGCAAACAGGTGGAGAGTATTCCTCACCACTATAATGCTGAACCCTGACAAGGTGCAGAAGATGGCTTTTGCTACTGTGTGTCTCCACAATTACTTGCGCGAGGTGAGGTCTGACGCATACACACCTCCAGGGCTGGCTGACAGAGGATGAAAACCACAGGCTTGTGGAGGGTACATGGAGAGTTGATGGCCCAGGAGCCATGCTCCCTCTTCAACCAGGAAGATGTGGCAACAGCTCCATGGCTGCCAAAGAAGTCAGAGACAACCTGAAGAGCTACTTTGTTACACCAGCAGGCCAGGTTGACTGGCAGGATGACTACATATAGACTTTTGAAAAATGCAGTGTGCTATTTGTGGTAGTTCTGATGCCAAATTGTTTATATTTTTGTCACTAGCAGTGTGCTATTTGTGGTAGTTCTGGAGGCCCTGAACACATTTGACATTTTCCGAGCAGGTTGTCGGGAGAGTTGATTGCACAATTGAAGAGAATTGACTCTTAACACCTCACACCACAGGATTTTGTTATAGGAAAATGTTAAGATCCATCTGATAATCGGGCGTTTTCTGTCGTTTTCAGACATCCGAATTAGCGACCGTAAAAAACTGTAATAGCTTAATTAGTTAATTAATTAATTGACATGGGCCTATGCTATATACGCAGAGCCTGCTCATATACCTATAGGCTAGTTAAAATCAACTATGGCATGTCCATTTCTGAACAACCCTGTTAATGTAGAGGCGCAGATCATCAGAAGAGAATTCTTTCCACCAGCTCCAAGAGTCTTCAGGGACAGAAGTAACCCACTGGCCTTTCCTGATGAGTACCTGTGGGAGAGGTAGAGGTTCAGCAGGCGCAGCATAGTTTATCTATGTAGTCTGCCGGAGCCACACATCAGGAGGCACACATACCGTAGCCAAGCCAGAAAAGAAAATACCTTTGAATTTTTATTTGCTGGCAAAAAACACTACAAGGACACCTTTGCCAACAGAGGAGCTTGTACTTCTGCAAGCGGGACTGGGAAGACGGACAGTGTCCATTATTGAAGACAGCAACCACACAGAGGTACAGTTATCAGCCCAGTAGTTTGTCTCAGCATGAATAATTTAATAATTTTGCCATTTAGCAGACGCTTTTATCCAAAGCGACTTACAATTACGAATTACAGGGACATTCCCCCTGGAGTAACTGAGGGCTAAGTGCCTTACCCAAGGGCACACTAGTAGTGGTGTGGCTTCAGGCGGGATTTGAACTCACAACCTTCCGACCCCAAGTCCAACTCACTATCCACTAGACCACCACTACCCCCCATGACATGCAGTCACCACAAGACATGGCCTTAGTCATGTGCCACTTATCACTGATGTTCTTTCTCTGTCCCTCTGTCTGATTTGCTTACCCAAGATTTCAAGGATTCTGACGGAGACATTTCCGAAAATGCAGGCTCTTTGCGGAGGATGGCTCGGCACTTGACCACAGCTCAGTCTGTCTGCATAGGCCTGCGTTTTTTTTGCATGTGGGGCATTCTTGTACACGGTTGGAGACGCAGAAGGTCTTGCAAAGGCAACGGTATGCCGGGAAGTAAGAAGGGTGTACCTTGCTCTAAAGCATTACCTCACTCATGGATGTATTCAATAATAACCTCACCACTTAAGCACCCCCTGAGTATTTCTAGAACTGCTGATCTCCTGGGACTTTCATGCACAACAGTCTCTAGAGTTGACTCGCAAATGGTAGAAAAAATATCCAGTGAGCGACAGTTTCTGCAGATGGAAATACCTTGTTGATGAGACAACGGAGGTCAACGGAGAACAGCCAGACTGGTTAGAGCTGACAGAACGGCTATGAACGGCAGAACGGCTACCATGATAATGGTTTGCCTGCTGCAAGGGGGAGTTTCTCCTAATTTCTTTTCCATGCGGCTCTACAGACAGATTTGTGGTTCATCACCTCTTCCTGGAAATGAGAAAGAAAAACGTTTTTTAAACAGTTAAGTATAATATATTTCAACATATTTATCTGCTCAACATATTCATAATGTTCACACACTGTACAATGGAAGCAGTCGGTAGGTTGTTACAGTGCTTATTTCAGAGCAACTGACACATTTAGATTTATGTCTTTCACTTCTTACATTTACAGATTCAGAGATTCAGCCTGTCCATATTTGGTGCCTTGGAGGCGGTGAAGGCCCATTGCCAAGCCTTCGCAGGCATTTTCCTGGAGGACCAAAGATCCTTGCTTGCGGCAGACGTGGTGGCGGCGTTTACCCCGTCAAGACTGTCGCTGCCTGGGTCCAACAGGAGGAGGAGTGAGACCAGGACCATAGTCTTTTGGAGGGACTGGCTCCAGCAGGTGGAGGGTAAGAAAGTGCCAAATATGAACATGTTTTGTAGTTTATGTGAAGTGTTTGTAAAACTAAAACATTTAAGAGGGGGGAAAGGGACACCTAAACTGTTTTCTGTAGTACCGTGGTTAAGCTTACTGTTAATTAATGTTTATTCCTTCCTAGTAAATCATTATTTTGGCCAGCATTTATTTACAGTCACATACAGAAGCAGAGGGCGCTCTTAATACTGTACAATGTACATATTGTGTAGCTAACTCTCAGAGAGCAAGTGGAGTGTTGTGCGTGCACATGAAACTACTATGTGCTGGCTGGAGTTTTTCAGTCCACCAAAATACACATCAGTAGTCTAGTCTATTCAAGTGTACAATATTAACATAATACCCTCTTTTATTTTATTATTAGAATGTAAAGAGTAAAATAACTGTTAGAAAGGTTCCAATATTCTAAGTCCACAGGTTTAGGTCACAGGTAAAGAGCTTCAGTCAAGCAGCACACCTGTCTCAACACCAGCGCATTCACACTGGAGAGAAGCCTTTTCACTGCTCCCAGTGTGGGAGGAGCTTCAGCCGGTCAGATACTCTGAAGAAACACAAGTGTGATTTTACTTAAAGATGTTAAAGTTGTTTAAGATGTTAAAGTTGTTTAAGATGTTAAAGTTGTTAAAGTTGTTAGAGTTGTTTAAGTTTAAAGTTGTTAAAGTTTAAGATGTTAAAGTTGTATTTATACTTTCTACCTTTTTGTACATAATATAGTGATATGATTAGAACATGTAAGTCCACGATTATTATATTTGGTTATCATTTCCACCTTAAGAGCTAAGCTGTGCGTAATATCACCTGCCACCTTAAGTGCGCAGTGCATTCTGGGAATCTGGGCCGCATTGATTCAGACCGGAGAACAAGTCACAAGTTTCTCATGTTACAACTCCAACCAGTTAGCATCGTTGTGCAGCATTACAGTGTCAATGTGCGTCACTGAACTACGAGGCCAGTAGAGGACCGTGTGGACCAGAACACTGACGTGGAGTTCCCGCAGCAGCAGAAGCTGATCACCTATCCGCCGGGGGTGAAGGGGATCACGGATAAGATCAGCAACGATGAGATGGTCAAACGGTTGAAGAACCACACACACACCCACAGGGTTTCCGCGGATCCTTAAAAAGTCTTAAATTCATGTATCTAAAATGAAGGCCTTAAAATGTCTTAAATTCATTACAAATGTCTTAAACTGGTCTTAAATACTTTACCCAAACGTCTTAAAATTGTCGGGGCAGGACTATTTAATTTAACTTTTTCTCGCGGCATTTTTCTATTGAGCAAACGTTTAATTTCATTGAGTAGCGCGCAGACTCCTCCGCCTTGCGTTCCTTTGGTTATAGTCAGCTGCAGTGCTTGCTACCTAGCATTAGCCAGTCTGCGAGATGGGGAAGTGCAAGTTCAACGAGAGGTGGCTTGACGACAGAAGATTTTGCGATTGGCTTAAGTCCACCGGCTACCCAGAAGAAGCAAGATGCACTGTGTGTAGGAAAACATTCAAACTCGGCACCATGGGCATTAAGGCGGTTGAGAGCCACCTGCAAAGCGAGAGGCATAAAACGGCTGCTAAGGGCCAACAGCAGACGCCAGGAATCTCTCAGTTCTGCGTGTCTGCCCCGGGCTCAGCGCCCCAGACAACGGCTGCCGCTGCTAGCAGCACTGCTAGCGATCTCAGAGCAACGTTTGGTGGAACACCTACACTGAAATCGGAGATTGTGTGGGTTCTCAATACAGTGGTAAAGCACCAGTCCTACTCCTCCAACGAGGGGATTGGAGATATCTTTCGGATTATGTTTCCCGACTCCCAAATCGCCACTACATTTGCTTGTGGAAAGGACAAGGCGTCATACATAATACGTTTCGGATTAGCTCCTTACGTCAGAAACGAGCTGATCGCGAATGTGAACGAGTCAGTTTTTGTTCTAATGTTTGACGAGAGTTTGAATCATGCCACAAAAAACAAGCAACTCGACGTTTCTGAATTACACGGTCTCCGTCAACAAATTACCAAACCCACTAGGGTGTGTATTTCTACTCAAACCACCATAGATCTCATTCTAACATCGGATGAGTCCAAAATCTCCAAGAGTGGGGTTATTGTATGTGGGCTAAGTGATCATTACATGATCTTTTGCACTCGTAAAAAACAAAAACCCAAGGCTGGCGGTCATAAAACTATAACTACTAGATCCCTTAAATCCTATTCTAGTGAGGCCTTAAACCATAAACTGGAGAATCAAGACTGGTTTGATGAACTAAAATGCACACAGGTTGAAGAGGCATGGCTAGGTTTCAAAACCAAATTCCTAAATATTATTGACAGTATAGCCCCCATGAGAACCACCAGGGTTAAAACCCGATCGGAACCATGGATGAATTCGGACATTCTAAATGCTATGAAAGTCAGAGACCTAAAATGCTCTGAAGTTCAAAAATGCAAATCAAAATTAGTGAAACACTTAAACGAAGATCACAAAACCCACTTTGAGAAAATTAAAAAACAATGCAACAAACTATGCAATCAGGTAATTACCATGACCAAATCTGCTAAGAAAGAATACCTCGATAACAAAATCGAAGAAAACTTAAACAAACCACGTGACCTTTGGAAGCTACTTAATAGCCAACTAGGTTGCAGTCAAAAACTCAAAACCAGGTCTACAAACATCAGCATAAAATCTGGTGATTCTCTCCTTACAGACAAGCTGGATGTGGCTAAGTGCTTAAACACTTTCTTTACAACCATAGCCACTAAATTAGTTAACAATCTACCACCCCACTCAGGGCGTTATGGTGTAGAGCACATCCGTGAGTTCTACAATAAACTGGGTGTACGCAATGATGATTTTAAACTCTCCATGGTGTCAAACGATGAGGTGTTTAAAAAGCTAGGCGCTCTACACTCAGAAAAGGCCACGGGCCATGACAATATTCCAGCCAGATTTCTAAAAGACTCAGCTGCCTCCATTACCCCAATCATCACCCACATAATAAACCTCTCCATCAAACAGGGACACGTCCCCCTTGACTTTAAAATAGCAAGGGTAACCCCACTGTATAAAAAAGGAAGCAAATTAGACCCAGGCAACTACCGACCTGTTTCTATTCTTAATTCCATCTCGAAACTTATGGAAAAAATAGTTTATGAACAGGTCGATAGGTACCTTACCGAAAAAAAGCTGATGTATGAATTTCAATCAGGATTCAGAACATCCCATTCCACTGACACATGCCTTCTCTATTTGAACGACCACATCAACCATGAGGTGGACTCGGGCAAGTACTGCGGCATGGTCATGCTGGACCTCCAGAAGGCCTTCGACACAGTAGATCACCACATATTGTTAGATAAACTGAAAGCAATTGGGTTCGATAGAACATCGGTGAGCTGGATGCAATCCTACTTAGAGGGGAGGGAACAGGTGGTTAGTGTGAACGGAACACTGTCCCCCCCCCTCCCAGTGACCTGCGGCGTTCCACAAGGAAGCATTTTGGGACCTTTACTGTTCCTAATATATGTGAATGACATGTCATCAGCATGTAATTGCAATTTGTTCCTGTTCGCGGATGACTCGGCTCTGCTGGTCTCTGACAGGGACATATTGCAGGTGGAAAAAGCGCTAAGCACTGAACTGAGTAGAATCTGCATCTGGCTAGCTGACAATAAACTATCAATACACCTAGGTAAAACTGAAACCATCCTATACGGATCCCCATCTAAACTCAGAAAGGCTGAAAATTTTAAAATAAAAGTGGGTAACATTAATATCACAAGAAAAGAGGATATTACATACCTGGGCTCCATCTTAGAGGCAAATCTTTCCGGAGATAAAATGGCAGCAAAAGTAATCAAAAAAGTGAACAATAAAACTAGATTCTTGTACAGGATATCCTCACTTGTCAGTAAAAACACACTGAGGACCCTATCAGGAGCTCTCATTCAATGTCACTTCGACTATGCCGTAACATCATGGTACTATAGAACCACAAAGGCCCATAAAACAAGACTCCAGACAGCCCAAAATAAACTGGTTAGGCTTCTGCTAGGCCTCAACCCTAGGACACATCTAACCGCTGCTCATTTTTTGAGCCTTGATTGGCTACGAGTAGTTGACAGAGTGCAGCAGCTTGCACTGGGCCTAGTCTTCAAGATACGCTACACCACAAAGACACCCAAGTACCTGTCAACATACTTCCAAAAAGTGAACAACGTCCACACTTACAACACCAGAGGAAGCTCCACGAACCACGTTCAACCGCGTTGCACCACAAACAAGGGTTTAAACTCGTTTGCAAACTATGCAGTAAAGATGTGGAACGCCCTTCCTATAATCTTAAAGGAGTGCAAAACACTGCCCACCTTCAAAGACACTCTCAAAAAACATTTACAGGAGGCTGCAATCCGTAACTGGACCCTCTAAAACAAAAATCAGATTAAAAGACCTGAACTACCCACTGTACATACTTTGTGTTTTGTCCCCCGCCCCCACCTGTGGTGTATGTCCCCACCTGTCCTACCCGCTGTACATACCTTATGTTTTGTTGTATTGTTCTTCCCATGATGGATGTACGTTTATCTTGTAGATAGTAATAGTTATTTGTCTGTATTATCATGTAGATAGTACTAGTTCTTTTCTTATGTCTGTCTTACATGTAACGATGAATTGAAAATCAAGGACCCCAATTGAAATAAGCCAGTGGCTTTCTTGGGTTTTTATCCTCTTAGTTTGACCTTGTATGTAATATGTACTTTCATGTACCTACTTCTGCAAACATTCTAATAAAGTTTTCAATCAATCAATCAAAAATGCACGTGCGGTATTGGGTCGGCGATCAAGTGGAGTCGCGTTACCTGGGCTCGCAGTTCATGGGACACGCTAAAGCTCAAGATTTACTGCAACACTTCAAGGTAAGTGCATTTTGTCAATGACAAAGTATTAGCTTTACATTAATTTTGGCAGATACTGGCAATGTCATGTAGATTCAGTATAATAGTAGGCGTACCATAGGGAATGATGCGGTGTAGTCTAGTCATTTCCACGTTATAGAGAGCCACAGAGAGGGAGAGGGGACGCGGGAGCGGGCGGGGGGATGGTGGGGAGAGAGAGTATCTAAGGGCGTAGGGAGAGGGAGTAGATGGATGAGTTATAGTTTGTTAACTGAGGATGTGTGCAGACAGAATGTTAAAGTACATTGAACCATTGGCAATCATGCTATTATTATTGTTATTATAATCATCATTATCATCATCATTTATTATTATTGTTATTATTCTCATCATATTCATGTCATTCTCAGGAGTGTGTGGAGAGACTGAACCTGAGGAACATGGTGTCCATCTCCATGGATGGACCCAATGTTAACTGGAAGTTTCTGGAGCTTCTACAGCAAGAGCATGCTGAGCAGTATGGTGGTGCCCAGCTGGTTGTTGTGGGTAGCTGTGGGCTCCATACCCTACACAACGCATTCAAGTGTGGATTCTCCATGTGGCAACTGGAGAAGGTAAGATGATTATAACTATGAGAAGTAATCTTTCATTTGTCCCACAAGGCAAATTGGAATATTACAGCAAGTGGACACTTGACAGGATTTAAAGAGAGCATGAATTTACAGCTGTCCCATCGTGCTGATACCTTGCCGTGGTGGGGCAGCTTGTGTGCTTCTATGACTCTGAGCGCTATACCGGCCGGGGTTCACACCCCTGGCAGGTTCAACCAAGCCGGGCAGGTTTCAGAGGAGGGGCCAGACGAAAAGCAGCACCTGGTCCTCCAGGTTGGGGGTTGGGCGTGGGGCCAACAACCCCATCCCGTAGAAAACAATCCGTTACAAAAACGTTGACAACAGAACAGACCTCAGCCCTGGAAGAAGAAGGATCCTCAATGAGAGGAAATATGACGCTGTGTGATGAAAGCTGTCAAGTCACAGAAGTCACAGAGCCGAAACCCCTTCTGTCAACCAGAGACATACGAATTGGAACATGGAACGTCAGGACCTTGTATGAGACCGGAAAAACCATACAAGTAGCAGCAGAAATGAAGAGGTACAAACTAGATCTTTTAGGAATTAGTGAGTCACGATGGACACAATCTGGACAACAAAGACTGCAGACAGGAGAGCTGCTACTCTACTCTGGGCACGAAGAAGACAAAGCCCCTCACACTGAGGGGGTTGGCCTTTTGCTATCAACAACAGCAAAGAAAGCACTGATTGGATGGGAGGCACATGGATCAAGAATTATAACAGCCACCTTCAGAACCAAGAAAAGGAAAATCAAGTTGAACGTGATACAATGCTATGCACCAACCAATGACAGTGACGATGGAAAAAAGGATGAGTTCTACAACAGACTGCAGAGCATCCTGGATCAACAAAAAGGAAAAGACATCAACATTCTCATGGGGGACTTCAATGCAAAGATTGGCAGAGACAACACAGGCTTCGAAAAAGTGATGGGAAAGCATGGCCTAGGAGAAATGAATGAGAATGGAGAGAGATTTGTGGACACCTGTGCCCTGAACAACCTGGTTATCGGAGGAAGCGTCTTCCCACATAAGAGGATCCACAAGGCAACCTGGGTATCACCGGATGGAGTGACCGAGAACCAGATAGACCACTTCTGCATAACCAGCAAGTTCAGGAGATCACTACAGGACCTGCGAGTAAGGCGAGGAGCAGACATAGCATCAGACCACCACCTACTAAGCGCTATGCTCAAGTTGAAACTGAAGAAGCACTGGATGGAAACAACATCAAAGAAACAGAAATTCAATGTCCACCTCTTAAAAGACACACAGACAAGAGAAGTGTTCACACTGAAGCTGAAGAACAGATATCAAGCCTTGCAAGATCTAAGCAGTGACGAAGGAGACCAGCAAGACCAATGGGAAAGGATAAGGGAAACCCTCATAACAACATGTAAGGAAGTGATTGGAATAAAGAAGAGAAACCATAAAGAGTGGATATCAGCAGAAACACTACGCAACATAGAAGAAAGGAGACAGAAAAAGACAGACGTTAACAACAGCCGAACAAGGGCAACCAAGGCAAAAGCCCAAAGAGAGTACACTGAGGCAAACAGAAAGGTCAAAAGAAATGCCAAGAAGGACAAGCGAAACTACATCGACAACCTGGCTAAAGAAGCAGAAGAGGCAGCAGCAAAAGGAAACATGAAGGAACTGTATGACACCACCAAGAAACTGTCCGGAAAGTTCAGCAGACCAGAACGACCAATCAAAAACAAGGAAGGAAAGACCATCACAAGACTGGACCAACAGCAAGAGGGATGGCCAGAGTATTTTGAAGAACTCCTGAATAGACCGACACCACATAACCCCCCGGACATTCAACCTGCGGAGACTGACTTAGTCATCAACTGTGGAAAGCCCAGCAAGCAGGAAATCCAACAGGCCATTGCACAACTAAAGAATAGTAAGGCAGCAGGACCAGACAACATCCCTGCCGAGGCACTGAAGGCAGACATAGACACCTCGGTAGAGATGCTACACCCCCTGTTCGAGAAGATATGGGAGGAAGAGGAAGGGCCAACAGACTGGAAAGAAGGCTACTTGGTCAAAATACCTAAGAAAGGAGACCTCAGCCAATGCCACAACTACAGAGGAATCATGCTTTTATCAGTGCCAGGAAAAATCTTCAACAGAATCCTCCTCGAGCGAATAAAGAAAGTGGTGGATCCGCAGCTAAGAGACCAGCAGGCAGGCTTCCGACCCAATAGATCATGTGTAGACCAGATTGCAACCCTCCGAATCATAGTTGAGCAATCATTGGAATGGAACTCTCCATTATACATCAACTTTGTAGACTACGAGAAGGCATTTGACAGTCTCCACAGAAACACCCTCTGGAAATTGCTTCGACACTACGGCATACCAGAAAAGCTTGTCAACATCATGAGGAACTCCTATGAAGGAATGACCTGCAGAGTCATACACAGCGGGCAGCTCACACGAAGCTTCCAAGTGAAGACCGGAGTAAGGCAAGGCGGTATACTGTCCCCCTTCCTCTTCCTCCTGGCCATTGACTGGATATTGAAGACCACAACGGCACAGAGGAGAAACGGGATCCAGTGGACACTCTCAACACAACTGGACGACCTAGACTTCGCAGACGACCTTGCCCTACTATCCCACAGTCGACAACAGATGCAGGAGAAGACAAACATACTGGCAGACACCTCAACACAACTAGGCCTCAACATCCACCAAGCAAAGACCAAAATCCTAAAGATCAACACAAACAACGAAGACCCAGTAAACCTGGAGGGAACAGCACTCGAGGAAGTAGAATCCTTCACCTACCTAGGTAGCATCATAGACAAGAAGGGTGGCACGGAGGCAGATGTCAGAGCAAGAATCAGCAAGGCAAGGGCCTCATACATCCAACTAAAGAACATCTGGAGCTCCAAGGTAATCAGTCAGCGGACAAAGATCAGACTCTTCAAATCCAACATCAAGCCAGTACTCCTATACGGATCAGAGACGTGGAGGACAACCAAGATCACAATGACTAGAGTGCAGTCATTCATCAACAGATGCCTGAGGCGGATCCTGAACATCCACTGGCCAGATACCATCAGTAACAACGATCTCTGGCAGAGAACGGGCGAACAACCAGTGGAAGAACAAATCAAGAGAAGAAGGTGGGGATGGATCGGCCACACACTACGCAAACCAAACACCAGCACCACCAGACAGGCCCTTAGATGGAACCCCCAAGGCAAAAGGAAGAGAGGCCGGCCCAAGAACACCTGGCGCAGGGACTTGGAGACAGACATCACACAGAGTGGACTAACATGGAAACAGCTGGAAAGCAAAGCACAGGACAGAGGACCCTGGCGAACTGTTGTCGACGGCCTATGCTCCTCCAAAAGGAGCGATAGGCGTAAGTAAGTAAGTAATGAATTTACAGATGTTTCATACTATTAACTCCTAAGTTCTTTTTCTAAGGGTTTATGCAATCAAAAGTGTCTGCACACATTATGTGTACAGTTCAGTCATTCTGTCAGTTTAGTTCTGGTATGTGTCTGTGTGTGTGTGGTCTACTGGGGAGCGCTGCTGGTTGAGCAGTCTGATAGGGCAGTGAGGAAGGACCTGCAGTATTGCTCCCTTACACACTTTGTGTCATTCCCCATGAGAGATGATGGCTAATTCAGCATTCTCCTTTCTCCCACCAAGGTGTTGAGAGCAATGCACTTTGTTTTCCACAATACACCAGCGAGGAGGGATGACTTCATTGCCCTCACCAAATCCTCAGTCTTCCCATTACCATTCTGTGGCCATCGGTGGATTGAGAACCTGCCAGTTGTGGAGAGGGCTATAGAGGTAATTAAAATCTTGATTTATATAGCACCTTTCTAAACAAAGTTACAAGGTGCTGCACAATGTATGATAAAATAGACATGCATGATAAAATAATACATACACATGGTGGAATTAAAGGTATGGCCATCACTGGTGAAGTATGTGGATGCAGTGAAGACAAAAAAGTTGCCAAAGCCTGGGACAGCGTCATTTGACACCATCGAAGCAGCCCAGCGAGATCCGCTCATCTTGCCCAAGCTACAGTTCTTCATGGCCATCTCAAGGACCTTCACTCCCTTTCTCACAAAGTACCAGACTGACACACCAGTCATGCCATTCCTTGGCAAAGATTTGGCTGACTTGTCCAAGGTAATCAAATTAATAATGAACAATCAACAACAAAAGCAAAACAAGTTGAGTGTGTGTGGGCATGCTGAATGTGTGTGTGAGCAGGGAGAAATGGCAGATGCTACTGGGTGGCTTGATTAATTAAACTCGTCCTTAGTCAATACATAAAATTACTGAAATATTATGTTTTGGCTAAGTAAAGGTTACTTATCATACTGTTATTGATATATTGCATATGTGATATGATATTATTTTAAATAACTATATAGAAATGCATTTCATGGTTAATGTGGTTATCAAAGGTACTTGCTTTACAATCATCATGCATTTTCTTGTTACCCTTTCAGAGTGTGCTGAGGCGTTTCGTCAAGAGGGAGCATCTCAATGACATCACTCCACTGCAGCTGGTCAGGCTGGATGTCGCTGATCAGAAGAGCTGGGTCAACCCGAAGGAAGCCGACATAGGCCTGGGTGCTGAGGCAGCCCTCAAGGTAATTTAGATGTATTACTTAACTTTATATCAAATGATGGTCCATATACAGGCAGGAGAGAATACTGTGTTAGGCCATTCAGTTGTATTTAAAACACATTACCCATCTGTCAGGACCTCCAGAGAAAGGGCACCGTAGGGGAGCTCACTGCCCTAGAGTTTAGGAAGGACTGCATGACGGGTATGTCAAATATCCTAAAGAAAGTCCAGGACAGGAGCCCCCTGAAGTACCCCATCGTGAGACAGATGGCATGTCTGGACCCCACAGTCATGTACGCCGACCCAGACTGGTGCCAGGGAAGAATGAAAAGTCTAGTGCAGAAGTTACTGCAAGACAAGCAGTTGTCTGGAGGTGTCTCTGCTGGTATGAATAGTTAATAGAAAAGCTGGAAATGTTGTCCCTGATTATTAGCCAATGGACAATTGGACATAAGCCTGTCTGCTAATCAGGATTAATCATGTAAATAATATTTCACACATTTCCTTTCATCTGTTTTGTTATAGGTGATGTGATTATCCAACAGTTTGGGAACTTCCTGTCTGTTGAGGCTAAAAACGAGCACTTCCTGTCCTTCCAGCCCATGGAAACCAGGCTTGACGTGTTCCTGCATGGCTACCTCAGCCAACCCTACCCTGAGCTCTGGGGTTTCTGTCAGAAGCTTCTTCTCCTATCCCATGGGCAGGCGACAGTCGAGAGAGGCTTCTCCATTAACAAGGAGGTGGAGACCGTTAACATTCAGGAGGACACTGTCATTGCCCAGAGACTGGTCTGTGACTATGTTGCAGTTTGTGGGGGGGTTGCCAATGTCCCTCTCACCAAGGAGCTGCTAACTTCGGTGGGATCAGCAAGGTCAAAGTACAGAGAACACCTAGACCTGGAGAAGAGGAAGAGGCAAAGCGCTGCACAAGGGCAGAAAAGAAAAGCAGCAGAAGAGCACATCATCGAGCTGAAAAGGAAGAAGCAAACTCTTCTAGAGGTATCTGATTCTCTGGAGAAGGATGCAGACAAGTTTGCTGAGCAAGCTGAGGGGAAGTCCGGCACCTTGATGGCTCAGCTCATCACAAAGTCTAACGTCCTCAGGAAGAGATACAAAGAAAAAATGTGTGATTTGAAAAAAATGGAGGCAGAACTGGAGAGTAAGGCCACAGAATTGAGGCTCATGCCGTGAGTGTGTCAAGTAGATGGGGTTTTTTTGTTAGATGTTTCCGACCAACTAATTGCACTTTTAATTTAATTAAGTTATTGAACCAGAGCTTTTATGTTCAATAAACAAAACAAGTAAACTTGAATGAGTCTCATTGATTGACATGCTATGCTTGCATTGTAGTACAGTGGAATCCCCTAACCATCGCATATATATTTTTTTTCGGTCTTAAATTCCATTTAAAGTGGCATTAAAAAGGTCTTAAAAAGTCTTAAATTGAACTTGCTGAAACCTGCAGAAACCCTACAGTGTTGTTGCAGAGACTACGGGCCAAAGGCATCCGCAACCCAGACCACTCCAGAGCTCTCAGTATGTAGCAGTTTGACTATAGTGATCGTGATATAGAGCTGCTGCTGACACAATACTGACACAATACTCTTCTGAAAATCTGTTTCTGTGTCACATAGAGGGGCATGGCTTGGAACCAGATGTCTAGCACTGTCATTGTTTCATAGCATTGGATTAGGCCTCATAAAAGTGTTATACAACAGTTCCACCCAGCTCATTAGTTTCAAGTTTATTGTTACGTCACATTACACAAGTGTAAGAGAGGAACATTCTTAGGCTTTGGTTCTTGACATTGCAGCACAAGACAATAAGGAAATAGACATAATTCAAGATAATAAAAAAGTGACAATAGTACAGGACATAATTGACAGTAGTAAAGTGTCTGTGAGCTTAAGTATAGGTAGTCCGTATGCATGGGATGTGCTTGTGGATGATTGTCAATTGTCTACAGTAGGTTTGATTATGTTACATTATCTTCTCCCTGTTTGCCTGCATCCCTCCTCTCAGTCAAAGAGAAGTTGACGGCTGACCCAGACAGTGAGATTGCCACCACCAGTCTACGAGTGTCCTTACTTTGTCCAGTAGGTATACACTGTCTGTGCTCTCTATTCACAGCAGTCAGGCACCCACCTGTTTTGTCCATGTCCATATTCAATGCATGTTGATGTTGATGTGTGTGTGTTGTCAGCTTGGGAAGATGCGGCTGATGATCCCTTGTCGAGCGCTGACATGCTCCCACCTTCAGTGCTTTGATGCCACACTCTACATCCAAATGAATGAAAAGAAGCCCACCTGGGTGTGTCCTGTGTGTGACAAGAAGGCACCTTACGAGCACCTCATCATTGACGGGTGAGCATTGCACTTCTGTTAACCTCTAAACCTGGGATGGCATATGTCAACGACAAAGGGATGTCATTGATTAGTAAGACAAATCTAGACTGTAGATGTGCTGTATGTAAAGAGGACACAAGTTTGATTTCTAAAGAGCTTAGAGAGTGTTTTGCTTGTTGTTTTGTTTTGCACACGAATGTCCGAAAAAGTTGATAGGGCTTTCACACCGGCAAAGAACCGTTCCGGTTCGCGTTCGCGAAACCAAGCCTGGAACCGGCCGGCGCGTTCAGACCGAAACTCACTTGGTTCGGAGACTGAAAAGTTGATTCGCAATGGGAACCAGAAAATAGTGATTCTCAAGCGGGAACCAAAACGTAGAACAGTCACCTCGTCAGTGGGTGTGTCATATTCTAGGCTGCAAAGACCAGCAAGAAGGAAGGAGACAAAATGTAATGTAATCTAAATCTAATCATTAGTGATCAAAACAATTATCAAAAGTTTCATCATTCTCTCTATCTTCCTCACATGCTCAGCAAACACACATACGCACGTGCAAACGCACATTTCGTAAGCCATTTCTATTCCAGCAAGAACACATGTAGAAAGTGTATTTTGTTTTGTTTCATAGAAAATAGTGTTTATTTCAGATACTGTAGTGGAAAAATATTATCCTAATTTCCAGTGAAGTAGCCACCATCTAGTTGTGACATTTTTGTTTATCCCGCCCTTTCATCATTGATGAAGCGGATGGTTCTGGTTACACTGGTATGAACGCAGGCTGGTTCACCAGACAGCACCCAGGTTTGAAGTTTCCCGAACGCGAATGCGAACCGGAACGGTTCTTTGCCGATGTGAAAGCCCTATGAGTGGCTAAATTCTTGCTCTCTTCCCAGGTTGTTCATGGAGATCCTGAACAGCTGTGAGGACTGTGATGAGATCCAGTTCAAGGAGGATGGGAACTGGTGCCCTATGAGATCAAAGAGGGAGGTGCAGGAGGTGTCTGCTTCATATAACGGTGTAGACGGTATGTACTGTAGCTAGCTATGTGGCTATCAATCTCGCTCCAAAGCTCTTGATTTATCATATCATATATCCTTTGAGTTTGTTACTTTGGTTGGGTTGTTGAGTGGAATAATATGGACGTTTTGATTCTCTGTCCCTGTAGATTCGTGTCGGACGGTAGTGGCTGAGCACAGGAACAGTTCTTCCAGCAACAACTGTAAGAAAGTGGAGGTGATCGATCTGACGCTGGACAGCTCTTCTGACGATGACTTAGACGACGAGCCACCTCTAAAGAGGCCATGTCCTTCACTGTCACCTGGTTCTCCACCTTCACACAAGGGGTGAGCTCTCTGACCAATGACAACGAGGCTCAGAGTTTAGCCTATTCACTGAGCCATAACTAGGGATGTCCCGATTCCACTTTTTGACTACCGATACCTGCGCTTCAGGTGTCTGCGATACCGATATCAATCCGATAAATATTTAAATTTTTTACTCCTGAATAATAACAAATACTTCCCCATTATATAGTCCACAACAATAGTTGGCTGACTGCCAGCCTTTATTCAAGCAACAAAAACAGTACTCTGCAGTACTCAGTGACCAACTGGTTTAAAGTTAACAATTTAGCAGCATTCAGCATTGTAGAAAAAAAAAAGTTACTGTCTGATTTCTAGTTTTAGTGCCTACAGGTTTTTATTCAATTATCCTCTCTTACAAATGGCAAAGCAATTATTACCTTTTTTAAAGTGTAACCTGGTGACACCCACTGGTGAGACCATAATCCTGTCGCAGAATCGATGGGGTCGAAAAGTGAAACTTTTTTCTGGTTTTCGTTTTTTTTCATAACAGGCAAGTTGAGTCAAGTAGCCCATTGTAGTGTTTGCAATTATCCTACCCATGCCTGAACTGTACCCTGTCTGAACCCACTAAAGAAACCTGAACACAAAGTCAATCTCCTGTCATGTGTGTCCTGATCAACGCCCCGGGGGCGAATGGAGCATACTCTCACTGAACTATTCACCTTAAACAGTCCTTTCCCATAACCTCACTAA
This sequence comes from Nansenia antarctica, assembly GCF_963989245.1. Lineage (NCBI taxonomy): Eukaryota > Metazoa > Chordata > Actinopteri > Argentiniformes > Microstomatidae > Nansenia > Nansenia antarctica. Next base: position 11,675,764 of record NC_137684.1, read on the forward strand.
CAATAACTGTTAATTTTATTTACGTTATGTAGGCCAAGTTCATTGATTACAATGTAAATATACTTACTATAAATGTGAATCTACTATAGTCTGTTACTGTGTTCTACTATAGTCTGTTACTGTGTTCTACTATAGTCTGTTACTGTGTGTTTGTTGCTAGTTAGCTTAAGCTACTGCAATAGTGTGCTACTGTGAGTTGCCTACTAAGTTAGCTTAAGCTACTGCTACTGTTGGGTTTAGTGTGTTGCTACTGCTACCTGTAGTGTCTATGATTTTTAACACAAAAGCCTGCCCAAGCTTGAGAAGAAGCTGAAAGCCCAGATAGACGTGTGGGAGCAGGAGCAGGGGCGGGACTTCCTGGTCAACGGACAGCAGTTCCTGCAGTGTGTGGAGGAGCAGTGGGAGACGCACCGCGTAGAGAAGGAGCAGGAGAAACTGGAGAGACAATTGAAGAAAAGCAAGCAGACAGAAATGGATATGCTCTATGGAACGTCCGTCAGAACACCAACTCAAAGGAGGTTCCTTGGCACTGTGACCCCCAGTAAAACACGAAAGCTCAATGCCACCAGTCGTAACAGCCGCAGTCGTCTCAGTGAAAACCAGCAATGTGCTGAAGGAGGAGCTTGGATATGCTGACATCGAGGAGTACTTCTGGACCGATTCCAAGGTCGTTCTAGGGTACATTAACAACGGGGCCCGACGATTCCACACGTTCGTGGCCAACCGTGTCCAGAAGATACACCTCAGCACAACTCACCAGCAGAGCTGACAGAACGGCTATGGTAACTCATATGACCACTCTGTATAAATGTGGTGAGCAGAAAAGCATCTCAGAATGCACAACGCACCAAACCTTGAGGCGGATAGACTACAACAGCAGAAGGCTATGTGAGGTTCCACTTCTGTCAGCCAAGAACAGAAAACTGATGCTAACCAAAACCGGACAGTTGAAGACTGGTGTGGGGAGCAATGCCCAACTATTTTACTTACAGGAATGCAATATTTTAATGGTCTTTTTATGATTGTATAGTTCTTTTTCAATTTGTTATTGTATTGGTATTTGGTCACTGTATAGGCTACAGTGATTCATATTCTGAAGTTAGTGTAAACTATGCATTATAATGTTTTTTTTTATGTATATAAACTGTTGAAATGTTGTTTCTCAGCTAATTTTTACCTTGCCATGATGGAATAGGCCAATAGGCTAATTCATAAATGATGATACTGCAGATGCCGGCTACAATAATAAATAATATGAGTAGGCCTAAATCAGTTGTTAACATAATTATTTATGTATTTTACTTAGCAATATCACATCAACGTTGTTCAACATGGACACTGGTGTGTTTGTTTCCCTCTGGAGAGCAGTGAGCCGGGGGCGATGTCTGGAGAAGCCAGGTAGTAGGAGAACGGTGACCAGTAGAATAAATGTGCGACACACGCTACGAAGCGTCGACACATCCCTAGTGACCAGCTGTGGAAGCCAGAGACACTGCCGAGCGACGACCATTATTATTATTATAATTTGTTCGGACGATTACGCCAGCGCAACCCAAGTGGTGCGACTGAGGTTTTGCTTAGAAGTTAGAGGTGTTTGAAATAAACGGGGCTGTGTCCCGAACCCTCGTTCCGCGTTGTGCAGACGACTCCCTCTGTGCAAGACCTTTCAGTTCGGTGGCGCCAAATCGAGGGGCACAGAGTCGGTGCGTTGACGGGAGGCAAGGACCCGGCGAGAGCGTAGAGGGGCGCGGGCACGGAGACGTCCCCGCTCGGCCACATCCTGGCCCACTTGGCACGGCTCCAGACAGCGACTGCGAGAAGGCGGCCGTGGAGGAGCACAAGCATCTCCAGAGGGACATGTCCAGGGCTCCGCCAAAGAGAGACTGCAGCTCGGAGCTCTCCCTGCCCCACAGCTTCCACCCCCTTCCCCTGCGGCCTCAAGAGTGTGTCCGCTCTCTCCTCGGACTTCCTGGATCCCATGGTGTCCAAGACCCCCCCCCTCCTCCTCTGTCCCCACGGGCACCGTGTCCCTGTCCCATTTCGAGGTGTCGGACAAGCCCCGGATCTGGTCTCTGGCGCGCACGGCGGCCACAGGGGTCATCCTAGGGTCTCACCACGGCGCCGAGCTGCGGACCGGTAGCACGGCCGGGGACTGCCAACTGCAGAGCGCCAGGCTCCCGGTGACCGGTAGCGGCCAGTGTGGGAACCTCAGGAGCCGTCAGGATCCTATAAACATGTCCCATGCAGAGAACCCCTTTCAAGAGGCGCCGTTGCACTCAAAAGTGTACAGCAGTGTTTCTCAAGCTGGCAGCTACAGTCACAAGGCCCCCCAACTGCACTGCTCCTCCTACCCTGCGCTTAATGAGACATGCCAGTACTCCACCATTGAAGGATTCTCAAGTGGGAAGGTTGAGACAGAGCCATCGGAACTCAGTGACACGTGTGTGACTCTGCAGGATGACAAGGTCACCGCCTTCAGACCTGTGATGAAGAGGTGAGGCAGGTTGATGGATACACAGACAATAAACAGTGGGAGATTTATTTAGCTGATATTATGCACTAAGGACATTGGATGAGACGAACATCCGACAGTAGCCTGCCTGACACCTGGCTGGGGACTATGCGGGGGCGCTACAGCAGTGAACGTTGACCCTTTGTCGAAGCTGTGGAGGCAGACATAATTTTGCACAATGTTGTTTTCATGGTGTTGATAACTTTATGCAAGACTTTCAAATGCAACGGTATGATAACTGACGGTCAATTCATATGTATGCAATGGGCAATCGTAGTGTAGCGTAGTGTTTTAAGTGTGTGGTAGCAACGTGTTCATGTCTGTTAATAAACGTCTAGCTGTGACATTTGATACGCCGCCTCCGACTCCCGTCTCTCGGCACTACATTGGTGACCCCGACGTCAGTCCCGTTGAAGTATCCGAGACTGAACCGAACATGGCAAATAACGCCGTTTTTCTCAAATTGCCGGAGTTTTGGGAGACGTCCGCGGCAGCATGGTTCGCACAGACGGAGGCGCAGTTCGCCCTCCGTGGGATTACAGATGATGCCGCATGCTACTTCCATGTCGTCTCGGCTCTGGGGAGCTCCACTGCAGCCAGAACGGTGGGCTTCATTACAGCTCCCCCTGCCCTGAATAAATATACAGCGTTTAAGACTCTCCTCCTCAGGACCTTCGGACTATCACGGTCAGAACGAGCCCGACGTCTGTTCGCAATTCAGGGGCTGGGAGACAGCAAGCCTTCCCAGCACATGGACATGATGCTGAACCTGAACCTGCTCCTGGGTCCTACCTTGCCGTGTCACAGTTAGGTTATAATCAACCATTCCAACCATGATGAATCAGACACAATGTATGATATTGGTTCCTTATTGCAAATAAACTCCACTTACAGCCTATTGGTCATAACCAGATGCTTTTCTTTTCCACCTGCAATATGCAAAGCTGCATATCTGGCCCCATGTAGGCAACACAATTCCAGGTAACACTTAATTGTTTTGTTGATCAAGCGTTCGAATAATTAACGTATATTTGTATAGCGCTTTTCCTGCAAACGTTGCAGCTCAAAGTGCTCCAATCATTATATAATCATAATTTAATTATTTAGTCATTTAAAGGCAATATTAAAAATATGGGTTTTTAGTCTTGACATATTTGCTGAGGTTGTATTGCAAAGGTTGAGGTTGAGGTTGAGGTTGTAATGCAAACTGGCAGTGCATTTGGCAGTGGGTGCATAAATGACACAGAATGACACAGAAACACCCACAGAGCAGTACAATTATGCTTCAGAGAGCATCAAGTAAATATATCTAGAATGTTTTTCTGATAATGTGTACTGGACAATCGAATAGATGGGAAAAACAAATATGGAGTAAAATGCCACTAATGTCAATGAGGTCATGTGAAGCATGTGATTTTCATTATATTTGGATATGAAACTGCCCGAATTGCAACCCGAAAAGTTAAAGTCATAAAGTTAGTCCCTTGACAAAATAGTTGGCATTTGCAGTTGATAAAGCAGAAAAAACTGTTCATTTGTATACAAGACAATGAGGTATGGCACTTTTTACTTAGAGGAGGTGCAAGGAAGACAAGAAACTCAGAGGGGCTTATCGAGCGTCTCCCTTGATCATAGAATTTGATTAACAGTTAATGGAAAAATATTAAAATGACAGAACAAAATAAACAGATCAATAAAGAACAAAACAAAAAAACAAAAACAAACTAACAAACGAAAGAACGGGAGAAACATATATCATGACCTCACCGTCCTGCGCTCCTCCAAGAGCTGGTACATCCCCGAGAGCTCCCCTCTCTACACCCTCATCACCGTGACACCGCCAGGCGGCGGAGGAGGAGGAGGGGGCGACATCGGCCCCGACTTCTACGCCCTCCTGATGCAGCGCTCGCTGGAGCTGCGCAAGATGTACCCCCTCCGGCGCTTCTTGGAGCAGCAGAAGGACGTGGCAGCCATGTTGATGATGTTCCACGGCGGGGCGCTCAGGATGATCTCTGCCATTCTGGAGGAGTCCTCCCTCGTGGCCAAACTGAAAGCCTCTGACTTTGACGTGATGCTCACTGACCCTGCTTTCCCCGCAGGGGTCCTCCTCGCCCAGTATCTGGGCCTGCCCATGGTCTATAACGTACGCTGGCTCAACGCGGGCGAAGCTCACATGACCATCGCCCCCACGCCGCCCTCCTACGTGCCCATGTACAACTCCCTGTTCCACGACCGGATGGACTTCCTGCAGAGGACGGAGAACCTCCTACGCTACATGGCCAGCCTCCTCCAGGAGCACCTGGTCATCCTGCCGCTCTACGCCGACCTGCTCCAGCGCCACTTCCCAGTCGGCGCCGACCTGCTCTCCATGCAGCGCTCGGCTGACGTCTGGCTGATGCGCGTGGACTTTGTCTTTGAGTTCCCGCGTCCTACCATGCCTAACGTGGTCTACATTGGTGGGTTCCAGTGCCGCCCAGCCCAGCCCAGCCCAACCTCTCCCTGCTGAACTGGAGGCCTTCATGGAGGGCTCTGGGGAGCATGGGGTGGTGGTCATGTCCCTGGGGACGCTGGTGTCCACTCTGCCCAGGGAGATGACTGAGGCCATCGCTGCAGCCTTCTCCCAGCTGCCCCAGAGGGTGGTGTGGAGGTACCTGGGCCAGAGGCCTTCCTCACTGGGGAACAACACCCTGCTGCTGGACTGGCTCTGTTGTGAATCCCTCTTCGGCTCCGCCCCCTCCTGCCTCGTTGGCGCTCGTTGAGCCTCATCAGGCTCAAGTGGAGACAGCTGGACCTTCCACAGCAGGCTATCAACTCAGGAAGAGGCAGCCCTATAAAGAGCCCCAGAAACCTTCCTCCGACGCTTGATTATTTTGACCCATGTGGGAACCTGCCTTCCCTGCCTAGACCCCTGCCTGCCTATCGACTACTTCTCCTGCCTATGCCCCAGCCTGCCTGCCGACTACTTCTCCTGCCTAACCCCCAGCCTGCCTGCCGACTAATCCCCCTGCCAAACCCCCCCCCCGTCTGCCTGCCGACATCCTCTCCTGCCTAACCCCCCCCACCCTGCCTGCCTGCTGACTATTCCCCCTCTCTGCTCTGGACTGGTTAGTACACGTACATATTTCAACACTTCACTCATCTACATATCTACACCACACTAGCTCTTGCACGCTAGACACTCACACTCGGACACAGAGTACAGTCCCACTCACACCTCATTTTCTAGTTTTCTGGCATCCACACATTCCCCCCACTTAGGTCCCGTTAGAGTAGGTTTATTATTTTGTCCATTTTAATAAATCCTTTTATTGTTATTTGCCTCTTGTGTCCGTCTGTTCTGGGGTTCTGCCACACTTGACTCTTTTCTTAGTTACATCTTAACAGGCTCCCCCAGAACGACCTCCTGGGACACCCCAAGACCCGAGCCTTTGTGGCCCACGGAGGCACCAACGGCCTGTATGAGGCCATCTACCATGGGGTCCCTGTGCTGGGCCTCCCGCTCATCTTCGACCAGTTTGACAACGTCCTCCGGCTGCAAGTGAGGGGGGCAGCCCGGGTGCTGGAGGCAGCCACTCTCACCACAGAGGGCTTCGTGGGGGCCCTGAGGGATGTCCTGGAGAAGCCCTCCTACCACCTCAGTATGCAGAGGCTCTCCCGCCTGCATCGTGACCATCCCCTGTCCCCATTGGCGAGCGCCACCTTCTGGATCGAGTACGTTATGAGAAACAAAGGAGCAGCCCACCTGCGCACTGAGGCCTACAGCCTGCCCTGGTACTCCTACCATAGCCTGGACGTGTCAGCGCTGCTCCTTGCCCTCGGCGGGGGCCTTCTCTGGGCCTCGGTCTCGATCTGCAGCCTGCTGTGCTGCAGGAGCTCCAAGAGGAAGACCAAGGTGGAATGAGTTCTGATTCTGTAGATGGAACACAGCCATTTGAGGTTATTTTGGATCCTGTACAAATGTAACTATACAGTTTGTTGATGTCACTATGAAACCATTTCATTGACCACATATATGAGGTCAATGGAAGTGAAGATAAGTTTACATAAGAGAAACAAATTAGGCAAATCAATTGTGATCAAGGAATAGGTGTTGTTTGGCAGCCTTTTTGAACAAGTAGGGTGAGAGGTCAAAGAAATGAGAAGGGAGTTGACTAAATACTTTGGCTCCTCTGAAGTGAAGACTAAATTGAGACAAGTGGATGGCAATAAGAGTTGACTCTTATTTATTGTATTGTAAGAATGATTTTCTTCGATTTTCCTAAAGAAACTATTGAATGTAGAGGGAAACTGGTGGTGAATTGCTTTGAAGACAAACTGTGCTACGTGAAGAAAGTTTACTTGGAAGATGCTGAGTATCGATCATTCCTGGAAGAGAGGTTGAAGTAGCTTGAGAAATAATTTTAACACAACATTTTTGGAGAAGATAGATATGATTCAGCTTGGTTGGATGGGTACTGGCCCAAATAATATTACAATAATTAATATAGGGGTAAATCAGGGAATAATACAACATCAGGGGCCTCATTTATAGAACGTGCTTAGATCAAATGTTGATCTTACCCGTGTCGTATGTAGAAAACCACGTCAACGTAGTGATTTATACAATTTCAACGTGAGTCAATTTGACCGTGGAAACGATCGTAGCTCGACGTCGAGTATTCAACTTGCTTACGCACATTACCTACTGGTTATGCAGAGTTATTACAGGCATGTGAGCCGCACTGGAAAAACGTTGCCTACTGTAATTCATGCAAGTGGCTCGTAATAAAATTAACGATGTTGTTACCAGCCAAGAAAATGAGTTAAATTCAATATTTAAAGGGAACTGATGTTTATAATTGTATTTCAGTCTTCCTTTATATGCCATCATTAGGCTATTGTATGGTGTAATCACTCTAAATTGAGGCGTGATAAATTCATTGTGATTCCTCAGGTGTTGCACATTAAAGACTATCCTATATATACTCTACTACAGTAAGCAAACAATTGACACTCAACCATGGCTGTGCTTGTTTTATTGGAGGACTTGGCAAACCATGCGTTTCATAGGGAGAGAGTGTTTAGGGACAGGGCGGCCTTTTTTGCCCACAACGACGAATGGCTAACGAGCCGCTAACGGTTCCCGAGAGCCATTCTCATTGATTTGTGCGACCAACTATCCCCAGGCTTGGAGAGGAGGACACGCCGCAACAGGAACCCTCGAGCCGCCTCCATCTCTTTACAGTCAGACTTCTCCTCAGACTCATTGTAGCTTGGTTTCATGAAGTAATTGTTAAGCTTACTTTGTCTTGCCATGTTTACCTCTCGCTCGCTATGGTGCACTTTAAGGCTGCCACAAACAATTATTTTCATAGTCGACTAGTCACCGATTATTTTAACGATTAGTCGACTAATCGGATCATAATTTACAATTACTCAATCGCTCTTATTTAGCTATCATCTTCTAAATTTAGCTTGAAGTTGTTAGTTGTTGTTGTAGGCATGTGCTAACTAAAAATAAAGACAATTAAAATGATTGACCGTAAAATAGATATTTTAATGAACTTTGCAGATTTATTTCTGGCATCACTTGCATGTAATGTAAAGTGTAGTAGAGAGTGCAAACTGCTGAGTAAAATGAGGTAGGCTAGGCACTAGGCAACCAAAACAATACAAAAACAAAAATAAATACTTGTACAGAGTACAAACGTTTTGCTTTGCTTCACTCATCTCTGGCATCAAACATACATTTTAAATAGAATACATTAAACAAATAAAATGAGGTAGGCACTAAGGCAACTAAAAAAGAGCAATTATCCACAAAAAGAAATGTTTGGTCTCAATCAAATAACATAACAAAGAAAAGTGCAGGAGACTGAGCAAAGAAATTGTTTCTCTCCTGTGTGGTCTATTCATTCGTAGCGAGGAAAGTCAGCATTTCCACATGTTCTGGAGAGAGGCTTGCTCTCTTTTGAGAGCAGATGTTCCCTGCTGCAGAGAAGATCCTCTCGGATGGGGTGGAGGTTGCAGGGATGCACAGAAAATATTTTGCCAGCTTAGATAGTGTGGGGAAACGCCCCTCATTTTGGCTCCACCATTTGAGAGGGTCATCCTTTTTTGATACTGGGGCCTCTGCGAAGTACAGCTGAACTTCATTTCTCACCATTTTGATCTTTTCGTCCTCCTGTGACTGTGAGGCTTCTCCCTCGTCCTCAGTCTGACTGTCTGTGTCAGACTGAAGGAGGCTGTCCAGAGCTGACTTTTCCCCTCTGCCTGTGCCTGGAACATTGGTCTTATTCTGCTGATGTGTCCCAGGCTCCTTTGCTTCTTTGAGAGCAAGCACTTCAACAGTCTCCTGCATCCTGATGCCATCTTCATGAGACACAAACTTCAGCTTTCTGAATCTGGGGTCCAAGGCAGCTGAAATAGCAATTGGGTTCTCTTTGTCTACTGAGACTGTGCTCAGACCTCCCCATCTATCTGTTATCCCTTTTCCTGCACTGATCAAGAATGCTTTTCCTGCGCTTGTCTCAAAATGGCTTTGGTGGACGGACCGCTTCAGCCCTTTGACCACCTGTGGAAGAACTGAAACAGTTGCATACTGCTGTCCACTAAGGTAAACGGTAGCAGTCTCAAAAGGCTCCAACCCTTGCTTCAGCTCTTCAAGCAGCGCCCATTGCAGCCCAGATATGTTGTCATCTTAGTCACAGCAAACCTGGACTAGGCCAGCTCCTCGAAAACATATTTATTTATTGTGGGCCGATATTTTTTTGAAAGAAGACAGAAACATTGCTTTTGTTTTGACAGTTGGTCATAGGTGGGAGGCCTTATGCCTATTATTGGACTCTAACCAGTGACCACTGGTAGTTAGCCGCTTGAGATAGTTTTGGTTACAGTGTGGCTAATATTTCCTGTCTGTTCTTTTCTTTTTTCTTTCTTTTCTTCCCCCAACAGCTTCCAGTCAAAGTGGGCACACAGAACACTCACACCAAAGTCAGCACAGAGCACAACAAGGAATGTCTGATCAACATCTCCAAGTACAAATTCTCTCTGGTCATCAGTATTGATATCCTGTTTATTGTTATTGATATCCTGTTTATTGTTATTGATATCCTGCTTATTGTTATTGATATCCTGCTTATTGTTATTGATATCCTGGTTATTCTTATTGATATCCTGGTTATTGTTATTGATATCCTGGTTATTGTTATTGATATCCTGTTTATTCTTATTGATATCCTGGTTATTGTTATTGATATCCTGGTTATTGTTATTGATATCCTGGTTATTGTTATTGATATCCTGGTTATTGTTATTGATATCCTGGTTATTCTTATTGATATCCTGGTTATTGTTATTGATATCCTGGTTATTGTTATTGATATCCTGGTTATTGTTATTGATATCCTGGTTATTGTTATTGATATCCTGGTTATTGTTATTGATATCCTGGTTATTGTTATTGATATCCTGTTTATTGTTATTGATATCCTGGTTATTGTTATTGATATCCTGGTTATTGTTATTGATATCCTGTTTATTGTTATTGATATCCTGTTTATTGTTATTGATATCCTGGTTATTGTTATTGATATCCTGGTTATTGTTATTGATATCCTGTTTATTCTTATTGATATCCTGGTTATTGTTATTGATATCCTGGTTATTGTTATTGATATCCTGGTTATTGTTATTGATATCCTGGTTATTGTTATCCTGTTTATTGTTATTGATATCCTGGTTATTGTTATTGATATCCTGTTTATTCTTATTGATATCCTGGTTATTGTTATTGATATCCTGGTTATTGTTATTGATATCCTGGTTATTGTTATCCTGTTTATTGTTATTGATATCCTGGTTATTGTTATTGATATCCTGGTTATTGTTATTGATATCCTGGTTATTCTTATTGATATCCTGGTTATTGTTATTGATATCCTGTTTATTGTTATTGATATCCTGGTTATTGTTATTGATATCCTGGTTATTGTTATTGATATCCTGTTTATTGTTATTGATATCCTGTTTATTGTTATTGATATCCTGTTTATTGTTATTGATATCCTGGTTATTGTTATTGATATCCTGTTTATTGTTATTGATATCCTGGTTATTGTTATTGATATCCTGTTTATTGTTATTGATATCCTGGTTATTCTTATTGATATCCTGGTTATTCTTATTGATATCCTGGTTATTCTTATTGATTGTTGTCTATAAACAAAAGTCTGTATCAAACACTGAATTCGACATCGCGAGATCGCCGGGTGAACAGTACTACGCTATCCCAACACTAAGGCGTAAGCGACGGAGGCGAGACCGTAAACAACGCCGAGGCCGCCGGGGAGGCCTGCTAGCAAGGCTGAGGAGAAGCCCAAACAAACCAGCTTTACCAAGCATTTTCCTCTCTAACGTCAGATCCCTGACGAACAAGATGGATGAACTGAGACTACAGGTGGCCAAAAACAGCATCGTAGGGGATAGCTGTGTGATTATTCTGACCGAAACCTGGCTAAATGACAACATTGTGGACGCTACTGTTAGCTTGGAGGGACGTACGTTGCACCGCGCTGACCGAACGGAGCTTAGTGAGAAGACCCGCGGAGGCGGCCTCATTATATCCACGAAGGACAGCTGGTGCTTAAACACGAAAACTGTAAGTAGCCACTGCTCCCCAGACCTGGAATACTTGACTGTTAAATGCCGACCCACATACCTCCCTAGGGAGTTTAACGCGGTGCTAATTACATGTGTGTATATAGCGCCTAGCGCAGACAGCAAAGTAGCATTGGCGCGACTATATGAAGTGATTAGTAGCCAACAAAGCACTGATCCACAGGCTATTCACATCATAGCGGGGGACTTTAATCATGTCGACCTGAAGGCAGTACTACCCAAGTTCTATCAGCATGTAAAATGTGCAACGAGAGGAGAAAAAACACTGGATAAGGTATACACCAACATCAAACGTGCTTACAAGGCTAGTCCGCTAGCTCATCTAGGCATGTCTGACCATGTGTCAATCCTCCTGATTCCTGCATACACTACAATGGGGAAAAGTGCTCCCATCACCACTAAGACTGTCAGAACCTGGCCAGAAGGGTCCGCTCCACTGCAGATCTGCCTAAATGACACCCTATGGCAGGAATATGAGCATGAGGACCTGGAACAGTACACGTCGTCGGTTCTGAACCACATAGTGAACTGCACCAACTCAGTCACCGTGGACAAACGGGTCCGGGTCTACCCCAACACGAAGCCATGGATGACTGGGAAGGTCCAAAAACTGATCAACGAGAGGGACAACGCCTTCTTCGCAGGGAAGAGCACACCGCTGTACAGCTCCACCAGGGCCAACCTAAAGCGCGGCATCAAAGCGGCCAAGGCAGAGCACAGAGAGAAGATTGAGGAATGCCTCCTGAGCAACGACTCCAGGCGGATGTGGCAGGGGGTTCAGCAGATGACAAACTTCAGAGCCAACAGGCTCACAGCCGCAGAGGACGACCCCCTGCTGGCGGGAAAGCTGAACACCTTCTACGCCCGGTTCGGCGGGTATCTGGGTGAAAAACCACGGCAACCCCATCATCAGACGCAACCACATCCACCATGGTCGAGACGTGGGAGTGTTCACCTTCGACCACGGCATGGGTTACTTTGAGAGCTGTAACATCCATAGGAACCGCATAGCAGGCTTCGAGGTGAAGGCGTACGCCAACCCCACCGTGGTGCGCTGTGAGATCCACCACGGCCAGACGGGAGGCATCTACGTCCACGAGAAGGGAAGGGGACAGTTCATAGAGAACAAGATCTATGCCAACAACTTTGCCGGAGTGTGGATCACCTCCAACAGCGACCCCACAATACGGGGCAACGCTATCTTTAACGGGAACCAAGGAGGCGTGTACATATTTGGAGATGGCCGGGGCTTGATAGAGGGCAACGACATCTATGGCAAAGCTCTGGCGGGAATCCAGATCCGAACCAACAGTTGTCCCATCGTACGACACAACAAGATCCACGACGGACAGCATGGCGGCATCTACGTGCATGAGAAGGGCCAGGGGGTGATCGAGGAGAACGAGGTGTACAGCAACACGTTGGCGGGGGTCTGGGTGACGACCGGCAGCACGCCTGTCCTCCGCAGGAACCGCATCCACAGCGGCAAACAGGTGGGGGTGTATTTCTATGATAACGGCCACGGGGTGTTGGAGGACAATGACATCTATAATCACATGTACTCCGGCGTGCAGATACGGACGGGGAGCAACCCGAAGATCAGACGCAATAAGATCTGGGGAGGACAGAATGGAGGCATTCTGGTCTACAACTCAGGTCTGGGCTTCATCGAGGACAATGAGATCTTTGACAACGCCATGGCGGGGGTGTGGATCAAGACGGACAGCAACCCCACGCTGAGGCGCAACAAGATCCACGACGGAGGAATCTGCATCTTCAACGGAGGGAGAGGTCTGCTGGAGGAGAACGACATCTTCAGGAACGCCCAGGCCGGAGTCCTGATCAGCACCAACAGCCACCCGGTGCTTCGAAAGAACCGCATCTTCGACGGCTTCGCAGCAGGCATCGAGATCACCAACCACGCGACGGCGACGCTGGAGGGAAACCAGATCTTCAACAACCGCTTTGGAGGCCTGTTCCTCGCCTCGGGGGTCAACGTCACCATGAAAGATAATAAGATCATGAATAACCAGGATGCCATAGAGAAGGCTGTGAGCAGAGGGCAGTGTCTCTACAAGATCTCCAGCTACACCAGTTACCCCATGCACGACTTTTACAGGTGTCACACCTGCAATACGACAGACAGAAATGCCATCTGTGTGAACTGCATTAAGAAATGCCACCAGGGGCATGATGTGGAATTTATACGGCATGATAGGTTTTTCTGTGACTGTGGAGCAGGAACGTTGTCCAACCCCTGCACACTGGCTGGAGAGCCCACCCACGATACAGACACTGTACGACTCAGCACCGCCCATAGAGTTCCAAAACTCCGTAGTCCGGACGGATTGTATGGCAGCTAGTGCTGAGGCACAAACATGTACATTTCAAGCCTGCAAACTGTGACACTTTAAAATAACGTGAAAAAATACTTTTGTGCAATATGACAACCCTAGTTGACTATCTGTGCAGTATAGTACAGTGGATTGTGTACATAGCCTTTATTTATGTAAACCAGCTCCTTACCTTACCTTGTGATTTTGTGCTTTTTCTAAAAAAAAATAAAAAAAAAAATCCCTTTCCTAACACCAGGGGAGCCACCCCTCCTAAATTTCGTTGTTTGGTACCTGTACTGTAGCTGTTATGAAGGCCCACAATTTAGAGCCAGTTAGTTTCCCCAAATCAGCCCTATTTTGCCCCTGTTATTTCCTTAATTATTTTCCATACTATTCATGTACGTTTTCATGAAGGGGTATGTATTGTTATTGTAATTGTATAAGTTCTGTCTTAGATTTGTTCAGTATTGTGCAAGCGCCAGATTAGTGGGCGTGGTTTTGATTGGCGTACGTGACTTGATGTATGTTCGGTTGGTATCTATAGCTACGGAGGTGGTCTGTGCGTTAGAGTGAAGATGAATGAGAAGTTACTCCGGTCAGTCACAAAGTCGACCAAGCATAGCTGAATTCAGCCTCGTCAAGGTGAACTCATTACTGTGTACTGTGTGATGCTGTCTAGGAGACCTGCCTTTAACATCGACTGTTAATAGTAAATCACTAGCTACCCGCATCACCGCGGGAGTTCGGAGTTTAGTGAGTTAACAGCGCTAGCCCAGTTTAGCTGTGTCACCGTTAGCCAGCCTTGCTAGCCGCCGGCTGCTAACGTTGGCGCATAGCGAGACCAAAGCCAAACAAAGCCGTCGCCTCCGAGGTGGATTGCGACCGACCGCTAACACCACCGGAGCTGACCGTGGACCACCGGACCTGAACCATTCACACCTCGTCGTTTACTACGAAGACGCCCCTTTCCCTTCAAATTGCAACGTCACTCCCCCCCCTTATCTGCTGCCTTCCTCGAATCACATACGAGCTCCAACCAGGCCTCAACGCGCTCATTTTCAGTCCGGGACTCTAAGCCTTTTCAGGCCAGGTACTGTGTGTGAGTGAGTGAGTGAGTGTGTGTGTGGCCGGCGGGGAGGGAGTATATTGGGATGTATATATAATTTGTATAAATAAATGTGTTTGTTTATATTTGATACATTGCTGTGTGTTTAGTTGTCTGTATTGTTTAGTTTAACAGCAAATCTAGTATTGGGTTTAAGTATTGTCTTATAGTGTGATTAACTGAGTTATAGCTTGTATTATAATATATGATATATATATATAACTGTGATATGCTAGTCTAAAGGGTTGCTGGCGCCCCCTGCCTCTATCCTCCTACACTGCCGATTTAGCTCAGAGTTAGTTAGATAACCAGCCCTTCCTAAAATTCTACAGTCCTTTAGCTACTCCCTGGTTACAGTAGCAATGACAAATAAAGTCCATTCCATTCCATTCCATTCCATATACAGTGCAGTATAACATCAACTTTGGGATACCTTCTTGTTTGTAGAGGCAAGATCGCTGTCTGTCTCTGTTATCGGTCTGACTGTCTCTCTCTCTCTCTCTCTCGTTGTCTTTTATAAATGTCACATACACTGTCTTGGGCTTGCAGAGACACTAATAAACATATATTTGGGGAGTTTTTATGTATTATTTCCCTCATGGATTCAGCAGCCCCATCTGGGCTTGTTTCAATGGAGTCAATAAATAAGTAGTGCTTGCCCCTTGGAGTTACCTCAGGATCTGAGAGAGTGGCAGTGACAGGCCAGCGCTGTTCCAGGAGTCTCTCTACCATGTGGAACGTACTGTTCCATCTTGTACTGACGTCCTGTATCAGTGAATTTTTCGTTACGTGCATCTGCTCCTGTTTCATCTTCAGTTGTGTACTGGCTAGCTCGCTTCTCTTGAAGTGCTCCACTAACTGTCTTGCAGCACCTAGCGCTCTGCTGATGGTGGACTCTTTGAGGGCAGTGTTAACTATGAGCTGGAGTGTGTGCCCAGCACAGCGGATAGAGGCCCATCCATGTTTTTCTTCCAGCTATTCGCATCGCTGCCACCATGTTGGACCCACTGTCATGAACTACTGCTTTTATTTTGGCAGGCGAGATGTCAAACTCTTCTGCCACCTCCTCCATCCATGTCATTATGTTTGCACCTGTATGCCTCTCCTGAAGAGGCATGGTGGCAAGGTTGAAGCTCTTCATTTGCCAATCTTCACTGAGGAAATGGCAGGACACACCAAGGTATGCCTCTGTTGCACGACTAGTCCACACATCAGCAGTCAGGGTGAGGGAGCCTTTGACAGTTTTGAGGGTCTCCTTTAGAAGACATCAGCGGTGATTTTAGTTAGCATTTTTAAATGAAAAGACCCATACAATGTACAGTAAGCATTAAACAGATCAGTTAGATTTTATTAACAATCTTGTGGCCAGTTTATGCATCAAGATTTAGATTTATTTATTCATTCATTTTGTTGTTATATCAAATACAATTATACAGTAGGTTAAACATTCAACATATCAGTTTAATTTTTTTATTTACATTACATTGCTGCCATTTATGCTTTAATGTATGCTTTAACCAAGTTTAATTATTGATCACTCAGACAGCAATCTCTTAATATTATTTCTTCTTGAAATGTGTTAAATCATAAATACAAATTGCTATTTGTGTGTGTGTGTGGGGGGGGGGGGGAGAGACACATACCTTCTGAAAGGTTGTATCATATTTATTTTCCATCAATTTGGTGAAATGTGCTCGGCCCGGGAGGTATTTGTCGTGGTATTCAGGGTTGAACTGCTTAATCATTTCTTTAAATCCTTCGTCAGCAACCATGGACAAGGGTCTCATATCCTTAACCAGCATGTTCAGGATTGATCCGGTCAGGACGGTGGCTTGCTGGGGTGTGCACGTTGGCATCTTGACAAGATAACTATCCATAGTAGAAGAACGCGCCTTCTTAGCACTGTAACGTTAAGACAACATTTTTAGCTATTTGATAAGTATCGCTTTGATGACAACTTTACAGCACATAACGTAAAATAATGTAAGAAGGCTTTTAACGTAACGATATCGTTAGCCATTAGCCAATAACAAGCTAACTAGCTTACCGAGACGAGCCATCGTTTTCCTCGTCAAGATCCACAACGTGCTTCCTTTTTAGATGCTCGAGCATCATGGACGTGCTGCCATGATAAGCGAGTTCAGCTTTGGAAATTGTACATTTTACTTTCTTTGTTTCAACGTTGTGGTTGAAATGCTCCCACACTTTAGAGGTACGAGGACGGGACGCCATTTCTCAGTTTGTTTTTCCGGAGACGTCACGTGTGCCCCGGATGACCGACACTGCGCATGTACATCAAAGACACTGGGAGACGCTAGCCAATGGCAGCTTCAGGGAAGAAAAACGAATGAGCTTTATTCAGCTCCAAAAAAACATGCGACGACGGCGATTACCAAATATGTCGGCGACGATTTTGGTAATCGACGTCGTCGTGACTAGTCGACTAATCGTGGCAGCCTTAGTGCACTTTGAGCTGCAACGTTTGCAGGTTAAAAGCGCTAGCGCGGCTAGCCTATACAAATACAAGTTATTATTATGGTGGCCCGCTGCGCAGGGTTGCCAGATGGGCCGGGTTATCGCCGAATGAGCTACTGGGTTTAGCGGTAATAGACTGGTTAGGCTGTATTGTCAATCCCATCTGGCAACCCTGCCGCCGCTGTTTCGCATAGGCTACACATTAGGAGTCATCATCATGCCGGCGTCAAATCATATCATAATAAAAGAAATATATAGCCTATATATTCGTCTTTTTTAATATAGAAGGAATCAGAATGTGAACTAGACCGAGCTCCTCTTCATCCCCGGGAAAGCCTGCCCTCTCCAAGACTTCTCCATCACAGTGGAGAACTCTACTGTAACCCCCTCCCTGACAGCCAAGAACCTTGGAGTGATCCCGGATAACCGACTATCCTGTGCGGAGAACATTGCAGCAACGGCTCGCTCCTGCAGATTCTTCCTCTACAACATCAGAAGGATACGACCATTCCTTACCAGAGAGGCAGCGCAACTCTTGACCCAGGCACTGGTCATCTCCCGCCTGGATTACTGCAATGTACTCCTGGCTGGGCTCCCCGCTTCAGCCATTAGACCTCTGCAGCTCATCCAGAATGCTGCTGCCCGGCTGGTATTCAACCTCCCCAAATACTCGCATGTCACCCCTCTCCTTCGCACCCTGCACTGGCTCCCGATAGCAGCTCGCATCAGATTCAAGACCCTGGTGCTTGCATACCAGGCAGCTAAAGGGACAGCCCCTGCCTACCTGAAGGAAATGGTAACCCCCCAAACCCCTGCCCGCTCACTCCGCTCCTCCACCTCGGCTGGCCGACTGGCCTCACCACCTCTGCACAGCAGTCGTGCTGCCCGTCTCTTCACAACACTGGCTCCCCGCTGGTGGAATGAGCTCCCCACGGCTGTCAGAACGGCAAAGTCACTACCCATCTTCCGTCGTAGACTGAAGACCTCCATCTCTTCAGGTTACACCTTAACTGCTCCTCCTGACATCTTCTGCCCCTCAGCACTACGTCTCCGAAAGACACCCGCTTTCCCCTCTACTGTGTCCCTAAGAACTTCTATTGCCCCCCTTGTACTGTTTCTCTGTTCCTCCAGTATAAAAAAAAATATATGGTTTTAGAAGAAGGTGATTGAAGAAGGTTTTCCTTCTATCAATGGCCCCGGGCCTGAGCTAGATTACTCTTCCTGCCACGAATGGTGGACTGATGATTCACATGCTTAGTATTCAAATGTATTGACTGTAGGTCGCTTTGGAATAAGGCGTCTGCTAAATGCCAAAAATGTAAATGTAAATCTCAAGTGGTCCGAGCACACGCGGAGGCCCACGTACAGCACAAGGAGACCGTCGCGCACACTACCAACAACTCTACAGCAATATTCTGGACATCATTATTTGCCAGATACGGAATAGGTTTCAAGACCACGAAAAATGCATGTTTCTTTCCCTCCTCGACCCCCAGCACTTTCAGACCTACCGGAAGAAATTCCCTCAAACAGCCTTCTCCAGCTTAACACAGAGTCACAGAACACTGTTCGATCTGTCCCGGCTAAAAACAGAACTAACTGTAATGAATGCCATGACTGATTTTGAAGGGAAAGTCCCACTGATCTCCTCCCTGAAGTCCCACTGAAGCAGAAACATCTGAGTGAGAGCATGGGGCAGCTTAAAACATTGGCATGTGTGGCAGTGACCATCAGGCGGTCATTCTCAGCCTTAAAGCAAATTAAAATGTATGCCAGAAATGCTACTGAACAGACTTGGCTTTCAGCATTAGCCTCCATGTCTATTGAAAAGGACATATTGGTGGAACTGAAATGCACAGATTAACTGTACAACAGAGTAATTGAAGTCTCGAGGAAAGAAAGGAGGATGGATTTTGTGTTCAAATATTCAGTTGTTTTGGTGAGTACAAAGCATTTTATCTTTTATTTGTATATATTTTTGTCATTTTATTTCTGCTAATATATATGTAATTAAAATGACAAATATATAAAAAATACATGTTTTATGCTTCTGTTGCAGGTTGCAAGAGATGTAGAGATGACGTGTGTGGCGCACTGGCTCAGCTGTGCAGTAAAAGTACTCTATTGTTGAATTGTTTGGTTTAACCTTTATCAAAGTGGACATTCAAGGCTAGGAATAAACTTTCACCACTGTCACAAATATATCCTCAAATGATTTGTTTGTTTTCTTTTATTTTCAGTGAATAGTTTGTGTCTTTATCGTCACGTTTCTTAAATGTAACTGCTTTGGGTGAGACAATGCGCTGTTTAGTGAACAAACTTGTTAAAGCTCGCATATTTGGTGGACTTAATAAAACTTTGTAGAGCACCTTTTATTTTAACGTTTTGACAGTATCCAAACGATTCTAAAGCTGATAGTTTAACACTCTAAATTATAAATGCAAAACTAAGTGTTAGGTAAACTGGGTAACCAAGCACAAAATATGACCGCAACAAGATGAATGAAAATCAGTAACTTTACAAAGTTATGTATTTTCAAAGGGTATAGCTATATAGAGAGAAATGTGTCATTTGCCGTAACGCAAGTAAGCCTACGTGTTAGCTAGCAAGCTGGGCTAGCTAGCTACAGTGTGGTGTTAGCTAGCTACGGCGTGGGTTAGCTAGCAAGCAGAGGACTAGCTAGCTACAGTGTGGTCCTATGTTAGCTAGCAAGCAAATGTTTGCAATGTAGCAGATGAGTTTTATGAGGACACTGCCGTCTAGAAAATGCAGCCACATTATTAACTAGCTACCAATTGATAGCAAGCTTCACAGTAGCTAGATTGATTTGTGCAGTAGAGTGATATAATTAAACAGAACTAGCTGTGTTGTATAACACCATGTAACCCAGTACAGTGCAAGTCATATTTTAGAGTCAGGCCAAATTATAATATTCTGCCTGATCACTTATGGAGTCAAAACTAGATTGAAAGGTGTGCGTGCCTTGCAGACAGCTCCATGTGGGGAAAAAAACGTGCAGGGGTACGTTTATTGTGGGCGAGTGGTCAGCTAGGAAGGTAGGAGGTAGACAGCCGAGGGGCTTTGAACATTCATCATTATTTTTGTCCTTTTCGAGTCTTGCAGCTGCAGTAATGAAATGGAGCACAGACGCAACTGAGGAGAAAGGCACAGAGGAACTGTGTACTCAATGAGTTTGTATTGTCCTGACAGATTCAGCCCCGCCACTGACGGGCTGAAGAGGTTCCTAAATAATGAGTTTGTATTGTCCTGACAGATTCAGCCCCGCCACTGACGGGCTGAAGAGGTTATTCTATCTCTCTCTCTCTCTCTCTCTCTCTCTTCCTCTCTCAGTGGCCGCGTGTCTCTGCCTCTGCCTCGTGTCTCTGCCTCCTCCTACTACCGGGGGAAGTGGAGAAGCGAGAAGAGGTTTTTGAATGACGACAGACGCCGTGTGTAAGCCTTATATAGGCGGACAATAGAGGAGAAAGGCAGTGTAAAGGTCTCTAGGCACAGAGGAACGGTGTACTCAATGAGTTTGTATTGTCCTGACAGATTCAGCCCCGCCACTGACGGGCTGAAGAGGTTCCTAAATAATAACAGTTATTCTATCAATCTCTCTCTCTCTCTTCCTCTCTCAGTGTCCGCGTGTCTCTGCCTCCTCCTACTACCGGACGCTTTATATGGGCGGAGGGTCCCGTCCCTCGTGACACAAGCCTGGCGCAGTGTAATTCAGCTTCTGATGAGGTCACGCAGGGGGCGTTCCCATATGAAAGAGAACGAGTCTGATCACTGACACCTGTCCGTAATCAGACCGTCAACCCTCTCCACCAAAAGTCTGGCTCCCTCTACAGGCCAGAACGCGCCATGCTCCCCACAGTCAGACTACGCTTCAGAGCACCATGCACCAGAGAGGAAGGGAGGTGGAGACACACGAGAGTAGGAAACTTG
This sequence comes from Nansenia antarctica, assembly GCF_963989245.1. NCBI lineage: Eukaryota > Metazoa > Chordata > Actinopteri > Argentiniformes > Microstomatidae > Nansenia > Nansenia antarctica. The sequence continues at coordinate 11,696,798 of NC_137684.1, forward strand.
ACCTCAGCTTTGTTAATTGGTGTTATGGTTGTTAGTTGGTATGTTATGGTTGTTAATTGGTAGGTTATGGTTAGTTGGTTTGTTATGCAGAGTGTGCGAGAGATATACACACACAAACCAACACAGTCTCACACTAAAACAAACACACTCTTCCTCATACTGTCATTCTCTCCCTCACATGAGGCTCACCACAGACCAACAAAGTATCACACGCACAAAAACACACAGTTATCCCACACTGTCATTCTCTCTCTCACACTCTCACACTCTCTCTCTCTCACACACACACACACACACACACACACACACACACACACACACACACACAAAAACGCACACACTCCCCTACACACTCAGTCAGACACACAAATGCACACGGGTAGGTTAGTGGATTGTGTGTGGGGGGCAGTTAAATAATGGCTACACATTCTCTCTCTCTCTCCCCTCCGTCCCTCTCTCTCTCTCCTCCGTCCCTCTCCCCTCCGGATCTGCAAAGAGGAGTGGACCAACATCTCTCCTGAGATGTGCACAAACCTGTGACCAACTACAAGAAACGACTTTTATATAATGTGTTTTTTCGGGATTTGTTGGTATTCAGACTTTCACTGTTAAAGTGATAGATTGTTCATTTCTTTTTTTTTTTCTTTCCTCGCACCAGGGGAGCCCCCCCTCCCAAATGTCGTTGTTTGGTACCTGTACTATATCAATGACAATAAAGACCATTCATTCATTCATTCGTTCAGATTGTTCATTTCTTTGTAAGTGTGCAAACATACAAAATCAGCAGGGGATCAAATACTTATTTCCCCCACTGTATATGTGTGTGTGCGTGTGTAAGGTTCATGCAAGTCTTGCTCTTTATTATTGCATTATTAGCTATCGGCCAGGGGGGTATTCCACGAACGTTGATTAGTATATCGGCGATAAAAATAAATGCCGCGATCAGGCAACTCGAGATTGGAATTCAAGCCTCAGGTGATTCCTCGAACGAGGATCAGGCTTGTGTCATGAGTGTTCATAGAACACCGGCTTAGAAATCCTTGATATGGGCGCGTGCACGCAGGCATAAAGAGCCCCGAAGAGTCGAACTGTCGAAATGAAGATTGATCTTTATGAAGACGAAAAATAAGATGTAAAATAGTGTAATACTGCCGCAATTAACAAGGCGAGGGAAATGGTTTGGCAAGAAATTGCTCACAGATTAAATGCGTAGGTCATACTAGCCCCAGTTATTGTTATATGTTCATATTTTAATAAAATAATATTTACTACTGTGGTGATATCAGCAGCAGGCTACAAACCATCATATCGTCACGATGGCCTAGTGGTATTGACCGCTGCCATGGTATTTATTCGTCATTTTAAGACGGTGGTTCAAATCCCTCCAGACACACTTTTTATTGCATTTCGTTGTCTGAATCTAATCTAAAATCTCATCTAAACAAGTATATAGGCCAGGGGTCGGCAACTTAGTTTGGCCTCGGGCCCCCCAAAAATTGAGCCACTAGATGGCGGGCCCGAACATAATCAAAGGCTAAGTTAAGTAATTGATTGTTAAAAAATGTGACGTTCTAATGCTTTGACTTTTCTTTAGAAAAATGTACACATCGCTAGTCAACTAACACAGCTTGTTTTGTGAGCCTGCTAACAATGTAAAGTAGTGTTATAGTTAACTAGGTAGCAGTCCAATCCATTACGTTGCAGTATTTTGGCTTGACTAGCGAGTTTGTGTTATGATTCTCAACAACGTTGAAACGTAGTTTCACCCTTTTCCATATTTTTGAATAATAAATGTGTGGACTGACGCTGTAGCGCAGCCTAACTTATTCTAATGATTATTTAACATACTTTTGTTCTGATATTTATTCCCCCCTCCTCCCAGACAAGGTCACATTATTATTGGATTGGTTGTTTGCGTGTCTGGTGAAGTTAGCTAAACATTTAACCTGCTAGCTAGCAAGATAAACATAATGTCACTCTTCAAAGGTCTAAAGAGGAAAGTTGACGGTGAAAACAGGGCATTTAAAGAGGAATGGACAGTGAACTATACGTTCATCCTACCTGGTTTCATCAATGCAAAGCCGTTGTGAGACTCACATTTTACGTGCTCACAATGTTCCCTTTCTATACATGCGAGTCGTCCTTTTCGATGAATGTGATAAAGACGCACGAGAGGAATCGATTGATGCATAAAAACCTTGAGAACTGCCTGCGGATTAAAGTGACGTCCATATCACCAGATATCAAGCAAGATATCGGCAAAAACCGATGGGAGATGCCACTTTTCACATTAAGTGAGTACCAAGCCTGTCGTTATTGTATTTAATAACCTAATTGTATTTTGTATATTTTGAATGAATGGCTCATTGTAATTATTATCCCTAATAGCGTGTTTGCTCTGTCGTTTCAGGAGCGTATAGTAGGCCTATGCACCACCACCCCTCGCCCTCCAAGATCAAGCAGATTCTGTTTTTTGTTTGCGCCGATTTTGTTGTCAATGTTTTTCAGAAAATTAAACTGAATTTGCTTTGTTACTGTTCATATGTGTGTTGCAGTCACATATACGTAAACATTACGTTTTAATGGTTTACTGAGCTTGTGTTATTTCTTTCAAACCACACACCGCATGTCGGCTATTTCAGCACCACGTGTTGTCCACCTACTTATGATTCACCATGAGGGGTTCAGCGTCAGTGCGCTTTGCTGCCTGATTGTCTGTCCCTGTGTCATTCACTCTCAACATGGATAAAAGTACAATAAGCATTATTCAGGTGGAGGTCGATTCTCTATTCGGACATTATAGGCGCTATATGTGGGATTGTCGGTCCGATATTGTAAAAAAGAAAAAAAGTGGATTCTCAAAATAATCTGCTGGGCCAAATATTATTGGTGATGGGCCAGCAATGGCCCACGGGCTGCCTGTTGCCGACCCCTGATATTGGCTATAATGGTGCAGGCTAATTTACAAGAACTGACATGATTACAATGGTGTTTGAAGCCTTTCTGAGTAATGGATTCTGATGGAATCCTTTCTGATGGATAGATGATTCACTTAGACAGATATATATATATATATATATATATATATATATATATATATATATATATATATTGTAAATCAATTTGCATGAAGGCTTCGGTTAAATGTAAAAAAAAAACGTTACATTAAATCAAGTCTCGAACCCGCAGCCTTTGGAACTCTAGCTGACTGCCTTAAGTGTTGGATAAAAATGATAAATGCAGTACATGGTTTTGAACAGGAACATGCTGATCAGAAGGATGCCCTTATCCTTCCACTGTGGGTTCCAGGCCAATTTGTCCTGTGTGTAAGTGTACCCATATATATATATACAGAGCATAACTTTATATGTTACATAATTACCTTTATATGTTCACTCTTTTTTTAGTACTTATAGGGAACAGTTATGTATATAGTACCTACAGCAGGCTCGACTTACTTAGAAGTCGGCACGCAAAACGACAGGATAGTTAGGGCGGATTTCCTGGAGCACTACAACATTGACACGGACATAGCCAGGCTACCGGGAGAGCCCTGGTTCACAGTCCCCTCCCTGAGGCGGAGACGCCGGCGGCGGGATCGTAGGAAAAAGCGAGGCCGGAGGGGAGGCCTGCTAGAAAGGCTAAGGAGAAGCCCAAACAAGCCAGCTATTCCAAGCATTTTCCTCTCAAATGTCAGATCCCTGACAAATAAGATGGATGAACTGAGACTACAGGTGGCAAAAAAACAGCATCGTAGGGGATAGCTGTGTGATTATTCTGACCGAAACCTGGCTAAACGACAACATTGTGGACGCTAACGTTAGTTTAGAGGGCCGAATGCTTCATCGCGCTGACCGCACGGAGCTTAGCGGTAAGTCAAGAGGAGGTGGGATCATAATATCGACGAAGGATAGCTGGTGCTTAAACACGAAAACTGTAAGTAGCCACTGCTCACCAGACCTAGAATACTTGACTGTTAAATGCCGACCCACATACCTGCCTAGGGAGTTTAACGCGGTGCTAATTACATGTGTATATTGCACCTAGCTCAGACAGCAAAGTAGCATTGGCGCGACTATACGACGTCATTAGTAGCCAACAAAGTACTGATCCACAGGCTATCCACATCATAGCGGGGGACTTTAATCATGTCGACCTGAAGGCAGTACTACCCAAGTTCTACCAGCATGTAAAATGTGCAACGAGAGGAGAAAAAACACTGGATAAGGTATACACCAACATCAAACGTGCTTACAAGGCTAGTCCGCTAGCTCATCTAGGCATGTCTGACCATGTGTCAATCCTCCTGATTCCTGCATACACCACAATGGGGAAAAGTGCTCCCACCACCACTAAGACTGTCAGAACCTGGCCAGAAGGGTCCGCTCCACTGCAGATCTGCCTAAATGACACCCTATGGCAGGAATATGAGCATGAGGACCTGGAACAGTACACGTCGTCGGTTCTGAACCACATAGTGAACTGCACCAACTCAGTCACCGTGGACAAACGGGTCCGGGTCTACCCCAACACGAAGCCATGGATGACTGGGAAGGTCCAAAAACTGTTAAATGAGAGGGACAACGCCTTCTTCGCAGGGAAGCGCACACCGCTGTACAGCTCCACCAGGGCCAACCTAAAGCGCGGCATCAAAGCGGCCAAGGCAGAGCACAGAGAGAAGATTGAGGAATGCCTCCTGAGCAACGACTCCAGGCGGATGTGGCAGGGGGTTCAGCAGATGACAAACTTCAGAGCCAACAGGCTCACAGCCGCAGAGGACGACCCCCTGCTGGCGGGAAAGCTGAACACCTTCTACGCCCGGTTCGACGAGGGGCGAACGGAGGTAACCACAACACAGACACCACTCTCTCCAGCTCTCAGCAGCCTCACCCTCACAGAGCACGAGGTGAGACGCGTACTGAAGGCGGTGGACCCCAGGAAAGCCTCGGGGCCGGATGGCGTCCTGGGACGGGTGCTGAGAGACTGCGCCGACCAGCTGGCCGGGGTTTTCACCAACATCTTTAACCAGTCCCTGTCCCAGGCCACCGTCCCACCCTGCCTGAAAACCTCAACTATCATCCCAGTCCCGAAGAAAAGCACGGTGAGCTGCCTAAACGACTACCGCCCGGTGGCACTCACACCAATCATCATGAAGTGCTTCGAGAAACTAGTCCGGGCCCACATACTCACACGCCTCCCGCCCAACCTGGATCCATACCAGTTCGCCTACAGAGCCCACAGGTCCACAGAGGACGCCATAGCGACGACTCTCCACGCCACTCTATCCCACCTGGAGAGGGGAAACAGCTACGCGAGACTGCTCTTCGTGGACTTCAGCTCCGCCTTTAACACCATCCTTCCAGACAGGCTAGTGACCAAACTACTAGACCTGGGTCTATCACACTCTATATGTGCGTGGATCAAGGACTTCCTGACCGACCGCCCCCAGAGGGTGCGGGTGGGCCCCCACACCTCCACAGCCCTCAGCCTCAGCACTGGGTCACCCCAGGGCTGCGTGCTAAGCCCCATCCTCTACAACCTCTACACCAGTGGTTCCCAAACTTTTTCAATCAGGCCCCCCTTGGGTAATTGGAAATATTTTCGAGCCCCCCCTAACCCGGTTCCCACCTAGATTGATATAATTAATTGTATAAAGTTGTAAAAACATTACATTTTCTCTTCTAATAATAACAAGACACATACAGTATATCCAACTATAGTTTTATATTTTATTATGGTTTGAAAAGGAACATAAGTGCTTGGCAAATGATCCTGTGCCACTGAAATATTCAACATATCAACATTAACTAATTTCTACTGCATCACTATTCTTACTCCTCACATTTCTATCACAATTACGATCAATGACTTGTGTGTGCTTGCTTTGCCTTGCAAATCTTCTCAAAGCGGGGTTGTTGTTTTGAGACTGCCACTCTCAGTTCATTCTCAATGTTCAACTTCGACCTGTATTTGCTTTTGATAGCAGCAACAGCAGAAAAGCCTATCTCACACAGGTACGATGTTGCAAAAGGCAGCAGTATTCCCACAGCTTTCTGTCCAATGAGAGGGTAGTCCTTCTCCACTCCAATCCAAAACCCAGCCAAAGTCGTGGATGTGAACTGCAGCCTCATGGTTGACTCTGAAGTCATGTCGATGTACTGTTCCTCTTCCGCAGTGCTGAACATGGCAGGTGGTGGTGCAACAAATGGATCTCTAATCCAGTCGTATTTGGCACTGTCATCCACAGAGAAGTATTTCTGGAAGCTTTGTTTCAGGGCTGAGATGTGCTCTCTCATACATGGAACCACTGTGCTCTGCAGCTCATTGGTCTCGATGAATGCCTTCAGATTCCCAAATGAGTCGATGTCCCCCTGTTCAAGTCTCCTGCCCCACATGTCCAGTTTCCGTGTGAAAGATTGTATCCTGTCTGCCAGATGTGGAAGGTGTGTGTTGTTGCCCTGCAACTGTAGATTCAATTCATTGAGCTTCTCAAACATGTCGCTTAGGTAGGCCAATTTCATGAGGAAGTCTTCATCATTAAACTTGCTGGCAAGTTCGTTCCCGTCCTCCTCCAAGTAGATTCGGATCTCATCTTTCAGCGATAGCTCCCTGGACAGCACCTTTCCGCGAGAGAGCCAACGCGACTCGCTGTGAAATAGCACGGCTGTGTGCTCGGAGCCCATCTCCTCGCACAAAGCGGGAAAAATGCGAGCTTTCAGTGGTCTTGTTTTTATGTAATTGACGGTGGTGATAACATGAGACAAAACGTCATTCAACTCTGGACTCAGCTGCTTTGACGCGAGTGCCTCCCTGTGTATTATGCAGTGAGTCCACACTGCTTTCGGTGCAACGCGCTTGATGAGCGTCTGGAGCCCTCCCCGTTTTCCTGCCATGGCCTGGGCACCGTCGGTGCATATCCCCACACAGTCCTCCCATTTCAGATCGGCTTCACTCAGGTATTTGTCTATGATTTTGAACAGTTCATCAGCTGTTGCTCTGTTTGGGACATAGTTGCAAAATAGCAAATCCTCGCTCAAACCCTCCGCATCAATGTATCTGACATACGCTATTAACAGACAGTCCTTGTTACTATCTGTGGCCTCGTCTACCTGGAGCGCAAAGCGTTGGTCTTTTATTTTCTCAACAAGCTGCTCTTTCATGTCTTCTGAGATGTCATTGATGCGTCTCGCAATAGTGTTGTTTGACAGGGGGATAGCTTTGAGTTTTTGGGCTGTTGCCTCGTCTATCATATGTGAAACCATATCTATTGCAGCAGGGAGTATTAACTCCTCAGCGATGGTGTGTGGTTTTTTAGACTGGGCGATACGATATGCCACTTTGTAGGAGGCAAGTTGAGCATTAGACGTAACAGATGCTGTTTTAACGAAACGGCTCTGCTGACCACGGTATTCTTGGAGTTTTCTCTTGAAGAAATCGAGGGGCTTCTTCACATCAGTCGGGTGTGTGGTCTCCAAGTGACGTTTCAACTTGCTAGGCTTCATGCTTTCTGCCGCTAAAGTTTTGAGACAGAGGACACACAGTGGTCGTTCCTCCGCACCGACCACATTAGACGTGAAGCCCAGGGAGAGGTATGTATCGTCATACTTTCTTGACTTTGGCTTTGGGACGTTTGTCATGGGCTCCTTCGCTTTTCGTTTAGCTTCTGGCTCTTTCATAAACTTATCCATTGTTGTTGTTGCTGCTAGATAGCTGGAGGAGGGAGTGCGCGCGTCAATGACGTGAATGGAGCGCGCGTCAATGACGTGAATGGAGCCCCCTCGCTGCCTCTTTGTTACAGTTTATGGCCTGCGCTCCATTCAGGTTCTCATTTTTATCATCCAACGCCCACAACACCCCTGATGGTAACCTTAAGCAAGCAGTGTTTGTTTACAGCTCTTGTGTGTGCATTTTTTTCCCCTCCCATTATTTCTGCGCCCCCCCTGCAGTACCCCCGCGCCCCACTAGGGGGTCGCGACCCACAGTTTGGGAACCGCTGCTCTACACCCACGACTTCACCCCCATCCACCCCAGCAACTACATCGTAAAGTTTGCAGACGACACCACCGTGGTGGGATGTATCTCGGGGGGGGACGAGGCGGCGTACAGGGATGAGGTAGAGCAATTGAGCAAGCTGTGCAAGGTAAACAACCTGCTGCTAAACAAGTCAAAGACCCAGGAACTCATCGTAGACTACAGGAGGAAAAAGTCCGAGATCCTGCCCCTGCTCATCGACGGAGAGAGCGTAGAGATGGTCTCAAACCTCCGTTTCCTGGGACACATCATACGGGATGACCTGGCCTGGAAGGACAACACTAAAGGCACCTTCAAGAGGGCACAACAGCGGCTATACACCCTGAGATGCCTCAAGAAACAACACAGCAAGCAGGAGATGCTGGTGGCCTTCTACCACGGCGCAGTGGAGAGCATCCTCACCTTCGGCATCTCCAACTGGTACCACAGCTGCACGGCAGCGGAGAGAAACGATCTACAGAGAGTCGTGAGAACAGCACAGGGGATCACCGGCGCCACCCTCCCCTCTCTGAAGGAGCTGTACGAAACACGCTGTCTCAGGAGGGCCTCCAAGATCTCCAAGGACCCGACCCACCCTGGGCACGAACACTTTGTCAAGCTGCCCTCGAACAGGAGGTACAGGACCCCGGCCGCTAGGACAAACAGACTGAAGGACAGCTTCTACCACAGGGCCGTCAAGGCCCTGAACACAGAAAAGGCCTAAGTTCTGGGCCCAGGACAAGTCCGGACGGATTGTAATGGCAGCTAGTGCTGAGGCACAAACATGTACATTTTCAAGCCTGCAAACTGTGACACTTTAAAAAAATGTGAAAAAAAATACTTTCTTGTGCAATATGACAACCCTAGTTGACTATCTGTGCAGTATAGTACAGTGGATTGTGTACATAGCCTCTATTGATGTAAACCAGCTCCTTATCTTCTTGTGATTTTATGCATCTATGCTTTTTCCAAAATGTGTTTCTTTTTCCTTTCTTAAACACCAGGGGAGCCTCCCCTCCTAAATTTCGTTGTTTGGTACCTGTACTGTAACAATGACAAATAAAGTCTATCTATCTATCTGAAGACTCCCTCCTTATGCAAATCCATCACCACAACGGGAGGATGATCTCCACAGTTCACACATGAGAAATTATATGTATGCGAGGAAAGGGCTTCAAAATGCAGGTAGCCGTGGAGTATGGAGTCCTGATCTGGATACGTTTGATTGTTTGTGGCTTGTAAAGCCTCCACAACTCTTCCCACTGCTGTATGGTTCTACAAATGGACGTGGAGGGAAAACTGTCAGGTCAACATCAAATGGAAAGCACAGGCTAACACATACAAAATATCAAACGTGTGTTACCTGTATAGAGTTCCTCAGGAAAAGGCATAAATGATGTGTCAAAATGACACGATCATTAAAATGATGCAGCCCCTCTGCCCACTCCTGGTAGCGGTAAAATGTGCTACATGCTGCACATTTTTTAACGTATGTTGTTATCCCTGTAAAAAAGGATGTCAGTGACATGATGGTTATGATGGACAAACCACATATTTGGTCATTCATGGAACTAAACAATTCAGAAATAACGATGTCTGTCATGAAATGCAACCTACCCTCCACAATTCCAGTGACTGTGACGATCTTCGCTTTTCTGGAAACGACAATTGGCTCAGAAAGAGCAACTTCGCCGGGACACTTATGGCAATAGTTCTCTTGTGGAACCAAGTGCCTTGGCATATCCTCTGATTGTAAGACTTTTCTGGGAAGATCTGTTGGCAGGGCTTTGTGTCCTACTCCACCATATCCAACAGCCTTCCCTTTCCTTCTGGGGGATACAGGGGAACAGCCTGTGTGTCCTCAGGTGCTGCCTGTGTGTCCTCAGCCGTAAATGTCTCATAAGAAGAGTCTTCGAAAGACTTTTTGGTGAAAAGGGTAGGCCTTGTTTGGTGCAGGTGCCACTTGGCTATAGATTTGTGTGGGCAGGATGTTCGGGGTTTTGAACATGGGCAATGCCAGGTGTTTCTGGAATGTTCATAGTGGACCATGACCCTCCCCAATCTTGAATAGGAGGAGATGTGTGGTTCCAACACTGAAAAGAAAATGCGTCCCTGTTCTTGGCCAGGGTTCACCTCAACACTGAGTGGTGCAGCTTCTTCACCAGCAGCCTGCTTCCTTCTCAGACACACACTCTCTGTGTCCTTGCTCAACCATTTGTTCATGACCATTTCTGAGAGAATCCCTTCATCAAGATCAATGGCTGACTTGGTGTTCACAGGACAGTACACCAAGGACCGAACATGGTTGCAGTCAAAACCCAATAGGCTACTTCGACGTGCATAGTCATATGCCTTGCTGCATGTCTCTAATTGACAGGTTACCTGGTTATTACCCCAGGAACATTTTTGGACATGAATCCAGTGCACAGGACCCATAAAGGTCTTGGAAACAGCAAACATTCCCTTTTTGTTATCTATGCAGAATGATTGTAGATGGTGATTTGCTGTAATGTCTAATGGATTTGATGAGTGGTGCCTTTCGATGTGCTTCTTGATGTTCTTCCTGCTGAGTACTAAGTTACAAAAACAACATGTTGTTGATGGGGGCTGTCTGAGACGTAATTGCTAGAGCCGTCGTCCCCACAGCAGCTGGGAGTTGAGTGCAGCAGTTTTTGAAGTGATTAAGAAAATACTCCTTACTATGACTCGGGGGCAAAAAAGCCACAGTTATAATGGCTGTTGGCCACACAGCCACAGTGGCATTTATAAACAGCATATCCTAAAAGAAATACAGAAAGTGATTTAGAAGATAGGCCTACTAGAAACATACCAATAAGTTGTATTTTTGTAAATACAACATTTGAAAAAAGGTGTTTGTGAGAACAATACATAATCATGTCACTAACAATAATAGACCCCTGGCCTGAGGTAGATTACTCTTCCTGCTACGACTGGTGAATTGATGATTCACTTGCTTAGTCAAATGTATTGATTAAAAGTCGCTTTGGAAACAGGCGTCTGCTAAATGCCCAAACTTTTATTAAATAAAAATTCGATAACATAGTGTCCATGCCTATAACTTGAACTTTTGCAGAGTGAATGTGTGATACATTGTGCTATTAAACCCACATTAGGTAATTAATTCAGCGTTGCTAACAGGTCAGAACTGTCATATAAATCTAATGTGGAATGTGAAAGCTCACACAAACATCAAATGAGCCCACAATGTCTGATCTAAAACTAATTTACACCAAGGATGTCCTGGGGCACAGAAATAACACATTAACACCATTCAAAATTCAAATTATGACATGATAATATATAGGTGGACTTACCTCCATATTTCACAGCAGAACTATGGTGGACCTGCATATGAGATAGAAGAGCAGGGTACTTCCCTGCCTTGTGACAACATGGACACTGGAATGTGTCCGAGTCCAATCTCTTAAGCGCAGGATATTGTCCATCTGGAAATATCATGTTGGTCTATGGAAGAATAAATATAATTAGGTGAATGTATCGAATGTGACTCCAAATAACTTTCATTTCCTTTAAATTGAATATGTCATTCCTTTAATTCATCTTGCTTGAAAATATGTGACCTGAGCTCAAAATATTATATGTGCAACCTACATACAACTTTTTGAATACACTACCAAAGTTCGAAAATAGGATTCTTAATAGGACTGGTTGTTAAAATCCCAAAATATTCAGCACAACAATTGAGTGGAGTTGGAGATGTCCTCTTGGGTGGAGTGGAATTTGGCAATGATCACCTGGTGCCACCAGTACGACACATCTTCAGTTGTGGTCCCCGACCTCATTGGGTGTTTCGGCCAGTTATCACAAGACACCCTCTGCCGAGGTTGGCCCACCCACAGGCTGATCAGGCCTGGGTGTGTGTCGCACGGTGGCACCACGTGGTCATTTGGGAGCCCATGTTGGGTCCCTACGTTTCAGCCACAGCCAGTGACTGCTCCGTTCTGCTGCAGTGGACAGTTCTCTGATTGCCTTCCGTTGGGCCTGTCCTCTGATCCCTACTGCCCTCAGGAGCCTTGTGGTGGAGCTGGCTACAAAGCCTCTGCAGCCCACCTCCACTGGCCACACCTTCACGTTCCAGCCCCGCCCCTCTGCTTCGACTGCTAAGTTGGCATACCGCAGCCTCTTCCGTTCGAATGCCTCATCGATGGCCTCCTCCCATGGTACCGTCAGTTCTACGATGAAGACACTCCGGCAGGACTTGGACCAGAGGACTAGGTCTGGGCGCAGGTTGGTCGCTGCAATTTCGGGTGGGAAGGTGAGCCTCTGGCTGAGGTCTACCCGCATTTCCCAATCCCGGGCTGCGTTCAGTGGGCCTGAGTCTGGAGGTGATGGCTTGGTCCGCTGTTTCTCCCCTTCCCGGATGAAGGTTGTTTTCCGTGGAAAGGTAGTCTGGGCATTTAGAGGCATGGCGTTGGTGGTTACCCTCTTGTGCTCAAGTTCGGCAGCCAAGCACATCTTCCTTGAGTTAGACTGGTCTTGCAACCCACCAAGATGTGTTTGAGGGTTGCTGGGGCTGCACACTGGAGACAGGCTGGGTCCTCTCCATACCAGAGATGTAGGTTGGTAGGAGAGGGCAGGACATCATATGTGGCTCTGATGATGAAACTTAGCCTATTAGACTCCATGCTCCACAGCTCGTTCCACGTGATTTTCCTCCTCTCCACGCTCTCCCACTTCATCCAGCGGCCTTGCTGGGCTTGGGAGACTGCCTTGGCGCACCTGGCTGCTTCCTCCTGGTGGCGCACCTCCTCACCCACCATCTTCCGCCGTTCGGTTGGAGTAGCCTTTTGCCATGTGGGTGTTGTTGTTTCCAAGCCAAGGCCCCCTCTGCCATGTTGGACATGCCCCACTATATCCCGGTGTCTGAGGGCGGTCTTTGCCACCGCAACTGCTGCAGATGGCTTCCATTTCCTCCCCGTTGCTAGGATTGGAGCAGCACCTCTGACGAATGGATCCCGGGATTCTGTGAGAGTCATTTCCAGCCTTGATTTGGCACATTTGTACTCCTCCACCAGGCTTGAGATTGGTAGGGAGAGGGCTCCGTTGCCATACAGGCCTATGCTGCTACGGCCTCTCGGCAGTCCAAGCCACTTCCTCACTTGTGCATTCACCAGTCTCTCCAGCCGGTTGGCATGGGATAGTGTGACCTCGTAGATGGAAATTGGCCACATGAGACGGGGCAGCAGTCCAAACTGAAAGCACCACAGTTTCAGCTTCCCAGGGAGAGCAGTGTTGTTGATCTGCTTGAGGCCACTGATTGTATCCTGCTTGAGTTGTTCCACCTGCTTCGAGTCTTTGAGTTCTGCGCTATACCAGCGGCCAAGGCTTTTGATGGGCTTCTCCAGAACTGTTGGTATTGGCTCGTTGTTGACGTGGAACCTCTCATTGGCGAGCTTGCCTTTGACAATGGAGATACTGCGGGACTTACTGGGTTTAATCTCCATTCGTGCCCATTTGATGTTTCCCTGGAGTTTATCCAGCAGGCGTTTGGTGCATGCGTTTGTTGTTGTTATTGTCGTCATGTCATCCATGTACGCCCTGATTGGTGGAAGACGCAGCCCGCTCTTCAACCGTTCCCCTCCAACAACCCATCGGGATGCTCGAATAATGAGCTCCATTGCCATGGTAAACGCCAGTGGAGAGATGGTGCAGCCCGCCATTATGCCTATCTCGAGGTGCTGCCAAGCAGTTGTACTGGCTTGTGCTGTAACACAGAACTGGAGATCCTGGAAGTAGGCTTTGACCAGCCTTGTGATGCCCTCTGGGACTTGGAAGAAGTTGAACGCTGTCCACAAAATCTCATGAGGCACTGACCCGAAGGCATTGGCAAGATCTAAGAAAACCACATGCAGGTCTTTCTTCTCCTTCTTGGCCGTTTGTATCTGGTGCCAGATGACATTTGTGTGTTCCAGGCATCCTGAGAATCCACTTATCCCTGCCTTCTGCACTGAGGTGTCGACAAAGTTGTTCTTCTGCAAGAATACTGAGAGCCTCTGGGCCACAACACTGAAGAAAATCTTTCCTTCCACGTTCAGTAGACTGATCTGGCGGAACTGGTCGATGGTTGAGGAATTCTTCTCTTTGGGAATCAGGATCCCTCCTGCCCTTCGCCATGCCTTTGGTATGATTCCCTTTTCCCATGCCACTTTCATTAGCTTCCAGAGGTACTTCAAGACGCCTGGACTGTTCTTATATAGCCTGTATGGAACGCCGTTGGGCCCAGGGGCTGAGGCTGTTCTTGCCCGTTTTACTGTGCTCTCAACTTCGCTCCATGTAGGGGGCCTTGTTTCCATCTGGTGCTCAGGTGGTTGGATTGGTGGCATGTCATCCGGAATGCTGGCTGGCACATGCCTCTGGTTGTCAGAGTAGGTCTTCCTCAGGTGCTCCTCTAGTTCCCTTATGGGTACTTTGAGGGTCCCCGTTTTCTCCTTGACAAAGAGGTCTTTGACGAACTTGTAGGGATCTCTGTAGAAGGCAGTCCTCGTTCGCTCTTTCTTCTTGTGTTGCTTTCTCAAGCATTCTGCTCTTCGCAGTGTTGCAAGACGCTGCTTGATGTCGGCCTGTAGTGCCTCAAGTCCTTTCCTTTCCACTTCTGTGGCCTTCTTCCACTGTTTTCTCAGGCACCTTCTTTCTTTCACAAGTCTTTCAATCTCTTGTTGTCTCCTGGACTTGAGATGGGCTGATGGTTCCTTCTGTGTCCCATGGTTCTTACTTTTTACCCCAAATCTCTCTGCTCCATAGCTGTAAATGATCTCTCCAATCTTGTCCAGTTTTCTTTCCACGCCCCCTTTCAGACCTTCTAGAAGATGGACAAGGTCTGTGTCTGTGTTTTCCCACTCCTTTTTCTGGCAGGCTTTAGGCCACAAGATTTGAGGCTTTCGTCCATTAATCTTCCTCTCTACTGCTGTCTGTGGCTGGATAGGCTCTGGACTCATGTCCGTTGATGGATCTGTGCTTGGTTGAGCTTCGTCTGGGGTTCTGATACCCTGTGGACTGTGGTGAATATCCTGCCACTGGGCTTCACTCGACTGATTTGCCCTACCTCTGAGGAAGTAGTGGTCAATGCGAGGCACCTCGCTAAGCTCTCTCGCATATAGTTCATCTTTAACTTAGTGTTACTTGTAATAATGACCATGTTTAAAAATGACCATGTGAAAGCCATTCCCTTCCCCCACCTGAGACCATCTTAAAAAACCCTTTGTTCCTGGGATACTCCCTTCCCCCACCTGAGACCATCTTAAAAAACACCTTTGTTCCTGGGATACTCCCTTCCCCCACCTGAGACCATCTTAAAAAACCCTTTGTTCCTGGGATACTCCCTTCCCCCACCTGAGACCATCTTAAAAACACCTTTTAAATATAGTATGTATGGTTCTATAGATAAAGTATATATACACACACAGAGAAATATGTAAAAGCCTGTGTGGAGAGCAGGGTGAGTGGGCACAACTGATACTGTACATGCATGCTGTTAGTACCGCATATAGGTAGACAGATAGCTAGGTAGATAGGTACTTTATTGATTTATTTTTTAAACTTTAAGAAGAGCCAAAAAAGGAAGAAAATGCTTCACTGTCCCATTACTTATACACTGTGTATGTGTTTTACATACTTATTTATGGTAACACTCTTTAAAATACGTACACTAAACATATTAGTAGTATATACACTAGACGTAATCTAAAATATAAAACATATTCTGGTTTGTTTAACACTTTTTTGTTTACTACATAATACCATATGTGTTCTTTCATAGTTTTCATGTCTTCAGTATTAATCTACAATGTAGGAAATCATCTAAATAAAGAAAAACCATTGAATGGGAAGGTGTGTCCAAACAAATAGCAGACTCCAAATGCAAAGCCTAGAATACTAGACGTTGAGAGCTCTCTTATGCCGACACAAACTATATGACAGAACACGCCTGACTTACCACAAACACCTGTCAAGCCAATTGCTTTTGGTGCCCTGAAGTAAAGCGACTATGTATACAAAGTTTTGTCATTTCTAAATGGTGGAACCAACATGTACACAAACACCCTCAAATAAAAGCAGAAAATAATAATTAAAAAGAAAATACAGTACAACCAGTGCTATATGTGACACAATACTCACCTCTTGGTAACTTTTTGAAAAAAACGATAAAAAAAACATTGGCATCTGCTGAGTTCGGATCCAACACTAGATACATCGTTTCAGGTACCCCCCCGTCTAGTGTATAGAAGGGCACCTAATATTAGAGACATTGTGGTGAAGTCTGACTTGCCGCCCAAGAAAATGCATACTTTCTTAGATGATTTACCTGATGGGAACAGACGCTGTGGGTCTTGTGCCCAGTGTCACTTTACGGAAAAATTTAATTTCTTTTATCATCCTACTACAGGACAACAGGTTAAAATAAAAGGAAAAATAACCTGCTCAACTACTCATGTTATTTACATGCTCAAGTGTCCCTGTGGAAAAGCTTATGTCGGAAAAACTACACGGGCCTTAAAGACCCGCATTGCGGAACACAGGAGCACTATTCGTAATGGGGACGAGAAAAGTCCAGTAGCGGTACACTTTAAAAAGGCAAAGCACAATGTCTCATCTTTAAGATATCTAGGAATTGAAAAAGTGCATTACCCCAGACGGGGAGGTGACATAGATAATCTTCTCCTAAAAAGAGAAGTGTGGTGGATTGACTACTTGAAAACAATGGCACCTGTAGGCTTAAATGAAGACTTCGATATCAGGCCCTTTTTGTAAAACAGAGGGTCTATGAGCAGGGGCGGCGCTAGGGGGTGGCTACTTGGGCTCAAGCCCCGGATGTTTTCTGGAAAGCCCCGAATGTTTTACTTTTAAAAAATAAAATAAAAAATAAAAAAAACTCTCGTGAGTAACGTGCAGTACCGGAGTTCAACAGAGAGGCAGCAGCTGCATGACATTAGCCTGCGTACTGCGTAGCCTGCCCTGCCCTGAAGAAGAAGTGATCTCAATCAGTGCCTGACTTGCAAAATTGTAAGGATGGATATCTGAAAGTTTTTTCAACAAAACAAGCACCAAGAACTGTTGCAGCAGCAGTTTCAGCAGTTGACAACAATAACATCACCAGCAGTGATGACATAGATGATGTTTCAGGTTTGTGAATCTTATTAGAAAGGTGACTGACTCACTGACACTACTTTTCCGGTTTGCTAATGCTAGCTGGCTATCATAACATAACGTTATGTTATAATGAAATTGAAACATAGCAAGGTACTGTTACGGTACATGGTAAGAAATCAAACAAAGGATAATACTTATACAAATAAAGTGAATAACAGGCTGATAGTCTTTGATATCTGCACTCTGGTTGACTGAGTAACAAGTGAAAAAGAATGATGTAACGTTAATGTTACAGCTAGTAAACATGAAGTAACCACATTAAGTATGCCCTTATGGTAGTATGTATGTATACAGAACATGACTCAAATCTATCCTAAGATGTAACACTAACTAACTAAGTTTGTTTAATGTCCCAGGGGGGATTTGATTTCACAGTACTATACACAGGCCAACAATACATGTAATATATCGTCATATAACACAGGACAAGACAATCAATACAATATAAGTGGTGAGCACAGAGTCTGCCCTGATATACATACTGTAACATAACTAGCCTCAGCCCATCAATTATGTAATTCTATACAAATATAAATGATGGTGACTGACGTGTGTGTGTGTGTTTACTGTCTATTTTGTAATACAGCCTTTTGTCCGCTTTAAGGTGGTGGTAAGTTGAAGGTTGAAGGTTGATTTTTCCGGCGCGCTCCGCGCGCACATTATATTCTCCCTCTGGGCTAAGCCCCGGATCTCCTACAATCCTAAATCCGCCTCTGTCTATGAGTATAGCCTGTCTATGAAAATTTGAGTATAGCCTGTCTATGAAAATGTGTTTGTTTTTGGTGATGTAGTCAACATGAAGGTTGAAATCAAATTTGAATATAGCCTGTCTATGAAAATGTGTTTGTGTTTTTGGTGATGTAGTCAACATGAAGGTTGAAATCAAGTTAGGATCTGATGTCCTTGGAGAGGTGTATTTTCTAAATGTTGTATGTTTATATAAAAAAGAAAAAGAAGAAAAAAACAATACTATGTAATCATGTAATTTTTTGTGAATCTTGTTCTAAATCATGTCTACACTGATACGTGCTCCAACACACCAGGTGGGGCTAATGATTGTCAATGTCACATTTGTCTAAAAAAGACATTGTTTTCTGTTTCCTGCTATACTGAAGAAGACCTCACGGTCGAAACGTCTATTTTTACTTGCTGCTTGCTAAATAAAAATTGGAGCAACGAAAAGTGAGTGCGGGCTACCTTGTTTTGTACTGAATATTACTGCACTGTCAGTTATAGCTCAGCACCGAAGACAGGAGGATGTGCGTTATTTTTTCTCTAAAAATACTTTATGCGTCACCGCCCCCCAAGAACACCTCAACGCCCCCCTTTTAAAAATATTTGTTCCAGCGCCCCCCGATGTTGTCTGAACGCCCCCGTTGAGAAACGATGTTCTAGCACGACGACTGGCAATGGCTCCAGGCCTGAGCATAGCACTTTTTCCTGCTATGACTGGCGGATAAGATGATTCACTTAGTCAAATGTATTTGTCGTAAGTCGCTTTGGATCAAGGCATCTGCTAAATGCCCAAAAAACGTAATGTAAATGAAATGGTATCAAACACACGTGATGTTGGTCTCGACCTTTACCGTCCTCCACACTGCTATGCTGCTAGCCCCCCCCTTGCTCATATCACCCACCAGCAGGTTAACTGACTCACGCTGAATGAAGGCCCACATGAGCTTGTCCAGGTCCCGCTTCCCGGTCACACAGTGGATGATGTTGAAGGCCTCTTCGAAGGCGTCAAGCCCCCACAGCCGCCTCTGCTTATCCTCCACTGGAGGGCCGCAGGGGGTTAAAGAGATGCGGCTTTACTCAAACATGCACACCACCCACTTCAGGCTTCAGCCTACAATAAATACCACTGATATGGGTTCGGTCAGGGAAATGAGGCAGAATCAAATGTACTTTTTGGTTGTTGTTGTTGTTGTTATCATTCTAGACAGTGCCCATCCATCCCCGTTCATTAAGAATTGAAGCATATAAGCAGGAGCTGGATCACACATGTTATCGACATCTCCACATGATTCAACGACTTTTATACAACAGTTAGTTCCGACCAAGTAATTTGATTGGACAAGAAGCATTCCATGAGTGCTGATATACAGTATAACAGCACTGGGACTTTTAACTATATGTATCACTCCGCCGCACAGGTGTTCTATTAAATGTTAATTAGACTACATTAATGGTCGTTATCTATCAGATTATCTATCAGTGCGTTGGTTTCAAACAAAGATGGATATATTTCCAAATAATATAATCTTAGTTACTCGGCCTGCGGCCTTGTACCTACGACCGAATCACAGCCGTGCTGATATTCAGTATAACAGCACTCCCTCTCGTGTGATAGTCGGACAAAAAATATCGGACCCGCTTTGACTTTGGGGTTGAAGTGTCCCCTTTAAAGGTCTCCCCTGCTCTGTTACCCTGTCTATATGTTACCCTGTAGATAGACTATCTGGTCTGGAAGAAGAAGAAGACATTGCTTATAGTTCTTAGCATGTCAACAGGGAAAGAGACGCTGGGACCATGCCTTTAAAAGGACTTGGCATTAAACCAATCATAACTTCAGTAGCTGTTTTTATCAGGAGTTTGTCCAATCACAATCGGCAAGTGGGTAGGTCCACAAGCATACTAGCTAATCCCAATTTTGACAGCTAGCCACTTAGCTACCTGTCAGGAAGCTGCTACTCTCTTTAAAAAGTCAGTCTTTAGCTAGCTAGCCTGCTAACTTCAACAGCTTGGCCACAGATACGTAACTGCTAGAACTCGTCCTCATTAGGAGACAAGTTGTACAACGGATCAGTCCAGTTAGCTACTTATTTAACTCGTCTAATTGTTGATAATGATAGCTGAATAAACCAGCTAACGTGTTAGCCCAAGATTGATGTTATTTGGCAAGCTTAGCACTGCGATGTGTCCTATAACTTCACACCAGTAGTGTTTTTAGTTTATTTTTTATTTTTTGAGGGTGCTTTTAGGTGCCAAACAAGATAGATAGACATAGATAATGTTTAGCATGAAACCGTTAACCAACCAGTGTTTGTAGGATGAGGTTTGTGTTCAACAGTAGGGGGTGACAGGTGGTAGAATCTGTACATGTTCAACTCTTCTGCGCTATGATCTCACAGTCATGTCATACATGGGGAATTGTACTCTAGCACATTCCCACAATATTTGTGAAATTAATACACCACTGTATCTGTTAAAAACCATGATATTGTTCAGCATCTGCAGATCTAGACCTAGGATCAACAGGACTTATCCAGGATGGCAACAGAGACAGCATCCCAGGTTCCTGGCTCCAGGATCATGACCTTTCACCCCTCTAAGGAAGAGTTTAAGGACTTCAGCCGCTACATCGCTTACATGGAATCACAGGGAGCACATAAAGCTGGGATGGCAAAGGTGGGTGATCTTTAATCTGTTACATTTATACATTACGCATTTTATATTACTATTATTATTATTAGGGCTGTCAATGTTAAGGCGTTAACGATCACGGGTAATTTGAAAATGAAACAATTGGCACGAATTAATCTTATTAACATACATTCATATTACCATGAATCAGAACTTCTACTGACATGCGTGTCAAACGCATGTAGAGGGGTTTCAAGAGACAAACCTGTGTGTAGGCTGCTGAAGTAGAATGATTAGACAGTGGTTGGTTACATTCCTGACCACTTGTCATGTTAACATGTGTATAAACGCTAATCACCACCACTTTACAAGTGTTCTGTCACAGATGAACGAACACCCTGTTTGTGATCAAATCGACACCCCTTTTTTCCCCCTTATACAGTATGGTGAATGAAGGCTTCATTATGTGGACCTCCGCCTGCCTGACCCCCAGCCTGTCTACCGTCCACTCCGCCTGCCGGACCCCCTGCCTGTCTGCCGACCACTCCGCCTGCCTGACCCCCTGCCTGTCTGCCTGACCTCCTGCCTGTCTGACTACCTGCCTACCTGCCTGACCCCCTACCTGTTCCACCTACCTCCAGCCTGATTCCCCTAACACCCCCAACCCTACAATAAATCACTATTATTATTATACTACCTGTTCTCCGTTGTCTGCTTCTGGGTTCCGCCCTCTGGTCGTGACAACCGTAGGCCTAAATATTGTAATCGATTGACGGCACTAATTATTATACATGATATGATGTATATTTATATTTAAAGATTTTAACTTCTTTCGGGAGCATATGCATTCATTGTTGAATTAGTAGAACAATATACAGTTAAAGATGTCACAGTGTACAGTCTGATGAGTTCTGTCCTGTGTCATGTTTGTATTGTGCAGGTTGTTCCACCGAAAGACTGGAAGCCCCGCCGTTCCTATGACGACATAGACGACCTGGTGATTCCTGCACCCATCCAGCAGGTGGTGACTGGCCAGTTGGGTCTCTTTACCCAGTACAACATTCAGAAGAAGCCCATGACTGTCCGGGAGTTCCGCAAGACCGCTAACACAGACAAGTGAGCAACACGCAACAAGCAATGACGAAACAAATGAGAAATTAGCAATCAGCGATGAGAAAACCTCAAAACATTGGTCCTACTCAAAACACTCCCAATGTATCTAATCACCCATTACCGTTGTCGTTCTAGGTTTTGTAATCCCCGATATGTTGATTTTGAGGAGCTGGAGAGAAAGTTCTGGAAGAACCTGACTTTTAACCCACCTCTCTATGGAGCAGATGTCAATGGGACACTGTATGATCCGGTAAGTGGGATTTATCTAACTAGGATTGTGAAATTAATACACCACTGTATCTGTTAAAAAACATGATATTGTTCAGTATCTGCAGATCTAGACCTAGGATCAACGGGACTTATCCAGGATGGCAACAGAGACAGCATCCCAGGTTCCTGGCTCCAGGATCATGACCTTTCACCCCTCTAAGGAAGAGTTTAAGGACTTCAGCCGCTACATCGCTTACATGGAATCACAGGGAGCACATAAAGCTGGGATGGCAAAGGTGGGTGATCTTTAATCCGTTACATTTATACATTACGCATTTTATATTACTATTATTATTATTAGGGCTGTCAATGTTAAGGCGTTAACGATCACAGTTAATTTGAAAATGAAACAATTGGCACGAATTAATCTTATTAGCATACATTCATATTACCATGAATCAGAACTTCTACTGACATGCGTGTCAAACGCATGTAGAGGGGTTTCAAGAGACAAACCTGTGTGTAGGCTGCTGAAGTAGAATGATTAGACAGTGGTTGGTTACATTCCTGACCACTTGTCATGTTAACATGTGTATAAACGCTAATCACCACCACTTTACAAGTGTTCTGTCACAGATGAACGAACACCCTGTTTGTGATCAAATCGACACCCCTTTTTTCCCCCTTATACAGTATGGTGAATGAAGGCTTCATTATGTGGACCTCCGCCTGCCTGACCCCCAGCCTGTCTACCGTCCACTCCACCTGCCGGACCCCCTGCCTGTCTGCCGACCACTCCGCCTGCCTGACCCCCTGCCTGTCTGCCTGACCTCCTGCCTGTCTGACTACCTGCCTACCTGCCTGACCCCCTACCTGTTCCACCTACCTCCAGCCTGATTCCCCTAACACCCCCAACCCTACAATAAATCACTAGTATTATTATACTACCTGTTCTCCGTTGTCTGCTTCTGGGTTCCGCCCTCTGGTCGTGACAACCGTAGGCCTAAATATTGTAATCGATTGACGGCACTAATTATTATACATGATATGATGTATATTTATATATAAAGATTTGAACTTCTTTGGGGAGCATATGCATTCATTGTTGAATTAGTAGAACAATATACAGTTAAAGATGTCACAGTGTACAGTCTGATGAGTTCTGTCCTGTGTCATGTTTGTATTGTGCAGGTTGTTCCACCGAAAGACTGGAAGCCCCGCCGTTCCTATGACGACATAGACGACCTGGTGATTCCTGCACCCATCCAGCAGGTGGTGACTGGCCAGTTGGGTCTCTTTACCCAGTACAACATTCAGAAGAAGCCCATGACTGTCCGGGAGTTCCGCAAGACCGCTAACACAGACAAGTGAGCAATGACGAAACAAATGAGAAATGAGCAATCAGCGATGAGAAAACCTCAAAACATTGGTCCTACTCAAAACACTCCCAATGTATCTAATCACCCATTACCGTTGTCGTTCTAGGTTTTGTAATCCCCGATATGTTGATTTTGAGGAGCTGGAGAGAAAGTTCTGGAAGAACCTGACTTTTAACCCACCTCTCTATGGAGCAGATGTCAATGGGACACTGTATGATCCGGTAAGTGGGATTTATCTAACTAGGGTTAATCACTATTCATTTATTGTTATCACCTTTTCCTTTTATTCTCCCCCCATTGTTCCTCATTTGTCTCTATACCATACTGCTTTACATATGAATGACCTTGGCATTGACAACATTGCTTCTCATCTATCTCTCATAGGATGTGACCGAGTGGAACATCGGACATCTGAACACCATCCTAGACACAGTGGAGCGGGAAAGTGGGATCAAGATTAAAGGGGTGAACACACCGTACCTGTATTTTGGCATGTGGAAAAGCACCTTTGCCTGGCACACTGAGGACATGGATCTCTATAGGTGGAGAGGAAGCTGCAACACAGCAACACCAGAGAGGTAACAGGTTTGACTCAGCGGCCGGTGCCTACTCTGTCCCTGCTGCCCCTCCCACTACCTCTCCCGCTTCACCAGCCTCCCCCACATCCCACAGCTACAGCTTTGGCAGCACGGCTGGGCCCCCTTCCCCTCCCCTCCCCCCCCCCCCTTCCCCTCCCCTCCTCCCCTCTCCCACCAAGCCCCCCCCTGTCCCTCACAGTGGAGGAGGTAAGGGCGGAGCTGAAGAGGCTGCACCCTGGAAAGGCGGCGGGTCCTGATGGGGTGTGCTCGCGGCTGCTGAAGGTCTGTGCAGACCAACTGGCTGAGCCCCTCCAGAAGCTCTTCAACCTGAGTTTACAGTCAGGGACGGTGCCGGTTCTGTGGAAAACATCATGTCTCGTGCCAGTACCCAAAACTGGGCGCCCATGATATTTTGAGGAATAAGATGATGTGGTGTTGCATCACCACACCTTTTGTCACGTAACCAGAGATGAACTGTACTGGAACAACAACCTGCTCCAAAGTGCTCCAATGCTTTCAATATGACTACTGTTATTGCCATTACCGTACTACTATTATTACTACATGATGCAGTTTCTCTTAGAAACACAACATTGTTTGACCATCTTATAAAGTTCATCTAATCATTTAATTTAATTTAATCTCAATATCAATGAAACTATGTAAATACTGACTGTTCAGGATGTCGTTATATGCTATATTGCTCCCATCATCCACTCCCTGTCTTTGTACAGGGAGTTTTGCCTGCAATGCAGCAGCCAGCGTGAGACACGCTTGAGATGCGCACCGCCTCACGCGTGCTGTATGGCTGCTCTAACCTGTTAGCATGGCCGCTGAAATGAAACACGTTGACGCTTGCCGTGTGTTTGAGCCGTAAGGGGATTCGTGTGTGGTGAGGTGGCTTCCATGGTCAATGTGATGCTGTGGTGGTGAGGAGGTGTGTGATGTATGTTGTGGTTCAGGGGAGGCTGCTGGGGGTAGAAATCGGAGGACGGGCTCATTGTAATGTGTGTGTGTGTGTGTGTGTGTGTGTGTGTGTGTAGGTCATGAGCGGCCGAGCTCAACGACTACAGACCGGTTGCCCTCACTTCACATAGTATGAAGACACTGGAGCGGCTGTTTCTGAGACATCTGAGACCACAGACTAAGCATGCACGTGATCCCCTGCAGTTCGGGTACCAGGAAAAAGTCGGTGTGGATGACGCTGTCCTCTACCTCCTCCATCGTGCTTACTCCTACCTGGATGAGCCGGGAAGTCAGGTGAGGATAATGTTTTTTTACTTCTCAAGTGCCTTTAACACCATCCAGCCTCTTCTACTCCGAGAGAAGCTTTCAGGTATGGGGGTTGATCCCTCCACTACATCCTGGATCATGGACTACCTCACTGGACGGCCATAGTCAGTCAGGCTGGGGAACTGTGTCTCGGACACAGTAGTGAGCAACACCGGGGCTCCGCAGGGAACTGTGCTGGCTCCCTTCCTGTTCACCCTGTACACATCAGACTTCAACTACAACTCTGAGTCCTGCCACGTACAGAAGTACTCTGACGATACAGCCATAGTGGCGTGCGTGAGGGATGGACGGGAGGGGGAGTACAGGGATCTGATAGGAGCCTTCAGCGTCTGGAGCGAGAGGAATGGTCTGCTCCTCAATCAAACCAAGACCAAGGAGCTAGTTATAGACTTCCGTAGGTCTAAGCCACCTCGGTTGCCCATTAACATCCGGGGCGAGGATATCGAGGTGGTGAAGACCTACAAGTACCTGGGGGTGCATCTGGACGACAAACTGGACTGGTCCACCAACACTTTACGAGCAGGCTGTACTTCCTAAGAAGACTTAGGTATTTTGAAGTGTGTGGAGAGATGCTGGCCATGTTTTACCAGTCTGTCATGGCCAGCATTCTCTTCTACGCTGCAGTCTGCTGGGGGGGAAACATCACCAAGAGGGATACCGGACGGCTGGACAAGCTCGTAAAAAAGGCGGGTTCAGTGGTGGGAAGGAGCCTGGACTCTCTGGGGACAGTGGTGGACAGAAGGACTAGGAGTAAGCTGCTGTCCATCAGGGACAACCCCAACCACCCCCTCCATCATGTCCTCGCTGGGCAAACCAGCAGCCGCCGCAGAGGGCAGTTCATTACGATACGCTCCCGGACGGAGCGATATAAAAAAATCATTTATCCCGGCTGCACTAAGACTGTTCAATGGCAACTAAAGTAGCAGTCGGGGTCAAGGCTCCTGAATTTGTATTTATTATTTATTTTAATCATCATCATCACTTTTTAGTATTTTAATATAATAACTATAGCCATCTTTTTTATCCACTTTTATATCATGATCTCACTGTTTTTTATATACTGTACATGGCTGGCCCAGTGTTGTTGTCTGTCCTTTATGTTGTGTTGTTATGTGTTGTTTTTAGTGGAGTGGCGTGGCAAAATTAATTTCCCCACGGGGATAAATAAAGTATCATTGAATTTAATTGAATCAACTACCTTCACTTTGGAGAGCCCAAGTCCTGGTAAAGTCACACCCATATTCACAGACTACAGAATGCTTAACTTACTAATGGGATTAGTGTCATTAGCTTGTTAGGTGCTTCTAACCAGAGGGTTGTTATGTCATCCTTTCCAGGTATGTTGTTCGCCCAGAACATGGGAAACGATTGGAGCGCCTTGCTAAGGGTATGTGCGAAGGCATTTGCACATTTCTGGCCATATGTCTACGTATGAAGGTTCTTTATGTCAAATGTTAACGTAAATATTCTTTATATCATGTTGTGCGCAATGCTTTTTCACACAGGGTTTTTCCCTGGAAGTGCTCAAAGCTGCGAGGCGTTCCTGCGACACAAGATTACTTTAATTTCACCCTCGATCCTGAAAAAATACGGCATACCGTTTGAGAAGGTGACCTCTCTTTTAATGGCAAAGAAAAAACTTTAAAAAAATGCGATGCAGACTCTTAACCTTTACTTTATCTGTTTTGGATTGTAGTTCTTTTTAAAAAGGTTGTTTTCCCAGCTAGTCTGAGTGTTTGTCTGTTTTGTGGTTAGATCACCCAGGAAGCAGGACAGTTCGTCATGACGTTTCCTTTCGTCTACCATGCTGGTTTCAACCACGGCTTCAACTGTGCAGAGTCCACTAACTTTGCTACTCAGCGATGGATCGATTATGGCAAACAAGCCACAGTAGTATGTACATGAACATAGCATGATTGCTTTCATAATCTCAATAGGAAATGTTTTTTTTAGGGGTTTCAACTGCCTGCTTTATTCTCGTAACTGATCCTCGTTTTCCCTTGCCTCAGTGCTCCTGTCGTAAGGACATGGTGAAGATCTCCATGGACGTGTTTGTGCGAAAGTTCCAGCCGGATCGCTACAAACTATGGATGGCCGGGAAGGACAACGCACCTATCGACCACTCCAAGCCCAGCCCAGAGGCAGCCGTGTTCCTGAGAGGAGAGAAGCCCAACCTTGAGACGGAGGGTTCGAGTGAGGCCGTAGACGAGGACACCCCAGGCACGGCTCAGCAGCAGAATAGGTCTGTACTTTTCACGTCACTGAGTGGGGCTTCGGTGACCCCATGACATATTCATGTGCTTATTATAACATATTCACACTATTTGTCTTAACTCTGCCGCAGCCCAAAGCCGAAGATCGGGACGAAGCAGCAGCACGGTGTGGAGGCTTCAGAGGACCGAGACACGGGTCAGGCTGGGGGAGACGGGGGGGAGGTGGAGCAGAAGAAAGCCAAGCTGGTCCAGAAGAAGCAGGCTACTGAAGGACCCAGCAAGGCAGACAAAGAGCAACTGAAACCCAAGCCGGAGGAGAGCAAAAAAGCGGAGAAACCTCCGCCACAACCCGTCACAGAGAAACTGACAAAAGCGAGGAGCTCTTCAGCCCTGAAGCATCCACCCCATCTGAGCCACAGCAACCAGCGCCAGCAGCTCCAGGCTTGGAGAACGCAGGACCTAGTGAGGACACCAAGCCGCCCAGCAGCTCCAGCCCTGCACACAGGCAGTTCCAGAGGACCCTGAGCCCTGCCGATGTGCTCCACGTCCACAGCTACGCTAAGGGAGACTACAGTGAGGAAGAGACCCCCTGCAAGGAGGAGAGGAGGAGCGACAGTGACAGTGAGACGGACGACGATCAGGACGACAGTAAGGGGGCAGAAGAGGGAGCTGGGGATGTACCAAGCAATCTGGGAAAGCTTCCTCGCCATCACCCTCTGATAAAGGACAGCATGAGTGACGACGAGCTGCAGGAGCAGGTCCCATTGGAGGAGGGTGGTCTGGAGGGGGAGTCCTGGGCCAAACCCTTGGCTCACCTGTGGCAGCACAGGCCTTCCAACCTGAAGAGGGAGAAGGAGTACAACCGACGCATGGGGCTAAAGGCTCCCTACTGTTCCATCTGCATGCTGTTCCAGACCTACCAGCAGCGGTATGCCTGTGTCCTTCTCTCTCTCCGTGGCCAGACCTAGTGTAGTGGCGATGCTGTCTCTGCTCCAGTGACGTCGGGGGGGCGGATGCGGACCAAGCCTCTGATCCCAGAGATGTGCTTCACCACCACCACGGAGGAGGAGGCCGCCGAGGAGCAGGAAGCAGACCCCCACCCCGCACCTGGAGGAGGACGGGACCAGCCTGCTCATCAGCTGCTCCCACTGCAGCGTCCGCGTGCACACCAGCTGTTATGGCGTGGATCCAGCCAGCGTGACTAAGGACTGGAGGTGTGCACGCTGCAAGGCCAACGCCATGACTGAGAGTTGCTGTTTGTGTTCACTGAGGGGTGGAGCCTTGCAGAAAGCCAATAATGACAAGTGGGTACATGTACTGTGTGCAGTAGCGGTACTGGAGGCACGCTTTGTAAACATCAGTGAGAGAAGCCCAGTGGACTTAAGTGGGATACCTTTACAGAGGTTCAAACTGAAATGTTACTACTGTAAGAAGCGGATGAAGAAGACGTCCGACTGCTGTGTGCAGTGCTCCCACGGCCGCTGTCCTACAGCCTACCACCCCACCTGTGCCCAGGCCGCCGGAGTCCTCATGCAGCCAGACGAATGGCCTTTTGTGGTCTACGTCACCTGCTGCAGGCACAAGGGCCCCATTCAGACAGAGCGCAATAAAGCAGCCATGCACGAGCTCAATGTTGGACAGCAGGTGATATGCAAGCACAAAACTGGCCGCTACTACCAGTGTGACGTGGTGCAACTGTCCAAGGAGACCTTTTACGAAGTCAACTTTGACGACGGTTCTTTCAGTGACAACCTCTTCCCTGAAGACATTGTGAGCCGGGACTGTGCCCAGCTAGGCCCCCCACCCAAGGGTGAGGTGGTGCAGGTGCGATGGACAGATGGCCTTGTCTACGGGGCCAAGTTCGTGGCCGCTCATGTCATCCAAATGTACCTGGTGGAGTTTGAGGACGGGTCACAGCTAACAGCCAAGAGGGATGATGTCTACACCTTGGATGAGGAACTCCCTAAGAGAGTCAAGTCAAGACTGTCTAAGGCATCGGATATGCGTTTTGATGGGATCTTCGAGGAGGAGAAGATCATAAAAGTGTCAGAGGCAGAGAGTGATCAACTCGAGGTACAGAGGAGACTACATTGAACCTGTGATCTACAGAGCCATCATGGAGTAGCCAATCAAAAACCTGCCTACTCATCCACAGACCACCAGCACTGATATTCTGGACTTTTGCTCACTTTAACCATAATCTAGCCACTGAGGTAGGTTGGGAGAGTCACGTGAGTGGTTGACGAGAATGGCGGCGTGAGGAAGAGCTGCGCCTATCCCTGCTCAAAATATGTTGTGAAACTCGACAAAGAGCCCACTTTTTTACTTGTGTTATGTTGTTAAACATCCAGTGCAATAATGCACAAACTAAGAAGCGGCATGGTTGCGCCTAAAGATGACTCCGGCCGAGACGAAGCGAACGAGGTGGCTGGCCCGAGCACTAGTCAAACTCACGACCCAGCTAGTACAGCTACACGTGAAGCCACCGTCCCTGGGGATGTACTCAGAGAGCTTGCCAAAATCACCGCACTAATCATGACCCACGATAAGAAGCTGGAGGCTATTCGGGTTACAAGTGCCACTGATAACAAATTGTCTGAAATCGTCAACCGCATTTCTCAAGTTGAGAGCCATCTATCCTTCCTGGAGGAGGCTAGCGACCGCCAGCAGGCTAACCCCCCAGCGACAGCCACAGAAGTGGAGGCCCTTCTGCAAAAAGTGGATGACATTGAGAACAGGGAGCGGAGGAATAACTTACGTTTCATCGGGTTTCCGGAGGGCTGCGAGGATGGGGACACCCTCTCCTTCCTTGTTAATTGCCTACCGGAGATTCTGAACATCAACTTCCCCGGGGGACTGGAGGTCGACAGAGCACATAGGCTTGGGGTACTGCGCAAGAGTCCGGATAACCGACAGCTACCAGCGCGACCCATCATCGCCAAACTCCTGAGATTCCAGGATCGGAACCGCATCGCCGAGGCTGCACGCAAGATGGGGACAGTCACCTGGAGGGACCATCGCGTCATGGTCTTTGCCGACTACTCCAAGCTGCTGATTGAGAAGCGCATGAAGTTCAACGAGTGCAAGAAGATGCTTCATGATAAACGCATCAAATTCTCTCTGGATTATCCAGCAATCCTCACTGTGAGATCGGAGCAAGGAAAGCGCCGATTTGACGACCATAAAGGGGCAATGGATTACATTCATTGTAATATGATATTTTACATATTTACACATATTTTAGTTTTAGTGACACCTCAAACATCTGAAAAGTTGTTTACTTCTATGAAACAATAAAAACAACACAGGAAAAAAGGCTTTTGATGACAAAATAACTACATTTATTCACAGATTTAGAACATTTAGAACTTAATACAAAACATAAAATAATCTATTTACAGGTGTGTACGTGTGTGTGTAAACTTATTTACAGATGTGTGTGTATGTTTTGATTGATTGAGAATGTTTATTTTGGTCCCCTATGCAATTCACAATACAGATATAAAAAATAATGTACACAGTCACAATTCATAACACCAGGACCAAAAAGGTGTAGGCTGAAGCCGTGGCTTATTGCGCCTACCCTTGTTACATGTATGCATGTCCCCCCATGAATGCATCATCAAAACATTGAAACTTTTATAAACAAAATTTCACTTACGCATGTCAACAAAAAGTAAAAAAAATACCAAACAAAAAATATATTTAAACCTCTGTTTTATACTTGTTAATCATCTTATTTTTAAATAATTTTTAAAATCCTTTTAGTGTACTACACATTTTCATTTCCTTTTCAAAAGTATTCCATAGATTAACTCCTTTAACTGTTATACATCTTTGTTTTGCATTTGTTCTAATCTTTGTTTTCATAAACATACATATTCCTCTGAGTTCGTAATTACTCTGTCTAACTTGAAATAGTCTCTGGATACAGTCTGGAAGCATCTTATTTTTTACTTTATACATTACTTGTGCCATTTTGAAGTCCACCAATTCTTTAAATTTGAGATCATAGGTGTTTATGAATAATTTGTTAGTTGGTTCTTGATAGGCAGCTCTGTTTATAATTCGTATAGCTCTTTTCTGTAGTAAATAAATTGGATTTGTGATTGTTTTGTATGTGTTTCCCCACACTTCTACACAGTAAGTTATGTATGGAACTATTAGAGAACGGTACAATATGTGTAATGAATTTGGATTAAGTATGTCTTTCGTTTTATGCAGTATTGCAATAGACTTTGATATTTTAGTCTTTAAGTAGTTTATGTGTGTTTTCCAACATAGTTTGTGGTCTATAACAACTCCCAAAAATTTGTTTTCATAAACTCTTTCAATTTCAACATTATCTATCTTGACTATTAATTTTTCGATTTCCAAATATCTTGAGTTTAGTTTTTTCTAAGTTCAATGAAAACTTGTATGTGTCAAACCATCATTTTATAGTTTTTAGTTCCGTTTCCACTGTATCCAGAAGCTGCTCCAAATCTTTGCCAGAACAAAATAAATTTGTATCATCTGCAAACAAAACAAAATTTAACACATTGCAAATATCATTGATGTACAAAATAAAATATATGTGTGTGTGTGTAAACGTATTTACAGATGTGTGTAAACTTATTTACAGATATGTGTGTGTGTGTGTGTGTGTGTGTGTGTCTCTATGCACTCAATCATATTTTTTTTCTGTGTGGTAGGCTATGAAGCACTCTCCTGAGTGCAGGGGTACATGGCAGGACCTGCACCACATTCTGGTCTCGCTCCTTTTACCCCTTCGAATGCAGACCCTACATTTTCTTGCTGGCTGTGTTATTGCTGGTGGGCCTTAAGCGTTCCAACTCATGCCTGGCCATCCGGCTCTCCAGCCTGCTGTCTGGGTCTCTCTGTCTTGCTGCCCTGGTTTGTCGGACCTCCTCCTCCTCCTCCCTCCCCTCCTCCTCCTCCTCCTCTACATAGGTTTTTTCAGTCCACGACCTCGCCACCCTCCTCATGAACTCCAAGTGTGTTTTGCACTTCCCCGGGTTCCTGGCCTTGTGTTTATGCCATCCGATGCAGACTCTGTGGCATGACCTATGTAGGTGAGACTGGCAACTCCCTACGCACCCGACTGGCCCAACACCTGCACAATATCAAAAACAACCTAAAATCAAACACATTACTGGTCAAACACTTTTCCTGTCATGAAGTCAGTTTCCTCACCCTTATGGGCCTGAGTAGTGAGTATGGGGCCCTTTTCTTTGATCTCGATTTCCTTTGTTCTTTTTTATGAGGGGGGGTCATAAAACATGGGCTCTTTTACAGAAGGGGGGGTTTATTTACCCCCCGCGTTGTGGTTTTATTAACCCTCGCCATTTGCTCAGAACACGCAGGTGTTTAGGAAGGGGGGCCAAAACGATAGTAGACGCAGGTGTTAGTTGACACGCACACACACACACACACACACACACACACACACACACACACACACAGGGTTACCCTAACCCTAACCCTTAATTAGGAAGGGGGGGTGCCCCAAATGACTAGGGGTGAAATGTAGCTGTCTAGCTGTGTTTAAATAACGAATATTGTTGTTAGAAAGAGACTTAGGGTTAGAAATGAAATTAGAGGAAAAGATGCCCAGTGGGAGCGAACTCTCTCTCCGGTCGATACAATATATAATAACATATAATACTCACATTATCATGTCCTTTCGGGCTTTCATGTGGACAGGGGATGTCATACTGTCTCCCTAAAAAAGTATGTACATAGTACATCTATGTATATCTATCTGACTCTAACTCTTACTCTTAAGAGAGTGAACGGGGGTTTCGTATCAGCAGTCAGATATGCGTTCAGACAGCCTCTGTTGTTAGACAGACACATCGAGTTGCTTTTTCCTGCCTCTCTGCTACTCCCAACCCCTCTCTCTCTGAAGCGTCATTCTGACAGCAAGAGACAATCTTGGTCTCTGACAATCTTGGTTACCAGAATGGTCCTAGAGTTTGCGTCGACATCGACTGCGCAAAATGGGGAACGCGTACAATCCTGCCAAACTTTGCCAAAAGGACACCCCCGCAAAAACACATCTAGAATGCCAGGTTTGATCAACCTGAATGTGATACCTTCCAACCAGCTGCATCCCAAAATACCCTGCATCCCAAAATTGCCATTGTAAATTACAGATAGACCTGTTAGAACATCAGTTGGCTTTTAGCGGACCTCTTGGACACCCAATTTATACCAAGTTATACCAATAGTAGCGGCCAATAGTAGTGACTACCCCATCCCTGGCATATTACTTTTTCAGCTATCGCCAACATTCACAATGTTATTAACATGTTTATAGAAATAGACTGTAAATTGTAGTAATGACAACAATTGGCTTTATCGCAACAAAACATGAATCAAATGAATCAAAGTAATCGCGTTATTTCCAGATTGTAAGCTTTCAAATGATGTGTCATACATAGACATCGGGGAAAAATGTAAGACAACATGAGTATTTGAAACTTGTTAACCCTGAAAACTAAACATTTCAGGGTTGTAGATGTTGCTTGGCAGAGCATTGAGATTGTTTCATCATCGCGTCTTTTTGAGAACGCACTAACGGTACCCAAATGCTTGGACGCACAGCCGAGTCCTGGCGAACGGGTTTTGATTTGATTTGTTGGTGAACTTATAATACAGGGCAGGTATTATAAGCCCACTGTGAGTAGGCTACTCGGAATTCACCTCAACACCTCATATCAGCACGGTTGTCAACCGATTGTCAAGTCAAAAACAGAACTATCATTTTACGCCCGAAAATAAATCCTTAGCCTACCTCACTCAGTGAGCGACATCTGAGACAACTCAGGAGACACTTTTCAGGAACCCTCTGCCTAATACCATCAATCATACTATCATATACCACATAAATTATTAGATTGATGGTATTTTATGCGGTATATGATAGTGTGATTGAAGTGCCCCATCGCAGACAGGTTTAGAGAGAACAACAATGAATGAATCAAATGAATCCTGCTTTTTTATGAGGGTGGGGTCATAAAACATAAGCTCTTTTACAGCAGGGAGGGGGCTTATTTGCCCCAGCGTTGTGGTTTTATTCACCCAGCCAGTTGTTCACAACACCCCCCAAACGGAGGGTTGGGTCAAAACGAAAGTTGACGTAGGTGTTTAGGAAGGGGGGTTGCCCCAAATGACTGGCAAGGGTTGAAATGTATTTAAATAGACTTGCTGTATCTATCACTTTAATGTCAAGGACTCAACAATGGCTACTTGTGATGATTTCGCATGTATGGATTTCAATGCCATCGGATCAGACGCCGAGGTCGACGATCGGCCTGAAAACGTTTGGGCAGGAATATTAGCTGCTCATCGTCCCAGGTCTGAACCCTGTGTTGCAAAGATAACCCCGAACTCGTTTGGTCGTGTTGTGCTGAAGTCTGAAGAACATGAGCCCCCAAGAGGTAAGCCTACAGGACGCTTCCTGGTTCTAACAGTTAATTTGAGTTTTACGTACCACAGTAATTACATTTTTTACATTTACATTTAATGAGGAGACACCAATCAGCAGGATTTGCAGCAAAATGTGGCATGAAATGCTACAGAAAATGCCACAGCCCATATCCAACTTTTTAGGCCTACTGTAGCCATATTACCCCTCCCCCCTACCCCACCCCACAAAGAGAAAGTTTCTCACTCATAGGGGAATGACTGCTGTTTATCATTTAGCTGGGTTTAAACCTTGATTGTGAAGTGAATAATGATAGCAATAATGGTTATTTGATACTATAATACAAATATTATTGTCATGATCTTTTTCATGATGTAAGAGAAAATATGTGAGCGAATCAAAATCAGACTCAGGCGAGGAGGAGGCAGAAGCAGGTTTGAATACTGTTTTGGTCTGGAAAATGCGCTTTCTAAAATGGAGTGTCCTACCCAAGTTTTCATATAAGCATGTTGTTACTGGCCAGGGGTGTTCTCGGGGAGTGGGCTGATTTTCGAGAGATTCTTCATGCCTAATGTATACAGTATGAGCTTAAACAGTAACACCTTTAATGTTTTGTTTTTAAGGTCCAGAAAAGAGGCGGGATAAAAGCTACAAGGTATGGAGTAGTGTGTGATCTTTTCAGTAATAAAACAACTATTGGCTAAAATCCCTTAACATTTACACGATATGTCTGTTTTACCTATTATGTTTGAATGACAGAAAATAAAAATGTATTGTTAATTTATTTATTCCATCATCTCAGGAGAATTCATCTCCCTTTGAGCCCCCGTGCTCCTCCAACTCTTGGGTAACTGTTTTATCCTTTACTCACTTAACTTGTGTGAGAGAGTCAAGTGTCAAATGTACATATTGGTTTGATACTGCTTTGACAGAAGCCCTTCCCCCTTATTGTGTTGTCCAGATAAGCATTGCAGATCTGAAAAGCTCGGGACTCTGCAGTAAAGCAATTAAAGGAAAAGTGATTAAAAAATCTCAGCTGATGCACGACACAAAGGAAAATAAAAAACTGGTTTGTTTCTACATGGGTCTGGCTGATGACACAACAAGTATCAAAGTTTGTGTATATGGGGATGAGAGATATGGAACCTTTCAAGAGGGGAGCTCTTATCTTCTAGACGGCCTCAGTGAGGGTCGCGGTATGGTGATGCTCACACGAAGTGCCACGGTCTCAAAAACAAGACAAGTCAATGTTCCTCAGAGACTGGAAATGGAGGCAAGGATGCTCATTGAACCACCCCAAGATCCAGTCTGCTCCATAGCTGATGCCAAGTCGTCACCAGATGGTTCTGAGATGAGCATTGAGGGAACTATAATTGCAGTGCGTTGCCATACCTTTTTCAAGACCTTCACATAACTATTTGTTCAGTGTTTCCTGGTTACCTATACCCTCTGTTTTTGCTCAGATGCCCCCAGTGAATAAAGTGAAGGTGAAATGGCAGAGGGCCAAGACTCCACAGCGCATGTTAACCTTACAGGACGAGACGGGTCTATCGAGGTCTGTCTCTGGAATGAGAAGGCTCTCAGTTGTTGTGCATCCGTTGGAAATACAGTCAGGGTGACCAATGTGAAATCCAAAGGGTACCACAACATAATTTCTCTCAACTCAACTTACAAAACCAGGGTTGATACGGTGGGTAACTTTTGAACCATTATGCAGTGTCCCATTCCATCTATGCAATGCCATTTGGTGAACTGCTTTTTTCAGAGACTGCTTGCTATAGTTTGAGACGTAACCCTAAATCCTGAAGTGTGTGCTGTCTGTGTGTGTCTGTGTGTCTGTCTGGTGTCTGGTCTGTGTGTCTGTCTGTATATGTTTCTTTGTGTGTAGGTCCAAGCTGCTACCCTGGAGACTGTGAAGCTGTCTATACAAGGGATTCAAAAGTCCAGCAAGATGGAAGTGACTCTGTCGGCAGAGACGGATGGAAAACTGAAGACATTCACTGTGGCATCCAAGCTCCTGGCACAGGCCTGCGCTATTAAACTGGATGGAGCTTTCGAGGAGACACTCCTTGATATGTTGCCGGTCAACGTAGAGGCAGACATACAAGGGAATACGATTAAAACCTCAAAAAAGATGTAACCAACCTGAATGATTCATGGTGGGTTAAATCATGGTGGGGAAGAATTAATTTGAATTGTTTGCTATCATTTCCTTTCCTTATCAATTTTTTCTTGTGATGTCGATTTACATGTTAACTGTAAGCCTATCTTTCCTAAAAAAATAAATAAAAAAATTTGAAAAAAATAACATGTCCCCGTGTATAGTGAAAATGTTACTTAACAAGTTGAATTTGAGTGTTGTTATTGACATGTTTTAATTATGCCCATGGAGAGTAAAAACTGTCATGGATGGGGTACCGCATGAAACCATAGAGCTAGTCAAGTATAACATGTAAATGGAGCGTCGCTTTAGGTTTCCTCTACTAGGAGCGAGTAGGACAACAGATGCCTTCTTTTCTTATTTTCTATAAGCTTCAAGGGAGCAGCGGGTTCCTGAAAAGTGTCTCCTGAGACACCTGGGACACCTGGGACACCTGGTGTCTCAGTGTCTCACATAGTTGCAAGCTACCATGCAAGGCGCCGGCCCGCTCACTGGGAGCAATTTGGGGTTCAGTGTCTTGCCCAAGGACACTTCGACATGTGGCCAGCCGGGGCTTGAACCGCCGATCTGCCAACCTTGCGATCATTAGATGGCGGCTCTACCTCCTGCGCCACAGCCGCCCATTATTGGCTGCAGTATGGTTTATAAGGGGTCACGGTACTTGTTCAGCAACACCAGTGTTAAAGCGTTAGTCTGGCTAGAGGATTGACAGGTTGGTAGTCTACAGTGTGAGGGAACAACTTGAAACATTTCTTTCTAGCTGCTGATATTCTGCTATTTTGCATTATAATGCGAACAAAATTATGTTAATTCAACATATTTGGAATTATGTCTTGAACACGGTCTGCGCTATTACAGATGTTCTCAATTGGTTACACGCGTGTTCTGAAAGCGTGGCTCATTTTCTTAAAACTCTAAACACAAATCCAAAAACTCCCACACAAAAACCCCAGACTCCACAAATGTTTTGTAAAAGCAAAACACTGCATTCAAAACAATGTTGTCTTCTCAAAATGAAATGTTGTTGTCAAATGACACACACACCATCAAATGAATAGACATTTCGAAGAACCAATTGACCACTGATGTATGTCCTCTCTCTCTCTCTCTGCAAAGATGGCATATTGGTGCAAGATAATGGCGTTAGATAAGGTACATGAGTCTCAGGCGTTGGTCATCGCGTTCCAGTGTTAGTGTGTTGAGGAACAACTGTAAAAGTTTACTCAACTGAAAAAAACAAGTTTAACTGAAAAAACGAAAGGAATGCAATCAATGCATGCACCTGCCGGCCATCAGCTAAGGAGCCGGATCATCAACTAGCAGACGGACGTCTAGACAAACCTCTGTCCGTCTCTGGACCTGGTGCAACTGAGGACAACACTGGGACACCGCTGGAACAAACATCAACATCATATGAAATGATCACAAGGTTTAACCTAGGATTAAAACCAAGTGGTAGGACACTGCAGTTTAAGGAGAGAGTGATGGAGGGAGAGAGGGAGCCGAGACGGCACCTTCTATTAAGTATTAGATGCAAGGTCCTTCTATCATGTTGCACTCGGTGCAGTGAGGTGCAAAAGAAGACGTAAAACACAAACACACACACACACACACACACACACACACACACACACACACACACACACACACACCTTTAGCACTCTATTGAATAGGCCCATCTACTGTAGCCTATATTAATTTCTGTCTTCATATCAAATAATTGTAAAATATATATTTTATAGGACTGAGTGGAGTGGGCAATTTGGATGCAGTAATTAATTGCTACTAAACAACTAATAGTTTTACAACATTGTGTGATGCATTTGTTTGGCACATGGCCTTCACTATCAATACACTAAAGGAAGTCAGATGGTTGAGCATGGATGTGTGAGCAGAATATATCACAAGTGTTGCTTCAAACCAACCACTGTTACTTTGGTCAAAAGGTCATGAAGGTCATGTTGGAGCCACGTGGCCATCTCAGACAAGCAACAATGTTTCAATTTTCCCAGACAGCGTGGCCATCTCAGACAAGCAACAATGTTTCAATTTTTCCAGACAGCCAGGTAGATATAAATACTGTCTGGGCATTTACACCCCACAACCATGCCGAACACACGCGTCACAGAGGAGAGCAGCAGTCCTTATCCGAACCATCACTTCGACATGTGGCACGACTATATGAATCTGGGCGGCATGCTGCAGCAACTGTCCGGAGTGCACCGGGAGACACGAGAGGAGGCCACCGGTCCCCAGTGGGACCACACGCACCAGGTCCACCGCCGGGACCACACGCCCCAGGTCCACCGCCGGGACCACACGCCCCAGGTCCACCGCCGGGACCACACGCCCCAGGTCCACCGCCACGACCACACGCACCAGGTCCACCGCCGGGACCACACGCCCCAGGTCCACCGCCACGACCACACGCACCAGGTCCACCGCCGGGACCACACGCCCCAGGTCCACCGCCGGGAACACACGCCCCAGGTCCACCGCCGGGACCACACGCCCCAGGTCCACCGCCACGACCACACGCACCAGGTCCACCGCCGGGACCACACGCCCCAGGTCCACCGCCACGACCACACGCACCAGGTCCACCGCCGGGACCACACGCCCCAGGTCCACCGCCACGACCACACGCACCAGGTCCACCGCCACGACCACACGCACCAGGTCCACCGCCGGGACCACACGTCCCAGGTCCACCGCCACGACCACACGCACCAGGTCCACCGCCGGGACCACACGCACCTGGAGACTTTAATCCTGAGCCGTACCGCCAGTAGTGCCTCCTCCAGTCTGGCCTCGGAGGAGTCCTGTGGCTTCTGTAAGCAGAACGGCGAGATGCCGGAGATCTACCGGTCCCACCGCCTCAAGACACGGAGCGGAAAGGTCACCTGCCCAAGCCTGCGCAACTACACCTGTCCCAGGTGCGACGCCACGGGGGACGCGGCCCACACGCTGCGCTACTGCCCCGGGGGTGAATGGTGTACCTGTATGATGCACTGGCAGTCTGTGACTGTGAACCTGGCCGGACCCTGCCCTTCTGCCTGAGTTTGAGTAGGATGTTGCCCAAATAAATAGTATTGTTTAGTGATGCTGCCCAAATAAATGTTAATGTTTAGTGATGCTGCCCAAATAAATGTTATTGTTTAGTGATGCTGCCCAAATAAATAGTATTGTTTAGTGATGCTGCCCAATTTCGTGGTATTATATTGTGTGAATTATCATCTATCTGTATGTTGTTTTCTTTCACTCGACTAACCGCCGAGATAATACTTGAGACATGTACTTCTGTAAACTTTAATCCAACTGTCCTGCAGTTCTAATGTGACGATGTGTCCCAGTCTATACCATGGCGGAGTGGTCAATAACAACTCTCAAAAGGCTTTTGACGGACGCGGAAAACACAGAAAATCGAACCTGTCCCGATTTTTTTTGGGGGACGGACGAATATTACGGATTCGGTGTGCAAGCGTGATTGACACAACATGAGTTCTAATTAAAAAAAATAACGGACGTAAAAAACGCATTGGTGTGCAAGGGCCTTTCCTTTGGTGGCAGAACATCCATATAACTGAGCGACACTTCAATCTTTTTTGCAGGAAAAGTGCTATATTATTATTATTATTATTATTATTATTATTAAAGTTTAACATCCATAGACGGTAACCCACACACCCCTGTTGTGTATGCAAAGTATAGGCTATATAACTCTATGTATAGTATATTAAAAGAAAGAGAAGAAAAAATGAAAAATAAAGTAAAATAAAACACGTTGATAAGTTTCACATCCAGAATTGAACCTTTAACATTTAACAGTGTAAATCAGTAACGATATCAGTTTAACATCGCCTCATATAAAGAGTTTACTAACCTCACCCCCGTGATTTCTCTGAGGCAGGTACTCGTAAACCCAGGGAGAAAGCCGCGACAGTCATCACAGGGAGTGAATGTAATCCATAGCCCCTTTATGGTCGTCAAATCGGCGCTTTCCTTGTTCCGACCTCACAGTGAGGATTGCTGGATAATCCAGAGAGAATTTGACGCGTTTATCATGAAGCATCTTCTTGCAGTCGTTGAACTTCATGCGCTTCTCGATCAGCAGCTTGGAGTAGTCGGCAAAGAACATAACGCGATGGTCCTTCCAGGTGACTGTGCCCATCTTGCGTGCAGCCTCGGCGATGCGGTTCCGATCCTGGAATCTCAGGAGTTTGGCGATGATGGGTCGCGCTGGTAGCTGTCGGTTATCCGGACTCTTGCGCAGTACCCCAAGCCCATGTGCTCTGTCGACCTCCAGTCCCCCGGGGAAGTTGATG
Source organism: Nansenia antarctica (assembly GCF_963989245.1). NCBI lineage: Eukaryota > Metazoa > Chordata > Actinopteri > Argentiniformes > Microstomatidae > Nansenia > Nansenia antarctica. Next base: position 11,738,064 of record NC_137684.1, read on the forward strand.
TTCAGAATCTCCGGTAGGCACTTAACCATTAGTAAAATGGTTTAAAATGCAGTTTTCTGATGGAGTATGGCAGCCGGAGAAGATTTTTGTAAAGCTTGCTGTGTGAAATCTGCTGGATAAAGGATAGTTATTCTCAAATAATAAAATAAATATTGATACCATTTAAAAGCCCTAGCTCTTCTCTTTTAAAATGGTCATATCATTTTGGCTCTGTGATGTAATATGAAAACACCACAAATGTTCTTGTATCGGAATGCCATATTCCGGAATATGAACATATGAATATATAATTAGGTCTAAAAAGGGTTTTAATACACGACAGTATTTCCATAGCACTGACAACTTTATTACAGAGCAAATTGATCGGAAAAGCTCGGGAGGTCATGAATAAAATGCCTCTTAAGGAGAGCCTGGATTATGCCAAGTTAAAAGCAGCAGTGCTTCGTGCTACAGGCAGCGTTTTCGCACTCACAAAAAACTCCGGATAATAATTTAATTATAATTAAACTGTTCACACATTCTAAAGATGTTTTATATTTGCCATCAATAATTGTATTGTTCAATGTTTGGAAATATTATAGTTTTGTGGAGCAATACATTGACCAATTTATGTGTAATTCCAAATACATTTTATAATTCCTGTGTATAAATAAAAGAGTTTTCTTTTCACCCTTTTTTTCTGTTTACATTTTTTTAAATCACGATGTGAAGCTAGTATTCTGATGAATGTCATCTGTATTTGACAGAACATTGTAGGGTTTATCTATCATTTTGTCATTTAGCAGACGCTTTTATCCAAAGCGACTTACAATTACGAATTACAGGGACATTCCCCCTGGAGTAACTGAGGGCTAAGTGCCTTACCCAAGGGCACACTAGTAGTGGTGTGGCTTCAGGCGGGATTTGAACTCACAACCTTCCGATCCCAAGTCCAACTCACTATCCACTAGACCACCACTACCCCTGGATTTGGACCGTGCGAGGCCGTAGCCAGAAGTCTCCAAAGTGAGAAGGCAAGTGCGAGTGGGGCATTGGAGTGTGTGAGTGCGTTACGACAGCGCATCCATGCACTGAGAGAAGATGGATTTGTCCAGGAGATCACTTCCAAAGTGACCGCTTGTGCAGAAAAAAAAAAACTGCAAATGCCCCTTCCTCCACGAACCAGCAGAACCCCTGCCCGCTTAAGGGATACAGAGAAGACCGAGGCCGTTGGGACTGATGTAGGAGAGCAGCAGTGGCGGCGTGAGTTCTATGAGGCATTGGATCTTGTGACAACCGAGCTGGATCGCCGATTCGACCAAGATGGACTGCAAGTTGCTGCCCTGAGAGAGCAAACCATTATAAATGCCGTAAATGGAGTATACTCAGGGTTGACTGAGATCACGGCCGCACAGGTCCCCGATCAGCTTGACAAATGTCGTCTACATATGCAGCTCACAATGCTTGGTGACCTCTCCAAAACCAAAGGACTCAAGTCAGCTCAAGATGTCGCTGGATTCATCGGAGGACTGCATCCCCAAACAAGAGAGCTACTCACAGAGGTGGAGAAGTTTCTGCACGCGCTTTAACTTGAGTCTGGCATACCCACCAGATGTGAGATTGTATTACTTTTAGAACCAGTTTGAATTCAGTCACAGAAAAGACAATAAAACATGTTTCACAGTTTCCCGCATTTTAATGTAGAAGTTTATAGAGCTGTGTCTATGTCTACCTGTTTCCGCGGCTTCTTCTGAGCGGTCCTTCTCTACCCTTCGCCGCCTCAAAACATGGCTAAGGAACAACATGACACAGAGACGACTCACACACCTGACGTTACTGCACGTCCACAGTGACATTCTTGAACGGATGGACATCCAGCCACTGATGAGGACATTTATCAACAACACACCCGAAAGGAAGTCCACCTTTGGGGTGTTCAAATAGGTAAGACATGCATTATTATACCTTTTTGGTTATTGCCGCCGTGCAGTGTAATAGTTAATATCATGCTTGTGGTATTGTCATTATTATTCTCTTATGGATAGGCTATTGCTAGTGCCGCCGTTCATAATCTGTCTGTAATAATGGTCAACATCATGTTTGTGGACATTGTGGACACTGTGAGCTGAGTGGAAATTACTGTAAATTCCAACACATTGTTGGTAAAATATTTAACGTTACGTCTTTGTAGTGTGTGGGTGTGTGCGTGCTTAACTATTATTGCCCGTGCATTGGGGCCCGTCGTTATGCCACTGTGTGCGTGTGAGCGAACGAGCAAGCAGCGAGAGGGAGGGAGGGAGAGAGAAATCGTTATATTTTTTTCCCTGGTAATTTTTTGCCCTGTAGCGTATATAGACAGCACCTCAGCACCCCCAGTCAAAATACCTTCCCGCGTGCCTGTCCCTCCACGTCCATTTGTAGAACCATACAGCAGTGGGAAGAGTTGTGGAGATTTTACAAGCCACAAACAATCAAACTTATCCAGACCAGGACTCCATACTCCACGGCTACCTGCATTTTGAAGCCCTTTCCTCGCATACATATAATTTCTCATGTGTGAACTGTGGAGATCATCCTCCCGTTGTGGTGATGGATTTGCATAAGAAGGGAGTCTTCAGCATGCCAAGTGAGTGCTTATCTCTTATGAGGTCTGTTACAATGACCACTGTTATTTTCACTATGTTATTTAACTGTTTGTCTTTCAGTCAGTGATATCCCAGAGCCACCACCTATATTTGATGGCCGGGTCGACATTGAGGACTTCTGGCGTTCCGTTAGCCAATAGATCCTTTGTCGAGGCTTTGTGAAGAGTAAGTGAAGATTTTCAACTTGGAGGAATTTAAAGGGAAGGATTTAAAGAGTGATCTGTGTCAAGTGTATCCAACTGAAGACAGGTGTACATGTTTGTATATGTTTTCTAGGTGCATGTACCTGTATTATGTACAGTATATAGCCTTGTTGACCACCATTAGTGTTTTTGCTTGTGTTGTCTGTTTGCTCTTGCCTAGGTAATGCTGCAAATCCTTGTGTGGTATCCCCTTCCTACCATAATTGGGCACCATGGATAGGTCCTCAGACCAGGGCCAACAACATTGTCTTCAACACAGAATACATGAAGGGTCGAGGTAGGAAACCTTCACAACTGATGGAGGAGGCAGAGATGGACATAACCGAGGAGAGATTGACCAATGAGAATGAACTTGAAGGTGAGATTACTTTAAAAGATTTTCTCAAACTAATTGTTATTAGATGGTCATGCATAAGTGTAAGCAACACATTTAATATAATTTAACTGAAGTCTGTATGTAATAGCTTATCTGGTTGTTAATGTACTTGCCCATGAAAACACAGGTTCATGCAGTGCGAAACCTGGTAAAACACTGTGGGCTTGACTCAACCGGGTCAAAAATGGACCTTATCGTTCGCTTGAGGGAGGAGATGAAAAGCCGCAGTACATATGACAAGGTCTTCCAAAAGGTCTGGGGTGCATCTGGTAAGTTTAGCAAAACACAATTATCGGAATTTATGATATTTTTGCTTAGAGAAAATAAGTCAAAATTAAACACTTTATATCACCAGTGTACTTATATTATCATGTACTTATATTTCAATTTATTTTCCTGTTAAGGCGGCTGGGCAGTGATAATGTACCAATGTGGAATTGTGAATGCGCTTAAGTTCAATATAAGAGCTGAAAGCCCAAGAGATTATGCGGACATGCTGCTGTCTTTTAAACACTTCCCAAATGTGGCCATATATGACTTTGCCAGAGGTTTGGCTACTCACACCAACTTGAGGGAATCCGAAGAACTGCCCTTCAGACCAAATGAAGGCAGACTGACCGAAGCCACACCTGACAATCTGAAGTCCGCTGAGAAAGGTGGGCTGAAAATAAACCTGCCCTGGTTAAAATTGAAAAAGGAGCCCGTGGACATAAATGCACACCCTACAACAGGATCTTCGGATCACTATGCTCTCTATGACACTTTCCATGAGGCTAACACAAAAGACCCAAAGGATTGCCTCAGAAAGATAGGCCTTGTCCCGGAGCTCTGTGTCTGGGTGAACTCTCAAACAGCCGAACAGTTTTTCTCAAAAATGAGAAAAAATAACTATTTTATGAACATGATGTCTCCGGGAAGCCATCTCTTTGTCATGCGATGTATTATTCATCACGCTAGGTGCTACATGGTTAGGGTGAATGACTAATAATAGTGCGTTCTTTTTTCATGCCGTAATTTCACTAATTTCACTATGTCCTCCACAAACAACACACGTGTCATCATTTAGCACAACTATTCAAACATAGAATGTGTGAGTTTTGTCAACTTACTTGGTTACTTTCGAAGTTTCACCGTTATTAGTGAAGCGAACGGAGCCGAAATACCCGCTTTTCCGCCTTCAGAGAAAAGAGGAGGTTTCGAGATGTCCCAGGCCTCTGCTGATTGGTCAAATGCCACGATGGCGCGAATGCTGACAAAGAGGGATCTTCGCTGATTGTCTGGGTGGAAACCATATGCTATTTGACCTCACTGTTACGCGAGTGGGACGCCATTTGTAGTGTGTGTGGAAGTTACCTAAAACGGTTATTTGCCCGATAAAGGGTTAAATCTCTTGAAGTAGAAGTGGAATTCCATCAGTAAATTCCTCCGCTCTTGTCGTTCTAGAACTCTGACGGCTGCTACTCTGGCCTGCGCAGCATTCTAGAACTCTGGCCTGGGCGCGTCCTAACGATTCCCACCGTGGTTGGGCGCAGTTGGGCGCTCCGCCACGCCCCCAGCGGGCTCCGCCACGCCCAGCGGCCTGCGGGCTCCGCCCCCCAGGCTGCGCGCCTGCGCAGGCTGCGCGCCTCTTTCCACGCTGAGCTGCCTCGCTGATAGATGCAATGCCTCGCTGCAAGATGCCTCGCTGCAAGATGTCGACGCAAGACTGCCGCAATGCTGCGCCCGCGTAGGTTTCATTTATCAACGTTTCTAAAGTTAAAATATGAACTCCATGTGCATTGTGAAAAGTACATATTTGGGTCTTTCATTCGCGATTTTGGTTAACCCTGTCACTGTCAGTAGCACTCAGGTCAGTGTGTGCTCAGATGTCAGGGAAAACGTGGAGGAATATCCTCACGCCGCGTAGGTTTCATTTATCAACGTTTCTAAAGTTAAAATATGAACTCCATGTGCATTGTGAAAAGTACATATTTGGGTATTTCATTCATGATTTTGGTTATTGCTCCTACGTTTTGAACCTAACACTTCTCCTTGGTAATTTACAGACCACCATCAGTGAACCCTGTCACTGTCAGTAGCACTCAGGTCAGTGTGTGCTCAGATGTCAGGGAAAACGTGGAGGAATATCCTCAATTGAAGGTATAACGTTAACGTTTAGCAGGACGTTTTCATGTACTGTATAGCCTACTTGTCCTTCAGACAAGTGAACTCATCACAAGGAAAAAGTAATGTGTTCACACATAATGTAGGCTACAAAGTCAAGCCCTTCAAATTACATTGCTGTTAGCATGTAAATATGAAATATGATGACAGTTATGACCAGAGAAGACCGGATTGCTTATTGTTGAGTACTAGCTTGTTATTGACAGATTGAGCCCTAAAGTGTTTATTTATGAACCTAGCAACTGGAAGAAGGGAACTGATGAGAATCGCAATAAGTCATCATTGTAGGATAAGGTTATGAGGTAAAAGTCCCAATGTATATCCGTCCATACTAATTGTATTTTCTTCCTCTGTGGCTTCCATCTGCAGAGTTGGCTACCCCCTGATCACACATACCATGTGTGCAAATACATGGACCTGCCATCACCAGGGGATCATGCTTCATTTGAGGCACAAATTAGAGTCCAGGTCAGGACAGAGGACGAGGCAAGGGAGTGGGTGAAGGCAGCAAAACACTCCGGGGTAACATGGAGGGTCCAAAGAACCATTCCATGTCTGGCAAAGCGCGTTCTTTTCAGGGTAACAGTTAAAATGTCTTGTGCCTGCTCCAAACAGTCACGTATCAGGCGGATGGCATTCACATAGGTTTTCAACTCCTTCCACTTTACGTTTATATAGTGAATATAATGTTTTGTTTAGGTGGACTACAAGTGTCAGCACCATGTTGATGTGAGGTCTATGACGGCCAATTCGAGATTAGCCGGTGAGTTGAGAGATGTATGCAGGTCTACTGTACGCTGATAATCATGTTGTTATTCATCCTTGGCTTAAACTTAACATCCTCGTTAGCAGAGTATTTTTTTCCATTTTAAACTGTCCTGTATCAGCTTCTCTCACTCCAACCATCTGCAGGTCCACCCTCACCACACCATATACCTTCTTTTAGGCCTCCGCCTTTTCCTTCAGCTCTATCTCCAGCATCCTTACCCCTACCAGCTTGTCTCCTATCTGCCATGTCCAAAACCAAGCTCTGCCTCTTGTTTAGTTATTTGTCAGACAATGCCACCACGTGTAAACTTTCCTTTTCACTATTGGTGGTAGAATTCTGGTAGCATTCTGTCACAAATCATTCTTAAGACACTTCTCCACCCACTCCACCCAGCTTGCACTTCTTACCCATCTTCTTCACCTCTATTTTACGCTCTCCATTACTTTGAATTGTTGACGCCAAGTATTTCAACTCATCCACATCCTCCTTGTTACCTCACCAATCCACTGATTCCCTCATTCACTGGCTCAAACTTAACATAATGTTGATATGATTCTGTCAACAGCTGCAAGGACAGACACATGCCTGACTTCCCATTGGCAGTCAGGGTAAAGAACACCCACAACCACAACCTGTTTGTGGCCGAGGCCCTTGGGCACAGAGATGTGGGGAAGGCATCAATTGAGAGCCTGACGAGGCTTTTTGAAATCGGCCACTCTCCCACATCAGCACTTTGTGTGTTGAAGCACGACCTGCAAATGCAGTATGGCGTGAGATATGTCCATGCCTCAGCGAACAGAGAGATCTGCCCAGACCTCCAGTTTGTCCAAAGGTGCACCTTTTTTTTAAGATCATATTGTAGTTATTATGTATGTATTGTCAAAAGACCCCTCACATGATTGGGGTTGAGACTGTATAATACTATGTTGATGATGGTTGTGTATGTGTCACACATTTGAACACATATGAGCAGTGGAGTGGGATGTATAGTTTGAAACGGTATACAGCATGCATATTATAACTTTATTGGCTAACATTTTTTTGTTCAGACTCCAGACTTCCAAAAGGTGTGCAGGGGAGAGTATGGTGCACAGCAAGGCCCTTATATGCTGGAAGCTCTGGAACGACAGGTGGTGGAGTACAACACCAAGTGTGGAGAAGTGTGTGCCAGGATGACCACTTCCTCTGCTGGAGCTCCTCTCATCGCGATATGCTCCCCACTGATGAAACGCCTTCACACCCACAAGCACAGTGGGGAGCTCTGCTTCATCGACTCCTCGGGGAACATGGACAGAGAGAACTGCCGGGTCTTCCTCCTCCTCACACACACATGTGCAGGTGGCCTTCCCCTTGGGATCATCATCACTCAAGCGGAGGACAAAGGCACAATCTTTGAGGGGCTGGAGCTGCTGAAAGGGCTCATTGGAAGGGAAGGCTTTGCAGGGAAAGGACAGGCAGGACCTGGCGTGTTCCTGACAGATGACTCCAGTGCAGAGAGGGGAGCTCTAAAGCAGGCATTTCCTGAGGCTACACTGCTGCTCTGCTCCTTCCACCTCCTCCAAGCTACCTGGAGGTGGCTGTGGAGTAAGGAGAGTGATGTGGAGAAGGGAGACAGGAAAACCCTCTTTGCCTTCATCAGGGACATGTTGTACAGCAGGGAGGTCTCTGAGGTAGACAGGCTGTACAGGCAGGCCGCGGAAAATCCAGTTGCTGTCAGGTTAGTGTGGAGTTTAGAGACAGTTAGCTTTACAATAGTGAAGATACTTAGTTGACAAATGGTAATTTCACACATTTCATGCCTGTAACATTGCATACATACAGAAGGAGATGCACCTCTATAGTTAATGTAATACACTTTTTGTCTTGTAATCCATTCCAGGTACCGTAAATACCTGGTCTACCTGGAGCGGCTGTACAACAGGAGGGAAGACTGGGCGCTGAGCTTCAGAGTGGAGCTGCGTACTCGAGGGAACAACACAAATAACTTTGTGGAGGCGGCGATGCGTGTCCTCAAAGACAAGATCATGCTGAGGACCAAAGCGTTCAACCCTCCGCAGCTCTTTGATATGCTCACCTCCCGGCTGGAGACATACTATGTAGCCCGCATCACTGATGTTGCCCTTGGCCACAGAGAGGCTTTCCAGCGTTCACGCTTCTTGGCTCATGACAGCAGCATTGAAGCCAGCGACATTCAGCAGGTAACAGTTTTAAATACTACTACTACTACTACTACTACTACTACTACTACTACTACTACTACTACTACTACTACTACTACTACTACTACTACTACTACTACTACTATTAGATTCACAGAAACTTTCAACACTGAGTTAGTGTTTAAACAGAATCTTCTCTTTCTTAATGTCTGACAGATTGAGGTGAAGCTGTTCAAGGTCAAGGGGTCGACAGCAATGTATGAGGTGGACATGGAGTCTGAGCTGTGCACCTGTCCAGCTGGACAGACAGGGGCACCATGCAGGCACCAAGAAGCAGTGGTGCAACACTACCACTGCTTGTCCAACAATTACATTCCCACTACTGCTGAGCAGAAAGCTGAGCTTCTGAAGCTCACATCAGGAGGTAATTTTGGTTTTTTATGATTTATAATGATAAAATAATAATAATTTATTGCATTTATAGAGCCCTTTTCCATCAAACAATGCTCAAAGTGCAGTGGGAGAGGAAGAAGGGGCACACCACATCACAACCAATGTGTAGCGCCCACCTGGGTGATGCTTAGGCTGCAGCTTGTGCACACTACAGCTCACCACACATCAGCTAGTGAAGAGGTGAAGAAGAGGGTAAAAAGGAGAAGGGGGACAAGGAAGGACTAGTACTAGATTATTTGTATGAAGATGTCAGCGGGTACGCAGGCAGGCAGGCATTGGACAGTACTAATGCGCGATCGTGGAGGCAAAGAACCTTAGCTAATTACTGCCCTAATAACACAGTTGCCTACCAAAAACAAAGAAATACTCCTACAGTAAAATATAAATTATTTGTGCTTTGCTATGTTTACGTAACCCAAACAACGTGCCTAGCAACAGGCATTAAGAATTATAACAATTCTTATGCTTGGAGTGCTATCATCGCAAAGACCATGGTACAATCTACTGTAGTCTATTAGACTTGCTCATCTCAACATTGTTTTTGTATTTTCAAGCAACCGTATCTGTGGACTTCTTCCAACCTCTGAGACAGTTCAGTCTGCTGGAGGGAACGCCACATCAGTCACTCCTGGGTAGGTGATCACAGTCAGGTTAGGTCACACAATACACTGTGTCAAAGTAGCAACAGGTTCTAGTAGAAGAATACATTTTCGACTACAGCTGTGTTTGCTCTGTGTTCCCTAGTAGTGCACCATATAGTTTGTTTGCCATTCTGTGTGAAGCTGCAGGAGGTCCAGACCAGGATGTTACCCCAGAGAGCGGAGGTGCAGAGGGGACTGCTGGACAACGGAACCCTGCTTTTGAGGAAACAGGTGTCCTTGTTAAACGGTATGTGTGTGTGTGTGTGTGTGTGTGGGGGGGGGGATCCGCTCAATCATGTGTGTTGGGTATTCTTTGTGTTGAACCCTCACCTCAGAAATGAATAAAATGTTTTTGGACCTGTGAACTAAAAAAAATAAAAAAAAAATAAAATAATCATAATCAATCATGTGGGTGGGACAGACAGTAATACTTATGCACCTTTTTAAAAGCAGTGTGTGCAGACGTGAATGTCCTGCTGATGAGGGAGATTCTTTTGGTCCAATGGAAGAGGACCCTGAAGTACATGTTCCTCTGTCTGGTCCGTATCATCCTGTATCATCATCATTGTTAACAGTGTTTGTTAATAGTGGTGAATGTGGTTCAGTGTGACTGCCATACAGACAGAGCACTGTGGTATTCAACGATTCTGCTGAGATTGGGATAGCATTGCGGATAATGGACATTTTTAGAACTGTTCCCTCACTGTATGTAAATTAATTCAAACCTATTTTCTTCTTGGATATCACAGATTCTGGTGGTGCCTCCATCGTGGAAAACATGATGGAGGATCTGAAAAGAAGAGGCCAAGAGGATCCTCTCTTCTCCGCTGGGTTGGTGAAGATGGCCAAACAGCATCAGCTGCTGAAGAACAACCCAGCTGCACTACTGTCAGCTGTCCACACCTGCTTTGGAAGGAGCAGTACTCTGACCAGCAGACGGGCAGTCACTTTGAGGCGGGCCGCCAAACGGCCAGGCCCAATGATTGGCTGCCAGCCCACAGCTGTGGCACGGAGGAAGCAGAGCTGTGGCTCAAAAAGGCGCTTGTCTGCTGGGCGACCAGTCAAGCGGCACAACTTGACTTCTGCAGTGGCCTCAAACACCAGCCTGGCCAAAAAGCACTGAGGAACTGCCCCTCATCCACTACAGAGGCAGGACGCTACCGTACAGTGCCCCTCATCCACTACAGAGGCAGGACGCTACCGTACAGTGCCCCTCATCCACTACAGAGGCAGGACACTATCGTACAGTGCCCCTCATCCACTACAGAGGCAGGACGCTACCGTACAGTGCCCCTCATCCACTACAGAGGCAGGACGCTACCGTACAGTGCCCCTCATCCACTACAGAGGCAGGACGCTACCGTACAGTGCCCCTCATCCACTACAGAGGCAGGACGCTACCGTACAGTGCCCCTCATCCACTACAGAGGCAGGACGCTACCGTACAGTGCCCCTCATCCACTACAGAGGCAGGACACTACCGTACAGTGCCCCTCATCCACTACAGAGGCAGGACACTACCGTACAGTGCCCCTCATCCACTACAGAGGCAGGACACTACCGTACAGTGCCCCTCATCCACTACAGAGGCAGGACACTACCGTACAGTGCCCCTCATCCACTACAGAGGCAGGACGCTACCGTACAGTGCCCCTCATCCACTACAGAGGCAGGACGCTACCGTACACTGCCCCTCATCCACTACAGAGGCAGGACGCTACCGTACAGTGCCCCTCATCCACTACAGAGGCGCGACACAGTGGATTACAGTGCCCCTCTCTCATCGTTCCTTCGAGGCAGAACATACTTTTATATTATTATATTATATATTATATATTATATTTTATAGTTTTATGTATTTATTTATTGAATGTTTTCTGTCTGCCCTACTAAGCTGTTTGACAACAACATTTCCCCATTGGCGACAATAAAGGTTTTTTCATTCATAATATTTTGGTGCTCCTCTACCCCTTTGTATATATTGAAGACCCAAAGACGGCTCAAAAGGACAGTTTTGACTGCCATTGTATTTAATAGGCCTGCTATTGTCAATCTGTTCACTTCAATCTGTTCATATCAATAGGCCCTTTTCAATCAGTTCATATCAATCGGTTCTTTTCAATCAGTTCATTTCAGGTTCTAATGTTCATTTTTACAAATCTATACAAAACCTGATCTCACATGTTTTATCCTCAAGAGGATACATAGGCAGAACAACTGAAATAAATGAAACTTTAATCGACTCAAAAACTGCTTAGCTGGTGGGATGGACTCACACTCATGGACGCACATTTGCCATGTCTCTCCTGTGATGTTTTTATGCTCTGATATTGTAATTTAATGTAACTTATCGCTCGTCTCGTTAAGAGAGGTCAGGGAATATTTTTTTACAGCTCACTTTTCTGGCCCCTCTGTTGTCCTCTACCTCTGTTTTACTAGTTCTGGTGAATAAATATCTGACAGTGACATATTACGTGGTTGATTGAAACGGTAATGTTTAAAATAGCCACGCAGTGCGTGAAAATGTATGCAGTCCGGCAAAATGTATGCCGTTTCGCAGTCGAGCCCGCTGGGGGCGTGGCGACGGCAAAATGTATGCCGTTTCGGAGTCGAGCCCGCTGGGGGGCGTGTCGAGCCCGCTGAAGGCGTGGCGAGCCCGCTGGGGGCGTGGCGGAGCGCCTAACTAGCGTGGGAATCGTTAGGACGCGGCCTGGGCAGCGGTGTCAGTAGCAGGCTGTGGACCTGGGGAGATTCTTCATCGGGGAGTTCTACACCGTCTTTGACAGACAGAACAACATGGTGGGTCTGGCCCAGGCAGTGTAAGTAGAACCAGACACACCTCCACAGAGCTCAAATATCCCCTAACAATAAGTCCTCTAATAGAGAGTAGTATGTTTTATTTGATTCTAGAAACTATGGAGAAGATCAAAGATGAAAAGATGTGCATAACTGCCTATGAATTAAATATATTTGAACATTGCAAAAACATTGTCTGTGTAATTGATTTTTTTGGGTGTATGGGTGATCTATGTATCTGAGAGCTCATGTAGTGGGGTCACAGTACAGTCAAGCGACCATCTTTGCTTGCTGCCGTTAAGGGCAGAGGCAATAGAAATCACTTGTAGTCTTTTCTAACAGACCAGTTATTTTGTATCTGAACAGGCACCAACATTAGGCTGTATCTTTTGACTTTTCAAGCTCTTTCATTGAGGTAGAACCGTCCTCTTAGAGGTGGAACCTTTCTGTAATGTAAGAAAAAACTGGGAAAAGCAGGGAAGTTGGACGGATGCCGGTGGTATTCCGCCCTGCAGCTGTGCTGCAACTGCTTACAGTTATTGCTGTAGAACTTGTTACCTTTCAGAAGGACGCAACAAGGTGACCTCACTGACAACTTACTGTAAATTGAGTACGCCTACAGGTGAATGATTGTAGATAATCATGATGAGACTCGTCATGCCGAGGGCTCTTGTGTGCAGCGCTGGTTCAGCCCGTGGATCAGTATAAGGTGTTTATCTTCCTAGTTTAGACACCATGTAACCTGGGTATCTTAATATAAGGTGTTTATCTTGCTAGTTTAGACACCGTGTAACCTGGGTATCTTAATATAAGGTGTTTATCTTGCTAGTTTAGACACTGTGTAACCTGGGTATCTTAATATAAGGTGTTTATCTTGTTAGTTTAGACACCGTGTAACCTGGGTATCTTAATATAAGGTGTTTATCTTGCTAGTTTAGACACTGTGTAACCTGGGTATCTTAATATAAGGTGTTTATCTTGCTAGTTTAGACACTGTGTAACCTGGGTATCTTAATATAAGGTGTTTATCTTGCTAGTTTAGACACTGTGTAACCTGTGTATCTTAATATCCCAAATCACTATCATTCTCGTATCTCCTGTAAGAGCTAATAGTTCCTCTGCTGTTTATGGTTCTCTCAAAGCAAACAAGCTTTTAGAGAAACAAGTTTAGTTGATGTCCGTAGACCCATGTCTACAGAACAAGCAAAGTCATAATTTGCCATCAATCCACACATAATACCCCAGAATGACAAAGTGAAAAAACATTTTTAGACATTTCAGGACATTTATTGATTTGCTCTGACAGTTCAGTTTTGCATCTAAAATGCAAAAATTATCTGAAAAAAACATGCAACATTTTTAGGGTTAGTGTTAAGCCTAAGCCTAGTGTTAACCCTAAGCCTGCCAGCTTTGCTGTCCTTACTCTTTCTTCTGCCACTCGGGCCTTCTCTGCCATGTACCTGGCCTGGGCTTCCTCCATCTCCCTCTTCCAGACCCCTTGTTCTTCCTTTCTTTCTTCTGCCACTCGGGCCTTCTCTGCCATGTAGAGCTCTTGCTCCGCCTTTCTTTGGTTCGCCTCCAACAGCAGGGCAGCCTGGGCCTCTTTACACTCCTGTGGACATACAGTGAACACACTTAAGGTGGAATCTCAAATGTATTTGGCAAGAGGGGTCCCTTGTCTTTTCTGAGAATAAAACCAGTCAGTTGTCTCCCCTCATCTTTGTGTATTGTCTATTTTTAGCAATCCTAAATAGGGTGAGTGGGCAGTTATCAAATACAGTACCATAGTCCTTTGAAACTCCCCGATGGAGATAACAGAGCTATCACTCTGATAAACAATCCACCCCTCCACATACCCCACTGAACTATTGCCCCCCCCTCGCACACACACACACACACACACACACACACACACACACACACACACACACACTTGACTATGACTCTCAGTACCCCCCCCCCACCTTAGGATACTATAGACAATGGAAAATACCTACACTATGATGACAATGACAATACTTAATAATGGCTGCTCATCCCTGGTTAATGTGATCACTCTATAACCTTTGCACTACTGATGTACATTACTACCTTTGTACTACTGTATATTGCACATTGCACATGTCTCCTGACATGGGGTGGGTCTTACCTTCTCCACAGAAGCATAAGAAGCCTGGGCTGCCATGTACCTGGCCTGGACTTCCTCCATCTCCCTCTTCCAGACCCCTTGTTCTTCCTTTCTTTCTTCTGCCACTCTGGCCTTCTCTGCCATGTAGAGCTCTTGCTCCGCCTTTCTTTGGTTCGCCTCCAACAGCAGGGCAGCCTGGGCCTCTTTACACTCCTGTGGACATACAGTGAACACACTTAAGGTGCAATCTCAAATGTATTTGGCAAGAGGGGTCCCTTGTCTTTTCTGAGAATAAAACCAGTCAGTTGTCTCCCCTCATCTTTGTGTATTGTCTATTTTTAGCAATCCTAAATAGGGTGAGTGGGCAGTTATCAAATACAGTACCATAGTCCTTTGAAACTCCCCGATGGAGATAACAGAGCTATCACTCTGATAAACAATCCACCCCTCCACATACCCCACTGAACTATTGCCCCCCCTCGCACACACACACACACACACACTTGACTATGACTCTCAGTACCCCCCCCCCCCCCCCCACCTTAGGATACTATAGACAATGGAAAATGCCTACACTATGATGACAATGACAATACTTATTAATGGCTGCTCATCCCTGGTTAATGTGATCACTCTATAACCTTTGCACTACTGATGTACATTACTACCTTTGTACTACTGTATATTGCACATTGCACATGTCTCCTGACATGGGGTGGGTCTTACCTTCTCCACAGAAGCATATGAAGCCTGGGCTGCCATGTACCTGGCCTGGACTTCCTCCATCGCCCTCTTCCAGACCCCTTGTCCTTCCTTTCTTTCTTCTGCCACTCGGGCCTTCTCTGCCATGTAGAGCTCTTGCTCCGCCTTTCTTTGGTTTGCCTCCAACAGCAGGGCAACCTGGGCCTCTTTACACTCCTGTGGACATACAGTGAACACACTTAAGGTGCAATCTCAAATGTATTTGGCAAGAGGGGTCCCTTGTCTTTTCTGAGAATAAAACCAGTCAGTTGTCTCCCCTCATCTTTGTGTATTGTCTATTTTTAGCAATCCTAAATAGGGTGAGTGGGCAGTTATCAAATACAGTACCATAGTCCTTTGAAACTCCCAGATGGAGATAACAGAGCTATCACTCTGATAAACAATCCCCCCCTCCACATACCCCACTGAACTATTGCCCCCCCTCGCACACACACACACACACACACACACACACACACACACACACACACACACACACACACACACACACACACACACTTGACTATGACTCTCAGTACCCCCCCCCCCCCACCTTAGGATACTATAGACAATGGAAAATGCCTACACTATGATGACAATGACAATACTTAATAATGGCTGCTCATCCCTGGTTAATGTGATCACTCTATAACCTTTGCACTACTGATGTACATTACTACCTTTGTACTACTGTATATTGCACATTGCACAT
Source organism: Nansenia antarctica (assembly GCF_963989245.1). Taxonomy (NCBI): domain Eukaryota; kingdom Metazoa; phylum Chordata; class Actinopteri; order Argentiniformes; family Microstomatidae; genus Nansenia; species Nansenia antarctica. The sequence goes on from NC_137684.1 coordinate 11,753,829, forward strand.
GTCTCCTGACATGGGGTGGGTCTTACCTTCTCCACAGAAGCATATGAAGCCTGGGCTGCGCTCTGGACCTGTGGGTCTGCGCTCTGGGCTGCTCCCTGGGGGGCTGCTCTCTGGACCTGTTGGGCTGCTCCCTGAGGGGCTGCTGTCTGGGCCTGGGCCAGTCTCTCGACTGCTTTCTGGGCCTGTCGGGCTGCTCTCAGGTTCTGGGCTGTTTTCTCGGCCCATCGGGCTGCTTTCTTGGCTTCCCTCTGGGTCCATGGGTCTGCTTTGGGACTCTGGGCTTCTCTCCGGGTACGGGCTGCTCTCTCGTCTGCTGTCTGGGCTGCTCTCAGGGCCTGGACTACTATCTGGTCCTGGGCTGCTCTCTGGTCCTGTGGGGCTGCTGTCAGGGCCTGGGCTGCTGTCTGGGCCTGGGCCAGTATCTTGTCTGCTCTCTGGGCCTGTCGGGCTGCTCTCTCGGCTTCACCCTGGGCCCAGTTGACTGCTGTGGGACTCTGGGCCTCTCTCTCGGTACGGGCTGCTTTCTGGGCTGCTGTGTGGGCAGCTCTCTGGGCCTGGGCTACTACTGCTCTCTTGGCCTGGCTGGCTTCTCTCTGGAGTGCCTCTACCTGCGGGATGCCTACCTTGGCCACATTGGCATATGAAGCCTTGGGCTGGTTGTCCGCGGGGGCAGCCATGGCCATAGAGGCAGAGGTGGCCTCGGGTTCAGCCTGGACCTCTAGGAGGGGGGCTGCTCCCTGGACCTGGTTGTCCTCGGGGGCGGCCATGATGGGGGCAACCGTGGCCACAGAGACATTGGTGGCCTCGTCACCCGAGCAGACCTGCTGCAGGAGCAGAACAGGAGGTGTGGCATCATTCATGGCTACATGGTTACACAAAACTGATATAACTGCAGGGACGTGTGCTAATGGTGATGGTTACACTTACAGTTACAGGTCTGTCCCCTCTATCCTCATGCTTCCTCCCAGTCCTCCTGCTCATGGCTACAATATGAAAAACAAGGAAGAGAATGTGAAATTACGTATTTTAGATGTATATATTATTATAATATAATTACTTGTCCCCTATGAGTTCATGGATGACTGTGAGGCTGTTTGAACTTCAAAAGTGACTGACTGTTGATATTGCGCGACATTATGATTGAAGCATCAGTTGTCATGACAACAGGTGCAACGTGGCAAAAAGCCATGTCCTTGTAGTATTTCTACCTCAAAAAATGATGGCTAGGAAGTCGGGTTGTAAAGCGAAAGCTTCTTTATATAAAAAATCTGTTGGCCTACACTTTTGATCACTTTCAAACAATAAAAGAGCTATTGGATATTCACTTTAATTCTGGACGTTACAATTCGCATTTCTCAAAACCAACAAACTAAACTGGCAACTTCCATGACGTCTTGCCGCAAGGCCTCCTGGGACCTGCAGTTCTACCTATTCTTAGCCAATACAAAAGAAATGTACTTCTTTATGTTATGTAATATATATTAATCAATCTCTTTTAATTGTCAATCATGTAACATATTAATCAATCATGTAACCTATAAAGTTAATCATGTAACCTATACAGTTACAACAATCCCAACAATCCTACAGTCAGGCCGTCAAGCCCATAGACTTTTACTTGTCAAGGCAAATTTTTTATGTGCAAATCTGTAATTCAAGACTCTCTGGTAATTTACACACAAGACCCACGTTGATCTCTACTCAGCGCGCACACACACACACACACACACACACACACACACACACACACACACACACCACTGGGTTGATCCTCCAGGCTGGCTGCTGTCTGGGCCTTGTTGTTGTCCCTGGGGGCGGCCATGATGGGGGCGGCATTCATGGCTTTGGTTAAGGTGATCTCCTCATCTGAGTCTGACTCATTTTCCAACCTCCAAGCTTCGTCAAAATTAAAAACTCCCTGACCTCCCTGACTCTTCTTTTTATTTGGCATTTCTGAACAAGGAAAGAGAATGTGAAATTACGTATTTTATATTTATATATTATTATTATTATAGAATTACTTGTCCCCTATGCTATGAGTTCATGGATGACTGTGAGGTTGTTTGAACTTCAAAAGTGACTGACGTTGCCCATCTGAGTGGAATACAAGTTCCAATAGCCACATCAGTTACAGAGATGCATATGCTTCATACACATGTTTGAGGGCTTGAACTTAAGGCTTGAAGATTTATCAATTGGATTCTACAAAGGCAAAGTAAGGTCATCCCACTTCCTTTCTATGTTCCACATTAATATCACAGTGAGTACAGGGCAGGCTAGCTAGCTAGACATGAATAATATCACTAATATTACAAGCCCATAGACTTTGACAAGTAGCTAACACAGGCTTACCTTGCTTGTGTCATGCGTGTTGCACCTTCTCATACCGAAGTTAAACTGGCCTGATAAACTGGGCGCCGGCTTCTGTAGCAGACATTTGATTGTGACGTCCTCTCGACTGTTATGATTATGACGTCATAGTGCATGTTTTCTGAACATTCTGATCTCAGGAGCTCCATTTTTAACCAAAGAAAATTATTAAAAACAATGATAATAATACAAATAATAATATTAAAAAGCCCCATATGTATTCATCTCTCATTCTGATGATTAAAGCATTAAAGCCCTCGAAAAAAATATAATCATGATCAAAATGCAGGGTTCCTGCAAGTTTTGAAAAATAGACATGGGTCCTTGAAAGTGCTTGAATTTCCCTCTCTCTCAATTGTTGTTTTGTTTTAGAGAGGGAGAGACTCTCTAACTCAATTCTTGTGAACGTAATGTTAGTAAATATGCTCCGTTACGCTGTCTGCATGTCTCAGGTTAAGCGGCAGCAAGCAGCTGTAGCTATGCCTGGCAAATGTACATGTCAGGATGTGTGGCTCACTAAAGACATTCACAAGCAAAGGATTATTAAAGATTCACTGAACCTACATATGGCCCGATGCAAAGCCTGCTAAGGCAAATGGATCAAACTTGATGCGATGGGCGAAGCTGCATTGACGAGCCACGCTGCTGGAGCGACACACAAGAGATGTTAGAGCTACAAGGACAACAACACTATGTTGCACCACGAAATACATGTTACTAAACTAACTAAATACATGTTACTTCTATCATTAAATACATGTTCATTCTATCATTAAATACATGTTCCTTCTATCATTAAATACATGTTCCTTCTATCATTAAATACATGTTCAGTCTATCATTAAATACATGTTCATTCTATCATCAAATACATGTTCATTCTATCATTAAATACATGTTCATTCTATCATTAAATACATGTTACTAAACTAACTAAATACATGTTACTTCTATCATTAAATACATGTTCATTCTATCATTAAATACATGTTCATTCTATCATTAAATACATGTTCATTCTATCATTAAATACATGTTCATTCTATCATTAAATACATGTTCCTTCTATCATTAAATACATGTTCCTTCTATCATTAAATACATGTTCATTCTATCATTAAATACATGTTCATTCTATCATTAAATACATGTTCATTCTATCATTAAATACATGTTCATTCTATCATTAAATACATGTTCCTTCTATCATTAAATACATGTTCATTCTATCATTAAATACATGTTCATTCTATCATTAAATACATGTTACTAAACTAACTAAATACATGTTCATTCTATCATTAAATACATGTTCATTCTATCATTAAATACATGTTCATTCTATCATTAAATACATGTTCATTCTATCATTAAATACATGTTCATTCTATCATTAAAAACATGTTCATTCTATCATTAAATACATGTTCATTCTATCATTAAGAATCATTCCTCCCTCCCTTTAAAAGTGAAAGATTCAAATCTCTCCACCGCGCATTTTCTCCACTATAGAAATAATAGTCTAGCCTGGATATTAATATGATGAAGTTTGTGTTATTTACAGGAGTCCGAATCTATAATCTACTGCTCACCTTGGATTTGGTCTGGTTGGGTTTTCTTCTGACTGGACAGAAGAAGAATCTATTAAACAATTTGGATTTGTTCTGATGAAGAGGCAAAGGCTTTGACGGAGTGTTACACTCTAAAATGCTGCGGTAAAAGCCATACTGCTACAATGATTAGCCTTGAACTAATTAATTAACACACGTAATGAAGATTGACTGAAAACCTCAGCCTTGACACTGCAACAAACTTTCTCTATGCTGAATGAGCTGAACTGTATCACCCAGGCATTGTGTCTGATCTGTGCCTTAATCTGTCACATTGTGGCGCTATAACAAGTACTTATTCATATATCTTACCCTAACCCATCTGTTTGACTTAGTCATAATTAAATTGGGTACAGATGGTCAGGGGTGTTCAACTAAGCCCTAGAGTTGTGTTTGACCACAAGGTGGCACTATTTAGAATATTTGACCATGTTGTGTTTTAGCTAATGAAACCTAGCACATGGAAAGACTTTTGCCCATAGATCATTAACCAAATTTAATGTAGATCCGCAAAGCAGCTTTGGAAGAGAAGATGTTTAAAATCTGCTAAAATATGGACAACACAACAGAATACATCATGGGCACTTCTCTGACTTTTCAAAATGACAGGAAACGCTAACAGAACTCTATCCAGTCTGTGGCATGGGTTGGTCCAGTCTACAGTGCACACATAATATGCCCAATGTCAGCATGGGTTTGAATCTGGCCCTGCTGACATGCTCTCTTCTCCTTACTTTCCTGTCTGTCTTCACTATCTCTATCCAATAAAATGAAAAATATGAGTGTCACTGCCCCACTCAGAAACCCCCCCCAAAAAACTCTATAGAGGTCACTCAAAACACATCATGGTAATTTTGTACACATGTGGTGACATAGCTTAGACCCTGCTCGCAGCTACAGTATAGGACAGATCTAGAGAACCTAGTCTTTTTTTTATGGTTAATATTTTTTTATTGAATTTCACAGAGACATGTACACAACAGGACATAGCAACAACTACTAGTATCCGTGGGGGAGGTTATTGTCCCATGTAATAGTAGAAAACTAGTTTTGCACTTTGTTATGCAGTACATTGTCCATAAACAATAACAGAGAATGTTCTTTCTCTTTTTTTTTTTTTTTTTTACAAAAAACAAAAACACAAACAAAACAAAATAAAGACAAATGGAGGGATCACCCCCATCGGAGACAACATCCAAGTCTTACAGTCCTAGACACAGCGGCAGCACAAACACCAACACAGTAAATAACATTGTGACCCATACATTGCAGATCTGTTACACATTAGTCTTGTGTACTTTCCTGAGTGTAATCCACCTGAGAACCTAGTCATTTGAGTTGAGCTGCTACATGTTTACTTTTGGGGGGGATCATTTTCATACCAAAACGCTCAGTTTGAAATCGTTGCAAAAATAATCCTGACGTTTCTTTTCGTTGCATACCCAAGTAAGGGCCATAATATTTTATTCATGGTGTGAAAAGTGTGCCAGAGAGAAGAGCTAGGCTTCCTACACTTAGCTTCAATGAACGCTAAGGGAAGATGCTAATAAAATATTTAACTTAGCTCACAGAATGGATAGTTCAGACTGTGTGGCTATTAATCATTTAATTTTAAACTGAAAGTTTTCATAACATTCACTTTGGATCCCAACAATGGATCTGAGTCCAATGGTGAAATATCAGCCTTCAGCACCACACCTGAATCTCCCCTCGTAAATATATGATCTTAAGAGATGGTCTGTTTCCATAACAATGTCTGACTGGTAGCCATCTGGAAGCTCTCTTACCTGCTTTGTTTTGACATGCTAGCACTCAGAAGTTTAGAAAGTATTGCCTGCACTGGAGTAATACCAATCGTGCCATTTTTTAAACTTCAGTCACAGATAAGTGAGCTTTAAAGCTGATAGGTTACAGTATATTTGAATTATATATACAGTATATATATATGGAAATATATAATCTTGAAATCTAATCTCACAGAATAAGAGATGTGTTCTTTATACCTCATCTCATGAAGAGCCTTTGCAAATGTACTGTCCATCACTGTTAAGACCCTGACATTACGCAGGTTTCACAACAGCACTGGATTTGGTCAATGAATGTGTCCCCTCCCAAAGTATTTCCTATGATGCTGGCAGTCATTTCAAAGCAGTTGCATCTAGAGTGCACAATGCAACATCCACACACTCAAATCTGTGCAAAACATGTTTTTGTTTATTTAATAAACAATTCATCTTCACTATTTTGATTGAAAACAGTTGCATCTACAATGTGCAACAAACAGTTTTAGTATTCTAAAATGTTTAGTATTAATTTCACTGTTCTCTCACTATCATTTATTATATCACATTATCCTAATACCTCCATAATGAATCACTACATATCAGAGGATTTGTGTTTGAAGCATGCAATGAATAATATCTACACAATTCAAATGCAAATGCTGAATAAATGCATCAGCAGACCAAAAAGGCAGACAAAGTTTTAAAAGTTTAAAATATAATCATTGCTTTGACAACTCTGCTTTTCCCAGAGCCCCCCCAAAGAACTCAAAAGAGGAGTCTGTGAGCCTTTGAGGAGTCTGTGAGTTGTGTGTGCTCTTCACACTACTAAATCTCTAGCGATGGGGTTGACATGTTAGTCTCTCTCTCCCCCTCTCTACCTTTCTTTGTTTACACCCCCATGTCTCTCACCCCCCCCTCTTTTCAGAGAACAAGCAAAAACCACCCAATTAGCAGGTTTCAGGAGGGGTTGTGACAGCAATGGAATAAAATGTATAGTTATCAAAGTCTTACACCAACTCTGTATTTACCACCAAGCTTTATCTCAGAGGTAAGCAGCTGCAATATGATTGTAGTGACCTGTCTGGAAAGCACTTTGGTCCAAAACATTGAAATACTTCCTGAAATGGCTGTCCGCTGCCAGAGGGTGTGGACCAGTCACCAAACACACTTCCCCATCTTAGACAGGACAGAGACCCTAATGGCGCTTCTCCATTGACCAGACCGGGACGGTACAGGACAGCACGCATTTGTATCTTACCCGTATGTACCGTATTTTCAGAAACGCTTCTCCATTAAACACAACTGACCTGCCTCTCACAATGCATTTCGCACTGGCCGGCAGAGAACCTCCATTGGCTAAAAGCTGTAATTTTGGTTGGTAACCCTAACCCTAACCCTAAAGTGTTAACATGTCATTTTATTAAGTTTTATTATGTTTTCAGGTGAGAAAGTAACCATATATAGTCCCAAAATGTATCCAGTTTATCAAAATAACCCAAATCTGATCTGACGTTTTTTTCCACTTCTGTTCGCTAGCTACATTACGTTGCTTAGATACCTTCACTGTGACAGAAACATTGTAACATAATAGCTAAACAAGTTGTAAACTGATTTGGGGGGCCAATATCTTTAGCTAGCTTAAGTAACTAGCTTACTAGTGTGGTCTTAGCAGTTGGTAAAAGAACAGGATTAAAATAAATATATATGAGCAATAACATATCGTGGGCTTGCTACAGCAAGCACAATACAACCCAACTTGTTCTATCTGAAGCTACAATACTGGGACCATTCGTGACTGGGCTACAGGGAGTCAAATACAAGGCGAACGTGTGTGTAAGACACAAATAAACTTGGATTCCATGCATTTCAAGTGGCATATTTGTAATCATGACGACGTAGTCATATGTCTAAGAATGCATTTCACAATGTAAATTCCCAATATAGTGAAAATACCACCGCTCAATTGTTAGAATAAAATCAGATCCGGTTCTTTTCTCGATTGCTCCAAGAAAGAGGAGAGAAGTTCTCTGTTGCACACTTGGTATTTATTGAAAATGACACGTAGAGTACAGAGATGCATCAGCTGGACCCCACTCCTGAGGCGGTCTCAGGAGGAAGGTTGTTCTCTTCAGAGTTTACATGATATTATATACGTTTAGTCCTTCCCCTTTTGGTCACTATGATGTAATCGCTGAATGGCCTTGATTCTAATGGTCTAAAACAATGAATTGAGTGTTGTCTTGTGTTTGACGTGAGAGCTGAGAAAGGAGTATCCTGCTGCACCTGGCTTGAAGGCCAAACAGAACAGTCCCAGACAGACAGTAACTCCCTAATACCTTATAATTGGTCTTGTGTAGGGTACTATACTGATAACGTGCCTATTAAAATAGGAAAACTGATACGATATCTAACTAACTGGTGCTAGAAGAATGAACAATAAAACCTTTGAAAGAAAGATATCTCCTAACACATCCGTGATCAGACTTAGCTGGGGTGCTGCAGCTGAAGAGAATCAAATAGAGTGCAAAAAAGCAGCATTTGCATACTCAAATCAGTGCAAAAACTATGTTTATTGCGAGCTTTCAGTCTCAAGGCTCTCGGACCATTGTAAACAAGGTATGACGTGTCACTTATCAATCAAACCAATCGACGGTCTGCAGCGTCACATCGTAGCACGGATCAAATCAAATCAAATCAAATTTTATTTGTATAGCGCATTTCTTACAAGATGCAACTCAATGCGCTTCACACAATGAAAATGTTCAGTCAATCAGTCAATCAATCAATCAATACTGACAGAGCCGCGAGCAGGCAAAAGTAAAAACCTGTACACTATGTAGCCAGGACAAAATTCCCTTGCAGCCCTCTACACATAGAGCGACTACTAGCCAGTTTGCCTACCAGTACCCAGCGGTGGGCCCCCACACCCCCCCCCCCCGCCGCCCCACGCACCCAGCCCGCCCCACCACCAGCACACCCGGCCCAGCCAAGCAAGCACAGACCAAAGAGGCCCCGCACAAGGACGGCCAAGCAGGTGCCCCGGCGGCGGAACAGACCAGGCACACAGGGGCAGCCGTGGGGCCCCAAGGGGAGGCCAAGGACCACCGGCACAAAGCAAGCAAGCAAGGGCAAAAAACATGTACACCATGTATCCAGGAAAAGTTCCTTGCATATTATCGGCGTACACACTGTCCATACATTTAGTGTTATATCTGCATCGTTCTGCATCCAGCATGGTCACAGGTCCTGCCAAAAGAGAATCTTAAGCACAGTTATGATGCAACAACACAATAAAGACAATAAAGATGACAGCAATACAACCTGATGGTGGTCCTGGTACACCCTTGTACCGGTTCCAATAGTGCTCTAGGTGCTACTGGGAGCTGACAGTGCCTCATCAGCATTTTCCTGTCAACACAAATCTCAAAACACGAGTATGGTGTAATGGCCTAGTGATCCTAGTTCTATAATGTCCAATGTCTCCCTTAGTATCAAAAGGCGACATTGAATAAGTAGGTTTTGAGGTCACGTTTAAAAATGTCCTGAGTTTTAGACAACCTCAGGCCCTCAGGTAGGGTGTTCCACAATCTAGGAGCATATATGCTAAAAGCTGATCCTCCAAATCTCTTTGTCCTAGCCTCTGGCACTATTAAAAGTTCCGTGCCACTAGACCTTAGGGGTCTAGCTGGTGTGTATCTTATGAGCATGTCCACCATGTAATTGGGTGCATCGCAGTGGAGTGATTTATAGACTAGTAAAAGGATCTTAAAGTCTATTCTATAACTGACAGGGAGCCAGTGTAGTGATCTCAAGACAGGTGTGATGTGCGCTCTTCGTTTGGTCCTAGTAAGGACACGAGCAGCAGCATTCTGAACCATTTGTAGTCTATTAATCATTTTTTTAGGGAGACCTGTCAGGAGAGCATTACAGTAATCTAGCCTACTAGTAACAAACGCATGCATTCGTTTTTCAGTGTCTGCCTGGGAGAGAAAGGATTGTACCTTAGTGATGTTTCTTAGATGGTAGAAGGATGTTTTAATAGTATTTGTAATATGAGTTTCAAAATGTAGATCTGGGTCAATTATGACACCAAGATTCCTAGCCTGACACTTAGTGTTAAGAGCTAGTGTTTTCAAGTGTGCAGATAATTTCTCTCTCCCAGTTTTCTCGCCAATGATCAATACCTCTGTTTTTTCTTGATTGAGTTGGAGAAAGTTTTGTGTCATCCAAATATTAATATCGGCCATACAATCTATCAGGTGGTCGATCATCTTGTAGTCGTTGGGAGTTACTGAGATATAAAGCTGAGTGTCGTCAGCATAGCTGTGGTAGTTAACGCTATGCCTCTTGATAACAGAACTGAGGGGTAGCATGTATAGGCTAAAAAGCAACGGTCCTAAAATGGACCCCTGGGGAACTCCACAGGTTGTGCTATAATTTTTTGACTAATGGTCACCAAGGGCTATAAAGTAGTCTCGGTCAGCCAGGTAAGTCCTGAACCAGTTTAAGACCGGACCTGAGATAGTACCTTTCACTCCGAGTCAGGAAGGGTAGCTAAAATAAGTACGGGTACTATGGCCCGGTACGGGCCAGTTGGCAGTGGAGAAAGCAATCACCAGGTACAACTGTCAACTATAATCTGTTGAAGTTTCTGTTTGAAGATAGTAAGTGATGTGAGTTTGTATGGAGGGTGTATCATGCCGTATTTAAATACAATACACACATCGGAATGCAATACACACATCGGAATGCAATACACGTGTAACACCAAATACAATGCAAAAATACGGAATGTTTGTGCCAAAATAAAAGCAATGTGTATTACATTTGAGCGCAGCGTATTCCATTCGGTCATGATTGTATTCCATTGAGCATGTGTATTCCATTCGGTCACGAGTGTATTCCATTGTGCATGTGTATTACATTTGAGCGCAGTGTATTCCATTCGGTCATGAGTGTATTCCATTCGAGTGTCGGTGTACTCATTTGCATTGCTTTTCGATATCCTATGTAAATCCGATGTAATTTGCATTGTATTCCATTCCGATGTAGGTATTATGGCACCTACATCGGAATGGAATACAATGCAAATTAGTATCCGCCCATAGGTTCTGCCCTTTCCGGCCATAGGATTCGCGATGCCAACGATGACGACGAAGACCCATCTTTAAATACCACATTCGCTCTTGGAAAATGTCACTACAGTTTCTGTAATAGCTTATTAATAAAGATTCAAAAAATTATGCAGACCATCGTATTATCTTAGTTTAATGTCATTTCAATGAATCATAGAACTTTTATTTACAACAAGCATAACGCAAAAATCGCTATTATGCACCGTCTTTATATCAACTCTATCACACCTACACCTGTCCACGGGCCGCAATTTGAATAGGCCTGATCTAAAGTATAGATAGTCATGTGGAACAAAGGAGCACTTGAAGACAAAGGACTGCAACAGAGAATTATATTTCATTTTTTGTAAACAATTGTAAACATACATCATAATAACAATAAATGAATAAGAATAAATACATTTATACATTTGAATAAAAATAAAATAATGAAATACAACAGATCAGCAAACGAGATAAATAATCTACTGTTCATTGAGAGTTAATTGTATCAAGTGCTCTTTTATTGTTTTCTTGAAAGTGCATCTAGAATTAGTTTTACTAACATGCTTGGATTAATGAATGAATGAATGACTGATGTGACCGTTGACCGTGTGCGGACAACCGCAAGGTGGGGGAGACCCCCAGCAAGGCAATAATAAAGGTGAGATGTGACCGTTGACCGTGTGGGAGGCCAAGATGAAGGTGCACGTGGACAACCGCAAGGGGGGGGATAGGCAATAATAAAGGTGAGATGTGACCGTTGACCGTGTGGGAGGCCAAGATGAAGGTGCATGCGGACAACCGCAAGGTGGGGGAGATCCCCGAGGACGAGCAGCTCAACCGGACAGAGAGCGACGCCGAGAGCCAGAGGGGGGACCCGTGCGACGGGGAGTACTGGTCGGACAGCGAACACAACCGGACGGAGAGCGACGCCGAGAGCCAGAGGGGGGACCCGTGCGACGGGGAGTACTGGTCGGACAGCGAACACAACTTCCTGGACCCCAACATCGGCGGCGTGGCGGTGGCCCCGGCCCACGGCTCCATCCTGATTGAGTGCGCCCGGCGCGAGCTGCATGCCACCACGCCTCTGAAGAGGCCCGACCGCTCCCACCCCACACGCATCTCCCTGGTCTTCTACATGCACAAGAACCTGAACCAGCCCGTCCACGGCCTGGCCATGTGGGAGGCCAAGATGAATGTGCACGCTTTGTATTTTATGGATGGATAAAGTTGTGAGCTAACTAGCTAACAGCTAGTTAGCGTGAGCTAAGATGGCGGCAATGTAGCGTGTTCTGAATGTATTGTTTTGCTGACATGCAGGGGCGAGAGCTGTTTTGTGCTGGAGCCTACCATTAAATAACCACCATTTTGTTTGCACATTCAGGTATGTTGTATGTATGTTGTATCCATGGGTATGGTTTAGTCTTGTGTGTTATAATGATATGAATGGTATGATAACTAATAATTATTTGATGTTATGACAAAGGCTCACCCCTTTCGTCTTTGTGTGCTGGAGATGGGGCGAGAGCTGTTTTGTGCTGGAGCCTACCATTAAATAACCACCATTTTGTTTGCACATTCAGATAAATAAACAGCTTGAAAGTGAACCTGTGTGCCTGCCTGGTCTGTCCGGATTGTGAGGGGTTACACCAGCAAGGCAATAATAAAGGTGAGATGTGACCGTTGACCGTGTGCGGACAACTGCAAGGTGGGGGAGATCCCCAGCAAGGCAATAATAAAGGTGAGATGTGACCGTTGACCGTGTGGGAGGCCAAGATGAAGGTGCACGTGGACAACCGCAAGGTGGGGGATAGGCAATAATAAAGGTGAGATGTGACCGTTGACCGTGCGGGAGGCCAAGATGAAGGTGCACGCGGACAACCGCAAGGTGGGGGAGATCCCCGAGGACGAGCAGCTCAACCGGACAGAGAGCGACACCGAGAGCCAGAGGGGGGACCCGTGCGACGGGGAGTACTGGTCGGACAGCGAACACAAGGCAACTTCCTGGACCCCAACATCGGCGGCGTGGCGGTGGCCCCGGCCCACGGCTCCATCCTGATTGAGTACGCCCGGCGCGAGCTGCATGCCACCACGCCTCTGAAGAGGCCCGACCGCTCCCACCCCACGCGCATCCCCCTGGTCTTCTACATGCACAAGAACCTGAACCAGCCCGTCCACGGCCTGGCCATGTGGGAGGCCAAGATGAATGTGCACGCTTTGTATTTTATGGATGGATAAAGTTGTGAGCTAACTAGCTAGCGTGAGCTAAGATGGCGGCAATGTAGCGTGTTCTGAATGTATTGTTTTGCTGACATGCAGGGGCGAGAGCTGTTTTGTGCTGGAGCCTACCATTAAATAACCACCATTTTGTTTGCACATTCAGGTATGTTGTATGTATGTTGTATCCATGGGTATGGTTTAGTCTTGTGTGTTATAATGATATGAATGGTATGATAACTAATAATTATTTGATGTTATGACAAAGGCTCACCCCTTTCGTCTTTGTGTGCTGGAGATGGGGCGAGAGCTGTTTTGTGCTGGAGCCTACCATTAAATAACCACCATTTTGTTTGCACATTCAGATAAATAAACAGCTTGAAAGTGAACCTGTGTGCCTGCCTGGTCTGTCCGGATTGTGAGGGGTTACACCAGCAAGGCAATAATAAAGGTGAGATGTGACCGTTGACCGTGTGCGGACAACCGCAAGGTGGGAGAGACCCCCAGCAAGGCAATAATAAAGGTGAGATGTGACCGTTGACCGTGTGGGAGGCCAAGATGAAGGTGCACATGGACAACCGCAAGGTGGGGGATAGGCAATCATAAAGGTGAGATGTGACCGTTGACCGTGTGGGAGGCCAAGATGAAGGTGCACGCGGACAACCGCAAGGTGGGGGAGATCCCCGAGGACGAGCAGCTCAACCGGACAGAGAGCGACGCCGAGAGCCAGAGGGGGGACCCGTGCGACGGGGAGTACTGGTCGGACAGCGAACACAAGGCAACTTCCTGGACCCCAACAACGGCGGCGTGGCGGTGGCCCCGGCCCACGGCTCCATCCTGATTGAGTGCGCCCGGCGCGAGCTGCTTGCCACCACGCCTCTGAAGAGGCCCGACCGCTCCCACCCCACGCGCATCTCCCTGGTCTTCTACATGCACAAGAACCTGAACCAGCCCGTCCACGGCCTGGCCATGTGGGAGGCCAAGATGAATGTGCACGCTTTGTATTTTATGGATGGATAAAGTTGTGAGCTTAGCGTGAGCTAAGATGGCGGCAATGTAGCGTGTTCTGAATGTATTGTTTTGCTGACATGCAGGGGGGCGAGAGCTGTTTTGTGCTGGAGCCTACCATTAAATAACCACCATTTTGTTTGCACATTCAGGTATGTTGTATGTATGTTGTATCCATGGGTATGGTTTAGTCTTGTGTGTTATAATGATATGAATGGTATGATAACTAATAATTATTTGATGTTATGACAAAGGCTCACCCCTTTCGTCTTTGTGTGCTGGAGATGGGGCGAGAGCTGTTTTGTGCTGGAGCCTACCATTAAATAACCACCATTTTGTTTGCACATTCAGATAAATAAACAGCTTGAAAGTGAACCTGTGTGCCTGCCTGGTCTGTCCGGATTGTGAGGGGTTACACCAGCAAGGCAATAATAAAGGTGAGATGTGACCGTTGACCGTGTGCGGACAACCGCAAGGTGGGGGAGATCCCCAGCAAGGCAATAATAAAGGTGAGATGTGACCGTTGACCGTGTGGGAGGCCAAGATGAAGGTGCACGCGGACAACCGCAAGGTGGGGGATAGGCAATAATAAAGGTGAGATGTGACCGTTGACCGTGTGGGAGGCCAAGATGAAGGTGCACGCGGACAACCGCAAGGTGGGGGAGATCCCCGAGGACGAGCAGCTCAACCGGACAGAGAGCGACACCGAGAGCCAGAGGGGGGACCCGTGCGACGGGGAGTACTGGTCGGACAGCGAACACAAGGCAACTTCCTGGACCCCAACATCGGCGGCGTGGCGGTGGCCCCGGCCCACGGCTCCATCCTGATTGAGTACGCCCGGCGCGAGCTGCATGCCACCACGCCTCTGAAGAGGCCCGACCGCTCCCACCCCACGCGCATCCCCCTGGTCTTCTACATGCACAAGAACCTGAACCAGCCCGTCCACGGCCTGGCCATGTGGGAGGCCAAGATGAATGTGCACGCTTTGTATTTTATGGATGGATAAAGTTGTGAGCTAACTAGCTAGCGTGAGCTAAGATGGCGGCAATGTAGCGTGTTCTGAATGTATTGTTTTGCTGACATGCAGGGGCGAGAGCTGTTTTGTGCTGGAGCCTACCATTAAATAACCACCATTTTGTTTGCACATTCAGGTATGTTGTATGTATGTTGTATCCATGGGTATGGTTTAGTCTTGTGTGTTATAATGATATGAATGGTATGATAACTAATAATTATTTGATGTTATGACAAAGGCTCACCCCTTTCGTCTTTGTGTGCTGGAGATGGGGCGAGAGCTGTTTTGTGCTGGAGCCTACCATTAAATAACCACCATTTTGTTTGCACATTCAGATAAATAAACAGCTTGAAAGTGAACCTGTGTGCCTGCCTGGTCTGTCCGGATTGTGAGGGGTTACACCAGCAAGGCAATAATAAAGGTGAGATGTGACCGTTGACCGTGTGCGGACAACCGCAAGGTGGGAGAGACCCCCAGCAAGGCAATAATAAAGGTGAGATGTGACCGTTGACCGTGTGGGAGGCCAAGATGAAGGTGCACATGGACAACCGCAAGGTGGGGGATAGGCAATCATAAAGGTGAGATGTGACCGTTGACCGTGTGGGAGGCCAAGATGAAGGTGCACGCGGACAACCGCAAGGTGGGGGAGATCCCCGAGGACGAGCAGCTCAACCGGACAGAGAGCGACGCCGAGAGCCAGAGGGGGGACCCGTGCGACGGGGAGTACTGGTCGGACAGCGAACACAAGGCAACTTCCTGGACCCCAACAACGGCGGCGTGGCGGTGGCCCCGGCCCACGGCTCCATCCTGATTGAGTGCGCCCGGCGCGAGCTGCTTGCCACCACGCCTCTGAAGAGGCCCGACCGCTCCCACCCCACGCGCATCTCCCTGGTCTTCTACATGCACAAGAACCTGAACCAGCCCGTCCACGGCCTGGCCATGTGGGAGGCCAAGATGAATGTGCACGCTTTGTATTTTATGGATGGATAAAGTTGTGAGCTTAGCGTGAGCTAAGATGGCGGCAATGTAGCGTGTTCTGAATGTATTGTTTTGCTGACATGCAGGGGGGCGAGAGCTGTTTTGTGCTGGAGCCTACCATTAAATAACCACCATTTTGTTTGCACATTCAGGTATGTTGTATGTATGTTGTATCCATGGGTATGGTTTAGTCTTGTGTGTTATAATGATATGAATGGTATGATAACTAATAATTATTTGATGTTATGACAAAGGCTCACCCCTTTCGTCTTTGTGTGCTGGAGATGGGGCGAGAGCTGTTTTGTGCTGGAGCCTACCATTAAATAACCACCATTTTGTTTGCACATTCAGATAAATAAACAGCTTGAAAGTGAACCTGTGTGCCTGCCTGGTCTGTCCGGATTGTGAGGGGTTACACCAGCAAGGCAATAATAAAGGTGAGATGTGACCGTTGACCGTGTGCGGACAACCGCAAGGTGGGGGAGATCCCCAGCAAGGCAATAATAAAGGTGAGATGTGACCGTTGACCGTGTGGGAGGCCAAGATGAAGGTGCACGCGGACAACCGCAAGGTGGGGGATAGGCAATAATAAAGGTGAGATGTGACCGTTGACCGTGTGGGAGGCCAAGATGAAGGTGCACGCGGACAACCGCAAGGTGGGGGAGATCCCCGAGGACGAGCAGCTCAACCGGACAGAGAGCGACGCCGAGAGCCAGAGGGGGGACCCGTGCGACGGGGAGTACTTGTCGGACAGCGAACACAACCGGACGGAGAGCGACGCCGAGAGCCAGAGGGGGGACCCGTGCGACGGGGAGTACTGGTCGGACAGCGAACACAACTTCCTGGACCCGGCGGCGTGGCGGTGGCCCCGGCTCACGGCTCCATCCTGATTGAGTGCGCCCGGCGCGAGCTGCATGCCACCACGCCTCTGAAGAGGCCCGACCGCTCCCACCCCACGCGCATCTCCCTGGTCTTCTACATGCACAAGAACCTGAACCAGCCCGTCCACGGCCTGGCCATGTGGGAGGCCAAGATGAATGTGCACGCTTTGTATTTTATGGATGGATAAAGTTGTGAGCTGAGCTAAGATGGCGGCAATGTAGCGTGTTCTGAATGTATTGTTTTGCTGACATGCAGGGGCGAGAGCTGTTTTGTGCTGGAGCCTACCATTAAATAACCACCATTTTGTTTGCATATTCAGGTATGTTGTATGTATGTTGTATCCATGGGTATGGTTTAGTCTTGTGTGTTATAATGACATGAATGGTATGATAACTAATAATTATTTGATGTTATGACAAAGGCTCACCCCTTTCGTCTTTGTGTGCTGGAGATGGGGCGAGAGCTGTTTTGTGCTGGAGCCTACCATTAAATAACCACCATTTTGTTTGCACATTCAGATAAATAAACAGCTTGAAAGTGAACCTGTGTGCCTGCCTGGTCTGTCCGGATTGTGAGGGGTTACACCAGCAAGGCAATAATAAAGGTGAGATGTGACCGTTGACCGTGTGCGGACAACCGCAAGGTGGGGGAGATCCCCAGCAAGGCAATAATAAAGGTGAGATGTGACCGTTGACCGTGTGGGAGGCCAAGATGAAGGTGCACGCGGACAACCGCAAGGTGGGGGATAGGCAATAATAAAGGTGAGATGTGACCGTTGACCGTGTGGGAGGCCAAGATGAAGGTGCACGCGGACAACCGCAAGGTGGGGGAGATCCCCGAGGACGAGCAGCTCAACCGGACAGAGAGCGACGCCGAGAGCCAGAGGGGGGACCCGTGCGACGGGGAGTACTTGTCGGACAGCGAACACAACCGGACGGAGAGCGACGCCGAGAGCCAGAGGGGGGACCCGTGCGACGGGGAGTACTGGTCGGACAGCGAACACAACTTCCTGGACCCGGCGGCGTGGCGGTGGCCCCGGCTCACGGCTCCATCCTGATTGAGTGCGCCCGGCGCGAGCTGCATGCCACCACGCCTCTGAAGAGGCCCGACCGCTCCCACCCCACGCGCATCTCCCTGGTCTTCTACATGCACAAGAACCTGAACCAGCCCGTCCACGGCCTGGCCATGTGGGAGGCCAAGATGAATGTGCACGCTTTGTATTTTATGGATGGATAAAGTTGTGAGCTAACTAGCTAGCGTGAGCTAAGATGGCGGCAATGTAGCGTGTTCTGAATGTATTGTTTTGCTGACATGCAGGGGCGAGAGCTGTTTTGTGCTGGAGCCTACCATTAAATAACCACCATTTTGTTTGCACATTCAGGTATGTTGTATGTATGTTGTATCCATGGGTATGGTTTAGTCTTGTGTGTTATAATGATATGAATGGTATGATAACTAATAATTATTTGATGTTATGACAAAGGCTCACCCCTTTCGTCTTTGTGTGCTGGAGATGGGGCGAGAGCTGTTTTGTGCTGGAGCCTACCATTAAATAACCACCATTTTGTTTGCACATTCAGATAAATAAACAGCTTGAAAGTGAACCTGTGTGCCTGCCTGGTCTGTCCGGATTGTGAGGGGTTACACCAGCAAGGCAATAATAAAGGTGAGATGTGACCGTTGACCGTGTGCGGACAACCGCAAGGTGGGAGAGACCCCCAGCAAGGCAATAATAAAGGTGAGATGTGACCGTTGACCGTGTGGGAGGCCAAGATGAAGGTGCACATGGACAACCGCAAGGTGGGGGATAGGCAATCATAAAGGTGAGATGTGACCGTTGACCGTGTGGGAGGCCAAGATGAAGGTGCACGCGGACAACCGCAAGGTGGGGGAGATCCCCGAGGACGAGCAGCTCAACCGGACAGAGAGCGACGCCGAGAGCCAGAGGGGGGACCCGTGCGACGGGGAGTACTGGTCGGACAGCGAACACAAGGCAACTTCCTGGACCCCAACAACGGCGGCGTGGCGGTGGCCCCGGCCCACGGCTCCATCCTGATTGAGTGCGCCCGGCGCGAGCTGCTTGCCACCACGCCTCTGAAGAGGCCCGACCGCTCCCACCCCACGCGCATCTCCCTGGTCTTCTACATGCACAAGAACCTGAACCAGCCCGTCCACGGCCTGGCCATGTGGGAGGCCAAGATGAATGTGCACGCTTTGTATTTTATGGATGGATAAAGTTGTGAGCTTAGCGTGAGCTAAGATGGCGGCAATGTAGCGTGTTCTGAATGTATTGTTTTGCTGACATGCAGGGGGGCGAGAGCTGTTTTGTGCTGGAGCCTACCATTAAATAACCACCATTTTGTTTGCACATTCAGGTATGTTGTATGTATGTTGTATCCATGGGTATGGTTTAGTCTTGTGTGTTATAATGATATGAATGGTATGATAACTAATAATTATTTGATGTTATGACAAAGGCTCACCCCTTTCGTCTTTGTGTGCTGGAGATGGGGCGAGAGCTGTTTTGTGCTGGAGCCTACCATTAAATAACCACCATTTTGTTTGCACATTCAGATAAATAAACAGCTTGAAAGTGAACCTGTGTGCCTGCCTGGTCTGTCCGGATTGTGAGGGGTTACACCAGCAAGGCAATAATAAAGGTGAGATGTGACCGTTGACCGTGTGCGGACAACCGCAAGGTGGGGGAGATCCCCAGCAAGGCAATAATAAAGGTGAGATGTGACCGTTGACCGTGTGGGAGGCCAAGATGAAGGTGCACGCGGACAACCGCAAGGTGGGGGATAGGCAATAATAAAGGTGAGATGTGACCGTTGACCGTGTGGGAGGCCAAGATGAAGGTGCACGCGGACAACCGCAAGGTGGGGGAGATCCCCGAGGACGAGCAGCTCAACCGGACAGAGAGCGACGCCGAGAGCCAGAGGGGGGACCCGTGCGACGGGGAGTACTTGTCGGACAGCGAACACAACCGGACGGAGAGCGACGCCGAGAGCCAGAGGGGGGACCCGTGCGACGGGGAGTACTGGTCGGACAGCGAACACAACTTCCTGGACCCGGCGGCGTGGCGGTGGCCCCGGCTCACGGCTCCATCCTGATTGAGTGCGCCCGGCGCGAGCTGCATGCCACCACGCCTCTGAAGAGGCCCGACCGCTCCCACCCCACGCGCATCTCCCTGGTCTTCTACATGCACAAGAACCTGAACCAGCCCGTCCACGGCCTGGCCATGTGGGAGGCCAAGATGAATGTGCACGCTTTGTATTTTATGGATGGATAAAGTTGTGAGCTGAGCTAAGATGGCGGCAATGTAGCGTGTTCTGAATGTATTGTTTTGCTGACATGCAGGGGCGAGAGCTGTTTTGTGCTGGAGCCTACCATTAAATAACCACCATTTTGTTTGCATATTCAGGTATGTTGTATGTATGTTGTATCCATGGGTATGGTTTAGTCTTGTGTGTTATAATGACATGAATGGTATGATAACTAATAATTATTTGATGTTATGACAAAGGCTCACCCCTTTCGTCTTTGTGTGCTGGAGATGGGGCGAGAGCTGTTTTGTGCTGGAGCCTACCATTAAATAACCACCATTTTGTTTGCACATTCAGATAAATAAACAGCTTGAAAGTGAACCTGTGTGCCTGCCTGGTCTGTCCGGATTGTGAGGGGTTACACCAGCAAGGCAATAATAAAGGTGAGATGTGACCGTTGACCGTGTGCGGACAACCGCAAGGTGGGGGAGATCCCCAGCAAGGCAATAATAAAGGTGAGATGTGACCGTTGACCGTGTGGGAGGCCAAGATGAAGGTGCACGTGGACAACCGCAAGGTGGGGGATAGGCAATAATAAAGGTGAGATGTGACCGTTTACCGTGTGGGAGGCCACGATGAAGGTGCACGCGGACAACCGCAAGGTGGGGGAGATCCCCGAGGACGAGCAGCTCAACCGGACAGATAGCGACGCCGAGAGTCAGAGGGGGGACCCGTGCGACGGGGAGTACTGGTCGGACAGCGAACACAACCGGACGGAGAGCGACGCCGAGAGCCAGAGGGGGGACCCGTGCGACGGGGAGTACTGGTCGGACAGCGAACACAACTTCCTGGACCCCAACATCGGCGGCGTGGCGGTGGCCCCGGCCCACGGCTCCATCCTGATTGAGTGCGCCCGGCGCGAGCTGCATGCCACCACGCCTCTGAAGAGGCCCGACCGCTCCCACCCCACGCGCATCTCCCTGGTCTTTTACATGCACAAGAACCTGAACCAGCCCGTCCACGGCCTGGCCATGTGGGAGGCCAAGATGAATGTGCACGCTTTGTATTTTATGGATGGATAAAGTTGTGAGCTAACTAGTTAGCGTGAGCTAAGATGGCGGCAATGTAGCGTGTTCTGAATGTATTGTTTTGCTGACATGCAGGGGCGAGAGCTGTTTTGTGCTGGAGCCTACCATTAAATAACCACCATTTTGTTTGCACATTCAGGTATGTTGTATCCATGGGTATGGTTGTGTGTGCCTGCCTGGTCTGTCCGGATTGTGAGGGGTTACACCAGCAAGGCAATAATAAAGGTGAGATGTGACCGTAGACCGTGTGCGGACAACCGCAAGGTGGGGGAGATCCCCAGCAAGGCAATAATAAAGGTGAGATGTGACCGTTGACCGTGTGGGAGGCCAAGATGAAGGTGCACGTGGACAACCGCAAGGTGGGGGATAGGCAATAATAAAGGTGAGATGTGACCGTTGACCGTGTGGGAGGCCAAGATGAAGGTGCACGCGGACAACCGCAAGGTGGGGGAGATCCCCGAGGACGAGCAGCTCAACCGGACAGAGAGCGACGCCGAGAGCCAGAGGGGGGACCCGTGCGACGGGGAGTACTGGTCGGACAGCGAACACAACCGGACGGAGAGCGACGCCGAGAGCCAGAGGGGGGACCCGTGCGACGGGGAGTACTGGTCGGACAGCAAACACAACTTCCTGGACCCCAACATCGGCGGCGTGGAATGTTCAGAATGTTGACCGTGTGGAAGTGAAAGACGTCGTGTGCAGTGAACGACCGTAAATTTTTATTTTGGATTGATTATTGATTTATTGCTCATAAAAATTAGCAATAATCAGAGCAATAAACAAGCTGGCAGACTCCGTCGCCTTACGCGAATTCACTCAAATTCAACCGGTAAGAATCAAAAGTTTCTATAAGTTATAGAGCTAGCTACTATGCTATCTATTTTAGCTAGCAAGAGAAACGTCACTCTCCAAAGGTCTAAAGGTCTTGATATTCCGCGAGTGAACGCTCGCGCGATTAGCTGCCGCTGCTCCGGTTGTTTTGAATGTTTTTATGATTATTAGTTTGCAGCAGATAATCTACACCTGGCGAACGTGGTACCATTGGTCTCTACCCTGGGCTTACTGTCAAATCGATCTGTTTGTCAGTATTGTGTTTGTGTTAGCTCAAACGTTACCTACCGTGTTGAAGCTCCACTCAATAATTATTTGATGTTATGACAAAGGCTCACCCCTTTCGTCTTTGTGTGCTGGAGATGGGGCGAGAGCTGTTTTGTGCTGGAGCCTACCATTAAATAACCACCATTTTGTTTGCACATTCAGATAAATAAACAGCTTGAAAGAGAACCTGTGTGCCTGCCTGGTCTGTCCGGATTGTGAGGGGTTACACCAGCAAGGCAATAATAAAGGTGAGATGTGACCGTTGACCGTGTGCGGACAACCGCAAGGTGGGGGAGATCCCCAGCAAGGCAATAATAAAGATGATGATGAGAGATGTGACCGTTGACCGCGTGGGAGGCCAAGATGACGGTGCACGTGGACAACCGCAAGGTGGGGGATAGGCAATAATAAAGGTGAGATGTGACCGCTCTACTGGGCCTCTCCCAGGAGGAGATCAAGGCCTACGGCAAGAAGCGCAAGTACGGGGCGGCGGGGGCAGGGGCTAGTCCGGGACCAGGCCAGACCAAGGACAAGAGAGAGGGGCCCGTGACGCGGCACGCCCCCTCTCCCCTTCCCCCCCCCCACCACCGCCTCTCTCCCAGGTGTGCACCCTGACAAAACAAGACAATGGGGAGTACTGGTCGGACAGCGAACACAACTTCCTGGACCCCAACATCGGCGGCGTGGCGGTGGTTCAACTCAACCTTTGTATCTCAAGACCAAATGGAATAACTTCAATAAGAAATATAAGGTAAGTTGAAATATCAAAATGAAATGTTTAACTAAATAATGATCAATCTGATTACCCTTGTGTATGTTATTTTGTAGGAACTTTGTAGGAAGTTCCGGACAGGGGTCAGCACAGAGGGAGGAGAGGCCACTGCTGCTAGCTGGAAGTGGTTCGATGTCATGGATGAGGTGATGGGGCAAAGACCATCAATGACGCTAGATTCCCTCATCTCCTCATCTGTGGCGTCTTTTCAACTCTATAAAACTTTCAACTTTCAACTCTATAAAAATCGATCTGTTTGTCGTGAGACCAGACCCATTTAGGATCCCTCAGGCGTGAAATCTTTGTGAAATGGGTGTATCAATTAGAAAAAAAGAAAGGCAGAGAGAGAGTGAGTGAGAGAGAGAAAGAGAAATACCCCTTTAATTTAGTCATTGTCTCAGCTCGACAAAATCTCTCTCTGTAAGATAAGACCAAGACGGCTCAGCTTCTAAACTGTGAATGTATGGAATGTATGGCTGTGAGTGTATGGAATGGTTTATTTACAGCATAACATGTTGTAAATAATATATCAAAGTTTTAATATAGATTCATATATCCTCAGCGCTCGGTCGCTATTATGCAATCTGCATTATACCGTTGTATAACTATGTAAAAACATGCATATGTCCTGGGAAATGATGTTGAAAGCCTTGGGAATCACAGCACAATATTCAGATGAATTACCCTGGACAATTTGAATTGGAACCCTTGAAACCGATAAATCTGTAGTGAAAAGGCATCAGTTCGTAATAGTTACAGAAAATGCAGCATTCACAAAATTATCTGTATCATATCTGTATTATATTGTATCATATTGTATTTCATCATATTGTAACCTGTACAGCATTTTGCACACTGATGCTACTGCAGTACGACTGGTCCCGCTGTAGTACGACTAGTCAACTACTATCACTTTATTACTTTCTTACTATATTCTACTTTATTATTACTTACTTTACTTATTTTACTTTATTCTATTATTGTGATTTTGTATCTTGCTGCAATGCCAATGTTGAAGAACCTAAGCCAAAGAATTTTAGCCCTTTCAGTACCTACACATTGGATGTAATAAAAGCAATTGTGATTCTGATTCCTTGTTGAACTTTTGGTCGGGCCGCTGAAGAGGCCCGACCGCTCCCACCCCACGCGCATCTCCGCTCTACTGGGCCTCTCCCAGGAGGAGATCAAGGCCTACGGCAAGAAGCGCAAGTACGGGGCGGCGGCAGGGGCTAGTCCGGGACCAGGCCAGACCAAGGACAAGAGAGAGGGGCCCGTGACGCGGCACGCCCCCTCTCCCCTTCCCCCCCCCCCACCACCGCCTCTCTCCCAGGTGTGCACCCTGACGAAAGAGGACAACCGCAAGGTGGGGGAGATCCCCGAGGACGAGCAGCTCCATGTGCTGCCCCTCTACAAGGTCTCGCTCACCGACGAGCACGGCAGCGAGGAGGGCCAGCGGCAGAAGATGACGTTTATTATGGGGAGACTGGAGGAGACGGGAGACCACGGGAGACTGGAGTCTTTGATCCTAACCGAGCCTTCTCTCTGACACAGGAGCACCCCACACTGCCATCTGGGATCAGAGAGGGGTGTGAGTGTGTGTGTGTGTGTGCGCGTGCGTGTGTGTGTGCGTGTGTGTGTGCGTGTGTGTGTGCCCGCTTGGGTAGCAATCAGCTACTCTTAACACCCCTCTATGAACTCCATCCAGGTGGACTGGGCGGTGCGGGAGAAGGACAGAGATAACGTGATGGACGTTGACAGAGATAACGTGTGGGGGGAGGAGATGGTGACGGAGAGCTGCTCGAACCAGGCCAAGCTTCTGGAGCTGATGGACACGACTGGTTACGAAATGGTTCAGGAGAACGGACAGAGGAAGTTTGGTGGACCTCCTCCAGGTGTGTGTGCGCGTGCGTGTGCGAGAGGAGAGTGTGTGTGTGTGTGTGTGTGTGTGTGAGAGTGAGAGTGTGAGTGTGTGTGTGTGTGTGTGTGCGTGCGCGTGCTTGTTGTGTTGGGTGTGTTTCAAATCCTTCACATAGTACAGTGTTTATCAGTCTTCCCAATTCCTGCCGACAGCGCCGCCTGGAGGCCAAGAAGGCCGCCTCGGAGAAGAAAACCGCGGTCGTCAAAACACACAACTTCCTGGACCCCAACATCGGCGGCGTGGCAGTGGCCCCGGCCCACGGCTCCATCCTGATTGAGTGCGCCCGGCGCGAGCTGCATGCCACCACGCCGCTGAAGAGGCCCGACCGCTCCCACCCCACGCGCATCTCCCTGGTCTTCTACCAGCACAAGAAACTGAACCAGCCCGTCCACGGCCTGGCCATGTGGGAGGCCAAGATGAATGTGCACGCGGAGCGGGCGCGGCAGAGGCAGCAGGAGGCCGCTCTACTGGGCCTCTCCCAGGAGGAGATCAAGGCCTACGGCAAGAAGCGCAAGTACGGGGCGGCGGCAGGGGCTAGTCCGGGACCAGGCCAGACCAAGGACAAGAGAGAGGGGCCCGTGACGCGGCACGCCCCCTCTCCCCTTCCCCCCCCCCACCACCGCCTCTCTCCCAGGTGTGCACCCTGACGAAAGAGGACAACCGCAAGGTGGGGGAGATCCCCGAGGACGAGCAGCTCCATGTGCTGCCCCTCTACAAGGTCTCGCTCACCGACGAGCACGGCAGCGAGGAGGGCCAGCGGCAGAAGATGACGTTTATTATGGGGAGACTGGAGGAGACGGGAGACCACGGGAGACTGGAGTCTTTGATCCTAACCGAGCCTTCTCTCTGACACAGGAGCACCCCACACTGCCATCTGGGATCAGAGAGGGGTGTGAGTGTGTGTGTGTGTGTGCGCGTGCGTGTGTGTGTGCGTGTGTGTGTGCGTGTGTGTGTGCCCGCTTGGGTAGCAATCAGCTACTCTTAACACCCCTCTATGAACTCCATCCAGGTGGACTGGGCGGTGCGGGAGAAGGACAGAGATAACGTGATGGACGTTGACAGAGATAACGTGTTGGGGGAGGAGATGGTGACGGAGAGCTGCTCGAACCAGGCCAAGCTTCTGGAGCTGATGGACACGACTGGTTACGAAATGGTTCAGGAGAACGGACAGAGGAAGTTTGGTGGACCTCCTCCAGGTGTGTGTGCGCGTGCGTGTGCGAGAGGAGAGTGTGTGTGTGTGTGTGTGTGTGTGTGAGAGTGAGAGTGTGAGTGTGTGTGTGTGTGTGTGTGCGTGCGCGTGCTTGTTGTGTTGGGTGTGTTTCAAATCCTTCACATAGTACAGTGTTTATCAGTCTTCCCAATTCCTGCCGACAGCGCCGCCTGGAGGCCAAGAAGGCCGCCTCGGAGAAGAAAACCGCGGTCGTCAAAACACACAACTTCCTGGACCCCAACATCGGCGGCGTGGCAGTGGCCCCGGCCCACGGCTCCATCCTGATTGAGTGCGCCCGGCGCGAGCTGCATGCCACCACGCCGCTGAAGAGGCCCGACCGCTCCCACCCCACGCGCATCTCCCTGGTCTTCTACCAGCACAAGAAACTGAACCAGCCCGTCCACGGCCTGGCCATGTGGGAGGCCAAGATGAATGTGCACGCGGAGCGGGCGCGGCAGAGGCAGCAGGAGGCCGCTCTACTGGGCCTCTCCCAGGAGGAGATCAAGGCCTACGGCAAGAAGCGCAAGTACGGGGCTGCGACAGGGGCTAGTCCGGGACCAGGCCAGACCAAGGACAAGAGAGAGGGGCCCGTGACGCGGCACGCCCCCTCTCCCCTTCCCCCCCCCACCACCGCCTCTCTCCCAGGTGTGCACCCTGACAAAAGAGGACAACCGCAAGGTGGGGGAGATCCCCGAGGACGAGCAGCTCCATGTGCTGCCCCTCTACAAGGTCTCGCTCACCGACGAGCACGGCAGCGAGGAGGGCCAGCGGCAGAAGATGAAGTTTATTATGGGGAGACTGGAGGAGACTGGAGACCACGGGAGACTGGAGTCTTTGATCCTAACCGAGCCTTCTCTCTGACACAGGAGCACCCCACACTGCCATCTGGGATCAGAGAGGGGTGTGTGTGTGTGTGTGTGTGTGTGCGCGTGCGTGTGTGTGTGCGTGTGTGTGCCCGCTTGGGTAGCAATCAGCTACTCTTAACACCCCCTCTATGAACTCCATCCAGGTGGACTGGGCGGTGCGGGAGAAGGACAGAGATAACGTGATGGACGTTGACAGAGATAACGTGTTGGGGGAGGAGATGGTGACGGAGAGCTGCTCGAACCAGGAGAGCTCGAACCAGGCCAAGCTTCTGGAGCTGATGGACACGACTGGTTACGAAATGGTTCAGGAGAACGGACAGAGGAAGTTTGGTGGACCTCCTCCAGGTGTGTGTGCGCGTGCGTGTGCGAGAGGAGAGTGTGTGTGTGTGTGTGTGTGTGTGTGTGAGAGTGAGAGTGTGAGTGTGTGTGTGTGCGTGCGCGTGCTTGTTGTGTTGGGTGTGTTTCAAATCCTTCACATAGTACAGTGTTTATCAGTCTTCCCAAGTCCTGCCGACAGCGCCGCCTGGAGGCCAAGAAGGCCGCCTCGGAGAAGAAAACCGCGGTCGTCAAAACACACAACTTCCTGGACCCCAACATCGGCGGCGTGGCATTGGCCCCGGCCCACGGCTCCATCCTGATTGAGTGCGCCCGGCGCGAGCTGCATGCCACCACGCCGCTTGTAGGAGCCAATTACTTTGGATGAGGTTTATGATTTTGCATTTATAGTTTTGGATAAATTCTACACTGGAAATGTTAATAAGTATAATGTAGAAACAATGTTTTGATATATGATTTGTATCAGCATAGGAAACCCCTTTGGTTTAGCCTTCAGAGCCCATGTTAAATATTGGGGCTGCTGTCACTTTAAGAACGTCATACCTCTTTACGTTGAAGGTAACTTTCTAGATTGTTCTAGGCAGTGTGTCGGTGATTGGATTTGAGACTGGAAGCATATAGTTTTTTGACCGTAGTCGTAGTTGCAAAACATAGTTTACGAAATTCACAATCTTGCTCATGTAAAGGAGATCTTACCTGTGGAAATTGGAATAAAACTTTTGATATCTTTTTACATCGGAGTCCTGTGGATTTTTGGTATTCTAAACGAAGGAGTGCAACACACACGAGTAGCTAACTGTAGCAGCTAAAAGTCCATCGTCGGCCCCTCACATTAGTCAAAAAACGATATGCTATAAACTGGTTCATACTTCTGTATTTAACTTATCTTTTGGAAGACAGCCGTGTGTGGACTGCGGCTGAGAAGAGGACCGAAGTGAAGTCAGAATTCCCATAAACGTGTGTTCATCATCCCCGTGTCAGAAATGAACGGTCAAGCCGATATGGAGGTGGATTACAAGAGGAAATACAAAAACCTTAAACGGAAATTTCTGGTTTATGAGCAGGAATGTTTTCAGGAAGAACTTAGAAGATCTCAGAGAAAGCTGCTTAAAGTTTCCAGAGACAAAAGCTTTCTTCTCGACAGACTGTTACAATATGAGAGGGTGGACGAGGACTCTTCAGACTCAGATGCTACAGCATCCTCAGAGAACAGTGAAGGAGAGGGACACAGGGATAGGGAAAGAGAGAGAGATGGAGGAAAGAAGAGAAGGAGTAGTCCTGGTGTTACCCTTCCTTCATCCTCATCCCCCTCATCTTTCCCTCCTTTCACGCCCTGGAGTGAACTCCCTTCAGTCTGCAGGCACTACGCCCTACCTCAACACGTTGCCCTTCCCACCGGAGTATTTGGCTCCCCCAGCTGAGCGAATGAAGAAAGAGAGAAAGACAAAGACGCCCAAAACACAGGAAAGAGACGTCGGGGAAGGTGGTGGCCCCCCTGGCGCCCCCCCCCCCCGTTCAGCTGGGTGCCCCGGCAGATGCCCCGGCACATTATGAGTATTTAGTCATGCCCTTTGGTCTCGCTAATGCACCCGCAGTATTTCAAGCACTAGTCAACGACGTACTGCGGGATTTGATTGGTCATTCGGTTTTTGTGTACCTTGACGATATCCTAATTTTTTCCAAAGACATTACTCAACATCAACATCATGTCCGTCAAGTCCTCCAGCACCTCCTCCACCACCAGTTATTTGTCAAGGCAGAGAAATGTGTCTTTCACGCCGACACAGTGTCATTCCTGGGGTTCATTATAACACGGGGGGATTTAAGCATGGACCCTGCCAAGGTTAGTGCGGTGTTAGACTGGCCCCGCCCCTCCTCTTTGAAACAGTTACAGCGGTTCCTAGGGTTTGCTAATTTTTATAGACGCTTTATCTGCAATTTTAGTGCCCTAGCTGCCCCTTTAACTGCCCTCACCAGGTCTACCCTCCGTACGTTCGCCTGGTCCTCGGAGGCGGAGGCCGCCTTCGTGGACCTCAAGCAACGGTTCACCTCTGCTCCGGTCCTAGCCCATCCGGACTCGGAAGTACCATTCCTGGTGGAGGTGGACGCCTCAGATCTCGCGGTGGGGGCGGTGCTCTCCCAGAGGTGCAGGAAGGATGGGAAGGTACATCCCTGCGCTTTTTTCTCACGTCGGCTGTCCCCGGCCGAGTGTAATTATGACGTGGGAAACCGTGAGCTGCTGGCCATTAAATTGGCTTTGGAGGAGTGGAGGCAGTGGCTGGAGGGGGCCGCACAGCCGTTTGTGGTGTGGACGGACCACAAGAACCCGGCCTACATCCAGGGGGCTAAGCGCCTCAATTCGCGTCAAGCCAGGTGGGCGCTGTTTTTTACACGCTTCCAATTCTCCATCTCCTTTAGGCCGGGGTCCAAAAACGTCAAGCCGGACGCCCTCTCCCGGCAGTTCGATCCGGCGGACCGGGAGGAAAAAGAGAGAGGAGTCGGTGGAGGAGGAGAAGAGGGAGGAGGACGACAGAGAGGAGTCTGGGAAAGGTCAGACCACAGTCAGACCACAGAACACACAGCAACACCTGAATCCCGGGGCCTCTCTGAGTTCTGAGTAGATAAGAATGACAGTACAATTAATTTATGTATTGTTGTTCTTTTCAGAAGAAAGATGTAGGAAGAGGTGGCGAAGCCTCAGAGACCAATATAGAAAAGAGAGATGCGAGAAAAAAAAAGAGTGGTTCGGCTGCCAGAAATCTGCAAATCTAGTCACAAATATTTTGAAAGTAACATAAAAGTGATTTTTTAATAATATTGTTTTCAATTAATGTTAATCAATGCCTATATTAATGTTGATTACTGCCAATTTATGTTGCCTTGTATAAAAGTATAATAATTTAGTGATTCGATTTTAAGTTTCAACATTTTAAAGCTTTATAATGTCATTTTTGGAAGCAAAAACGTGTTACCAGGTTATGGTAAAAAAAATATACTTTCCACCACTTGGATTTCTTAAGACTTTTTATACGTCATATAGGAGACATTTATGAGCAATAAACAGTTGAAAGATTTTCTGTTGCAATTTGTCTGAGGTTCCCTCCTCTTTTCTCACAAAATGCCTGTACTATATACCGTATATCTAAATGACAATCAGAGCAACTTGAATTACGTGTGTGCAGCCTTTGGCTCAAAAGTTATCAACGTTTCATTTCCAGAGTCTCTTTTGACAATCTCTTAAGACTTAAGACATAAGACTTTAAAAATTTTAATTTCCTTGAGCCGTTTCTTGAAGAGGCCCGACCGCTCCCACCCCACGCGCATCTCCCTGGTCTTCTATCAGCACAAGAACCTGAACCAGCCCGTCCACGGCCTGGCCATGTGGGAGGCCAAGATGAATGTGCACGCGGAGCGGGCGCGGCAGATGCAGCAGGAGGCCGCTCTACTGGGCCTCTCCCAGGAGGAGATCAAGGCTTACGGCAAAAAGCGCAAGTACGGGGCGGCGGCAGGGGCTAGTCCGGGACCAGGCCAGACCAAGGACAAGAGAGAGGGGCCCGTGACGCGGCACGCCCCCTCTCCCCTTCCCCCCCCCACCACCGCCTCTCTCCCAGGTGTGCACCCTGACGAAAGAGGACAACCGCAAGGTGGGGGAGATCCCCGAGGACGAGCAGCTCCATGTGCTGCCCCTCTACAAGGGGGGTTCCAGCAATCCTGCATATGGTGCCTGTAAGTTATGAGCTTCCAACACCAAACTAAATCTCATTATTGTTTGTTTTCTGTCTTTCAATGTGTCATTTTGTTATTGTATTTCTTTCTTTTTATTTCTTGTACATTTTCATCATTTGCTTGGGCACACCTTCCTCAAAGGGCTACGTTACTGATTGTACCAATTTAGTTGTTAACCAATATGCTGTATATAAAGTGTTCTGGTAGTATTCAGTGTACGAGCGCAGACCTGAAGATCTTGTTAATTGTTACTTGTGTTCTGTATTGGATCTGTGTTGACAAACCTTACTGAAGACTGTGTTGAGTTGTTTTGTTTTGATGCATCTAGATTCTATTTTGACGTTGACTTACATGACCTTTTTCTGTGGTGATCATTATGACTCTTGGAACCAGAAAATTAAAATAACCACTCAGTTACAACTGGCCTGTTTATTTACATGCTCCATCTCTGCTCACCGACGAGCACGGCAGCGAGGAGGGCCAGCGGCAGAAGATGAAGTCCGGTGCCATCCAGGTGCTGGACAACTTCCGCCGCGCCGTCCGCAAGCTCCCCGAGCCGGCCAAGTCCTGCCGACAGCGCCGCCTGGAGGCCAAGAAGGCCGCCCCGGAGAAGAAAACCGCGGTCGTCAAAACACACAACTTCCTGGACCCCAACATTGGCGGCGTGGCAGTGTTATAGACTACAGGTGTTATAGACTACAGGTGTTATACACTACAGATGTTATAGGGGACAGGTGTATCCGATTATTAATGTCATCTTCTTTATCATCACTACAGGAAGAGTATCGACAGTCATAGGCAGAGCTGAGTGAGGATTGCTGGAACAGTTTAATACGTTGTCATGTTCAGTTTGTACAATGTCAAGAGCCGAACTATTCTATTTTGTTAGCAGAAGTGTTCACCATTAGCTGGATTTCCAACTTGTATTGGATTATTTGGAGTTACGCTCCTGACCAATAACATGTTATGGACTTATCACACAGTCAGGCTTGACACGGACACTGGTTAAGTGTTTACAACAAGAAAGTTAGTAGTTTGGACGATTCTTTTGAGGCACGTCGCTCCCGTGCCGAGTCTCATGCTTAGTCATCGCCTCTAGTGCGTTAAAAGAGGTTTTAATCTTGTGAAAAATGTGATATTGGTTTTGTTTAAATTGTTTAAAAATGTGATGTTGTTTTGTTTAAATTGTTTAAAAATGTGATGTTGTTTTGTTTTCTAGATTGTTCTAGGCAGTGTGTCGGTGATTGGATTTGAGACTGGAAGCATATAGTTTTTTGACCGTAGTCGTAGTTGCAAAACATAGTTTACGAAATTCACTATCTTGCTCATGTAAAGGAGATCTTACCTGTGGAAATTGGAATAAAACTTTTGATATCTTTTTACATCGGAGTCCTGTGGATTTTTGGTATTCTAAACGAAGGAGTGCAACACACACGAGTAGCTAACTGTAGCAGCTAAAAGTCCATCGTCGGCCCCTCACATTAGTCAAAAAACGATATGCTATAAACTGGTTCACACTTCTGTATTTAACTTATCTTTTGGAAGACAGCCGTGTGAGGACTGCGGCTGAGAAGAGGACCGAAGTGAAGTCAGAATTCCCATAAACGTGTGTTCATCATCCCCGTGTCAGAAATGAACGGTCAAGCCGATATGGAGGTGGATTACAAGAGGAAATACAAAAAGCTTAAACGCAAATTGAAATTTCTGGTTTATGAGCAGGAATGTTTTCAGGAAGAACTTAGAAGATCTCAGAGAAAGCTGCTTAAAGTTTCCGGAGACAAAAGCTTTCTTCTCGACAGACTGTTACAATATGAGAGGGTGGACGAGGACTCTTCAGACTCAGATGCTACAGCATCCTCAGAGCACAGTGAAGGAGAGGGACATAGGGATAGGGAAAGATGGAGGAAAGAAGAGAAGGAGTAGTCCTGGTGTTACCCTTCCTTCATCCTCATCCCCTCATCTTTCCCTCCTTTCACGCCCTGGAGTGAACTCCCTTCAGTCTGCAGGCACTACGCCCTACCTCAACACGTTGCCCTTCCCACCGGAGTATTTGGCTCCCCCAGCTGAGCGAATGAAGAAAGAGAGAAAGACAAAGACGCCCAAACACAGGAAAGAGACGTCGGGGAAGGTGGTGGCCCCGCTGGCGCCCCCCCCCCGCGGCCAGCGCCCCGTTCAGCTGGGTGCCCCGGCAGATGCTGAGTGGAGACGCTGCGGAGGAAGAGGGGGAGAGCGACGGAGATACCCCTTCTTTCTCCTCCACTCTGGCTGCTTAAGGAGTTTCATATTCATTCTTGAGGCTTGCCTTTGCTCGCTGGCTGTCTGGGGAACTAGAACTGCCTCTCTTGTGCCTTGTGTTCCAGGCACAGAAAGCAGTCTGGTAGTGGGTCAAAACAACAGAAAATGCTGGATTTCTAAGAAGGGCAGATGACTTTGCAGGGAAAGCAGTTTGTTCTGACGTTATGCCTGTTAGCTAAAGTGTGCCTAAGCAATTAAATTACTTCTTGCCTGCTAGCCTCCTTCCAAGTTGGCCTTTATGTGTTGTTTCATTCCTGTGTTTAAGATTGAAGACAATGAAGAGGAGAAGAAGAATGTTGACTTGTTTGATATTTTATTTAAGATGTACATAATTATTTTATGGAAATGTAATCAATTGTTAAATAAATGAATGCACATTGTGGCTGTTAATAAGATCTAAGTATAAAAAAAAATAGCAGCGTAGAGCCAAGTTTCATGACCTGGCAGGTTTTGTAAACAAGCAAGCTGAAGAAGCCTTGGATCCCCTGTTCGGGAACATAGCAGATGGAGTCAGGAGCCAAGCTAGAGCTCACAATGATGAGAGGTCGACCAGAAAGAGTGGCGGTCGAGGAAGCTTTACCACTGCTGCTACAGTGGTAGGGAATTCAACAGAGATATATGGTATAATTGAGGTTTAACCATCATTTTGTTAGTATTCTCGAAAAAGAGTGCATAGACAAGTAAAAAGGGGGCGAAACTAAATGTATTAAAAATGTGTGAGCCTTTGGTGAAGCCATCCCAAATGGTGTACATAGATTAAATACATTTTGCAAGGCATTGGCACTTATTGTATAGCAGCAGCTCCATGTTTGAGTGAGTTATGAAGTTACAAATCCATAGGTTATTTCTTCCCTGTCCACATTATTATCTCCATTAAATGCAATGGTTGTACTAACTGTATGCCATCAAAACATTTTCCAGGGCAGAATATCACTGACCAGGCAAAGGGCCTCCAGGATATATCTTTTGATTTTATAATTATTTCATTTTCCAGGTGTCTCTCTGTTGACAGAGGTTTGTTGTAAAGTCAGAACAATCTGTTCATACACATATTTAAGAATTCTGCAATTGTATTTCAACACAGTAGGCTTACTGACAGGTTACAGGCAAGAGCTTGTGCAGGTTAGCAATTGCTAGTGGAGGAGACTACTGTATCATATTTTTTCCCCAGCAGTTTGCCATTGAGCTGCTACTGCTTTCATATTCAGTTGAGGCAGGACTATATGTATTCCATAGACAACACTTGGTTTATTCACCACACATGGATACTTAAATCATATGGAAAAGTATTTAGAAAACAAATGCGGGGTAAAGAGGGACATACTCTGTGCTTTTTCGAAACCTTGTATCTTCTGTCAAGGAGAACAGCACGCCATGGAGCACTGCGAGAAGATGAGGAGGTCTCTTCACAAGGAGAAGATAGACTTTTTTAAGAATAAAGGTCTGTGCTTCGGCTGTCTTAAACAAGGACATATAAGCAGGGACTGCAAGGAAAGGCTAAGCTGCCAAGACTGCCAGCTGACACACCCTACGGTTTTGAAGAATATGAAGCATATGAAGAACAAGGCTACATCTATTGAAGCTAAGCACGAGGGCGAGTCACCGGATGATGTACACAAGAGCGAGCCATCGGATGGGGGCGAAGATCATTCGGTGGTCAGCGGATGCATCAAAGCAGAGACGAGAACCTGCAGAGCCACTGGGGCCGGCAACACTGAGACCATCTTGGCGATCGTTCCGGTCCAGATCAAAGCTAAGAAGGGCAACAAGGTGTTGGCTACCTACGCTTTCCTCGACCCAGGCAGCAATGCCACATTCTGCACTGAGAAGTTAATGTCGGCACTTAACCTCACAGGCAGGAACACAAACATCCTGCTAAAGACCATGGGGGGAGAGAGGATCATAAGCAGCCAAGTGGTATCCGGCTTAGAGATCTGTAGCTTGGATAGTAATGACTTCCTGGCGCTGCCCAACATCTTCTCTCAGAAGGCTATCCCAGCACGTAAACAGAACATCCCACTACAAGAGGAGGTGGATAAGTGGCCCCATCTCAGTCAAGTACGGATCCCGGAGATTCAAGCGGAGATAGGCCTTCTCATTGGGACTAACGTACCCAAGGCTATGGAACCATGGCACGTTATATCCAGCCAAGATGAAGGGCCGTACGTGGTGAAAACACGACTGGGCTGGATTGTCAACGGTCCCCTCCGGGAAGACCATGGCCACGGAACCACAAGTGGACTCATACAGGTCACATCCAACCACTTATCAGTGGCAACGCTGGATGAGCTTTGGAGTGAACAGTTCAAGAATGACTTTCCAGAGGGTCAAGACGACAAACTGGAGATAACGAGGGATGACATCCAGTTTCTGGAGATGGTCTCGCAGTCTGCTAGGCTCACAGAAGGACACTACAGCATTAGTCTACCACTAAAGAGCACAGTCAAGATGCCAAACAACAGAAGAGTAGCTGAACAGCGAGCTCTCAACTTGAAGAGGAGGTTCATGAGGAATCCTGAGTTTCGAGCTGATTACACGGTGTTCGTGGATGATTGGATAACCAAAGGCTACGCAGTAAAGGTTCCCAAGGACGAGCTCAGCCGCAGCGACGGGAAGGTTTGGTACTTGCCACACCATGGTGTGTACCATACTAAGAAGAAGAAGATCCGAGTGGTGTTCGATTGTGGAGCGTCGTTCCAGGGTACCACATTGAACAACCACCTGCTACAGGGGCCGGATCTAACTAGTACTCTGCTCGGTGTCATCACCAGGTTCAGACAAGAGGAGGTGGCTATCATGGCGGATGTGTAAGCTATGTTCCACCAGGTTAGGGTGCCGATGGAGGATGCCGACCTTCTCCGGTTTCTCTGGTGGCCTTCCGGTGACACCAGCCAAGAATTGGTGGAGTACAGGATGACGGTGCACATATTTGGAGCCACCTCGTCTCCAAGTTGTGCCAGCTTTGCCCTTCGGAAGTGTGCAGAAGACAGCAGAGACCAGTACGGCGCCAAAGGGGTCGAAACCGTGCTGCACAACTTCTACGTCGATGACTGCCTCAAGTCAGTTAGCTCAGAGGAAGAAGCTGTTTCCTTGTACCACGACTTGAGAGCTATCCTTAGTTCGGGAGGATTTCGGCTCACAAAATGGGTGAGCAACAGCCGGGCCGTGCTGTCAGCCATTCCTGCAGAAGAACGGGTCCAAGAAGTTAGAGACCTAGATTTGGACCTGGACAAGCTCCCTTTTGAGCTAGCGTTGGGAGTCCGATGGTGTACCGAATCTGACGACTTCAAGTTTAAGATCGTCGTACAAGACAGACCATCCACGAGAAGAGGCATTCTCTCTGTAGAGTAGAGAAAGAATGTATATTTCTATCTAGCTATGTATTGGCTTCCTGGGCTATCTTAAAAAGTCAGCTGTATAGCTTGAAATCAACTAGCTAGTGTGTGTTTATCTTTAGCTAGCTACTACTAGCTAGTGTCAGCCAAGTAGATCATCTGTCCGAGCTGCGGAGGACACGAATACGGGATTGGACCTAAACATTTTCAACATCATTTTTACTTGGTTTTAGTTGATGAATGTCCTCCTTAAAAACTTTATGAAGATTCCCTGCTGTCACCCTTGGAACTTTTATCTTTGTGAGAACTTCCAAAGGATGTATTACTGCTAAATACTTCAGAGAGAAGCGTTGGAACACATTTCCACCGAAATGGGGGGGAAATACAAAGTGTGGATATGTCTAACGTTATCTATTATATTAGTGCATCATTCTGAAGGTAAGGCTTTTACTTATTTGACAGTCACACAAATAATAATTGATATGAATGTGTGAAACTTGATTTCTAGACACGCCTGAACATGTTCATTTTAGGTCTTTCTCAGGGTCCTTCCAAAAACTGTAACATAGTTGTAGCCTTCACACCGGTGCGCACGGATTTAAATCCCATCAGATGCATGGAACATGCCATGGGAAGTATACAGAGAGCGACCTTCACCTGTTGGAAGACTTCGGAGTGGCTCGGTGTTTCAAGCCTAAAGGCTTTGGCGAGACAACATTCAGCCAACTGCATCACTTTGCAGATGCTAGTCAAGAGGGCTATGGAACAGTGAGTTATTTGCTACAGAAGAGCAATGACAACGAGCTTCATGGAGCCTTTGTCATGGCAAAGGCCAGAGTTGCTCCACTCAAGCCGATTACCATCCCACGCATGGAGCTATCCGATATCCCAGCCTGATCTAGGGGTCCTAGCTAATGTTAGCTACACTGATTAGCTGGCTAGCTCTCCTTTCCGGAGAGATAGGGTAACATAATACATGATGTTAATCTACCTACTTTTGTCAACACCACTAGCCCATATAATATTGATAGCTAGAGCCCAGTATTTCAAAAACGTCTAATCTAAATTAGAATGATCCAGATTTAACCAGGCTGTCAGCACCATCCTCGGCTTGTGACAGGAACCCTGCTGGTGACAGGAATCCTGCTGGAATACCCTTAACTTGTTTATTTGTGTGTGAGTGTGTGTTTATTTGTGATTATTTAAATAACAAATGTTCAATTTCAAATATGGATCTTTTATCTCCTCTCTGTAAATAGTTATTTATTTAACCACACACGCCAAGCTGAACCGCAAGAAATACATCGCGGACCCTGCTTTTACAAGACAGCTTACTATGGGAGAGCTAGAAGGGGGAATCTCTATCCTCAAACCAGGAAAGGCAATTGGACTGGATAACATCGCAACCGAACGGATCAAGCACATCAGTCACAAGGCAAAGACGTGGCTTCTACAGCTCTACAATGAGTGCTTAACAACATACAAGCTCCCTAACATCTGGAAGAAAGCCCACATTATAGCACTGTTGAAACCGGGGAAAGATCCATCCGCTCCTAAGAACTTCAGACCAATCTCACTTTTAAGTCACACCTACAAGCTCTTTGAACGTCTGATCCTCAACATAATCTGTACCTTTGTTGACGAACACCTCATCCCTGAACAAGCAGGTTTCCGCCCTGGCAAGTCAACAACTAGCCAAGTACTCAACCTCACCCAGTACATCGAAGACGGATATGAGGAAGGGATGGTAACTGGTGTGGTGTTAGTCGACCTCTCAGCTGCCTATGACGCAGTCAATCACAGACGTCTCCTCAGCAAGATCCTGGAGACCACAAGAGACACCTTGGGGGCTTGATTTGATTTGAAGCAGGACACCTGAAGATGCCTCAGAGAACACACACCGGAGAGAAACCATACCAATGCTCCCAATGTGGGAAGAGGTTCAAAACAGCAGGAAATCTAAAGATGCATCAGAGACCACACACAGGAGAGAAACCGTACCAATGCTCCCTGTGTGGGAAGAGGTTCAAGTACACAGCAGGAAATCTAAAGATGCATCAGAGACTAAAGATGAAAACACTCCAGCTACCTGTAGAAAGAGGGGGCTTAGCACTCCCCAATATTTTCAATTACAATTTGGCCTGTCATGCTGGGATCATGTTGGAATGGTTAAAAGATTACCTTAATGGAGTGGGTAAACACATTGATGAATGGTGTTGTTCACCTGTAACTCTGTTAAGTTTGCTTACTGGTGACAGAAAACAAATACCATCAAGCATTAAGAATTCCATTATCTATAGCACAGTAAGAGCGTGGGGAGAAATTACAAGCCATACTGGTACGAAGGGATGTTTCTCTTCCCTGACTCCAATAATTGGTAATAAGACCTTCCCTCCAGGTATTAATAGTAGTGTTTTCAATGAATGGTATAGGAAGGGAGTTAGGGTCATAGGTGATTTATTCACGGACGAGGTTCTCATGTCATTTACCCAGGTTCAGTCTCAGTTTGCTATACCTAATAAACATTTATTTGCTTATTTACAAGTACGCCATTTCATAGATACCAATATTAAACTGTCTCCAGGGGGGCCAGTAAGGAGCTATTTAGATGAATGTCTTACCCGGTTCTCACAACCTAGAGGGTTTATTTCTTATTTTTATAACTTTTTAGACACTTGCAACAAACATAATATAGACCATGTAATAGCTACTTGGGAGAGGGACTTGGAATCTAAGTATGAAGGGGCAGACTGGACTACATGTATTACTTCTTGCAGTAGCACTTTTTGCTGTAATAAATTTAAGGAGACTCAGTACAACATTTTGCATAGACAACATAGAACTCCATATATCCTTAATAAATTTGACCCGTCCAGATCACCACTTTGCTCCAAGTGTAAGGAGAAAAATGGCACTTATATCCACTGCTTCTGGTGATGTTCTACCATTTCAAAATTCTGGTATAGGGGCGAAAGAAAGAAAGGCTACACAGGAAGCATGCTGTTCAACCACAAGAATGAAACCATGATCATCTCGGTCCAGCCAGGTCAAGGTGACAAGGTGACAAGGTGACAAGGCGGCCCAAGGCGGTTGTCCCCTGGGGGGGGGTGGTGCTAATCAGGGGTAGGTGCCCCCACCCCCACCACACAGGGCACCACCGGCCCGTCTCGCCCGCTCTGTCGGGGAGGTGGAGCGTGAGCGCGTGCGATAGGACCCGAAAGATGGTGAACTATGCCTAGGCAGGGCGAAGCCAGAGGAAACTCTGGTGGAGGTCCGTAGCGGTCCTGACGTGCAAATCGGTCGTCCGACCTGGGTATAGGGGCGAAAGACTAATCGAACCATCTAGTAGCAGGAAGCATGCTGTTCAACCACAAGAATGAAACCATGATCATCTCGGTCCAGCCAGGTCAAGGTGACAAGGTGACAAGGGCCCAAGGCGGTTGTCCCCTGGGGGGGGTGGTGCTAATCAGGGGTAGGTGCCCCCACCCCCACCACACAGGGCACCACCGGCCCGTCTCGCCCGCTCTGTCGGGGAGGTGGAGCGTGAGCGCGTGCGATAGGACCCGAAAGATGGTGAACTATGCCTAGGCAGGGCGAAGCCAGAGGAAACTCTGGTGGAGGTCCGTAGCGGTCCTGACGTGCAAATCGGTCGTCCGACCTGGGTATAGGGGCGAAAGAAAGAAAGGCTACACAGGAAGCATGCTGTTCAACCCCTAGAATGAAACCATGATCATCTCGGTCCAGCCAGGTCAAGGTGACAAGGTGACAAGGCGGCCCAAGGCGGTTGTCCCCTGGGGGGGGGTGGTGCTAATCAGGGGTAGGTGCCCCCACCCCCACCACACAGGGCACCACCGGCCCGTCTCGCCCGCTCTGTCGGGGAGGTGGAGCGTGAGCGCGTGCGATAGGACCCGAAAGATGGTGAACTATGCCTAGGCAGGGCGAAGCCAGAGGAAACTCTGGTGGAGGTCCGTAGCGGTCCTGACGTGCAAATCGGTCGTCCGACCTGGGTATAGGGGCGAAAGACTAATCGAACCATCTAGTAGCAGGAAGCATGCTGTTCAACCACAAGAATGAAACCATGATCATCTCGGTCCAGCCAGGTCAAGGTGACAAGGTGACAAGGTGACAAGGCAGCCCAAGGCGGTTGTCCCCTGGGGGGGGGTGGTGCTAATCAGGGGTAGGTGCCCCCACCCCCACCACACAGGGCACCACCGGCCCGTCTCGCCCGCTCTGTCGGGGAGGTGGAGCGTGAGCGCGTGCGATAGGACCCGAAAGATGGTGAACTATGCCTAGGCAGGGCGAAGCCAGAGGAAACTCTGGTGGAGGTCCGTAGCGGTCCTGACGTGCAAATCGGTCGTCCGACCTGGGTATAGGGGCGAAAGAAAGAAAGGCTACACAGGAAGCATGCTGTTCAACCACAAGAATGAAACCATGATCATCTCGGTCCAGCCAGGTCAAGGTGACAAGGTGACAAGGTGACAAGGCGGCCCAAGGCGGTTGTCCCCTGGGGGGGGGTGGTGCTAATCAGGGGTAGGTGCCCCCACCCCCACCACACAGGGCACCACCGGCCCGTCTCGCCCGCTCTGTCGGGGAGGTGGAGCGTGAGCGCGTGCGATAGGACCCGAAAGATGGTGAACTATGCCTAGGCAGGGCGAAGCCAGAGGAAACTCTGGTGGAGGTCCGTAGCGGTCCTGACGTGCAAATCGGTCGTCCGACCTGGGTATAGGGGCGAAAGACTAATCGAACCATCTAGTAGCAGGAAGCATGCTGTTCAACCACAAGAATGAAACCATGATCATCTCGGTCCAGCCAGGTCAAGGTGACAAGGTGACAAGGTGACAAGGCGGCCCAAGGCGGTTGTCCCCTGGGGGGGGGTGGTGCTAATCAGGGGTAGGTGCCCCCACCCCCACCACACAGGGCACCACCGGCCCGTCTCGCCCGCTCTGTCGGGGAGGTGGAGCGTGAGCGCGTGCGATAGGACCCGAAAGATGGTGAACTATGCCTAGGCAGGGCGAAGCCAGAGGAAACTCTGGTGGAGGTCCGTAGCGGTCCTGACGTGCAAATCGGTCGTCCGACCTGGGTATAGGGGCGAAAGACTAATCGAACCATCTAGTAGCTGGTTCCCTCCGAAGTTTCCCTCAGGATAGCTGGCGCTCGAAGTCTCGCAGTTTTATCTGGTAAAGCGAATGATTAGAGGTCTTGGGGCCGAAACGATCTCAACCTATTCTCAAACTTTAAATGGGTAAGAATGCACAAAGCCAGCCCGCATTCAGCACACAGGAAAGAAACCAAACACATGCGCCCAGTGTGGGAAGATTTTTAGTGAAGCAAGACACCTGAAGAAGCATCAGAGAACACACACAGGAGACAATCCATACCACTGGTTGTTATTGGAATATTCCTTATTAAAGGAGTATAGTGTTTCTAAGGACATTTTGTCAATGTTGTTTGTTATTTGTTCATATTGTTATAAAACATGTTGTTTTGTACCTGAGTGCATTCACCTTAAGAACAAACTCTTGATTTAATGCTTGTTTGGACAA
The DNA here is from genome assembly GCF_963989245.1 of Nansenia antarctica. NCBI lineage: Eukaryota > Metazoa > Chordata > Actinopteri > Argentiniformes > Microstomatidae > Nansenia > Nansenia antarctica. The sequence continues at coordinate 11,796,263 of NC_137684.1, forward strand.
TAACTTGGTTACTTTCTTTATTTTTTTGTTTTGTTATCTTGATTTGGCATAATGTCCACGGTGACATGCTTTTTTGGTTGTCATTTCGGCAACATTTTTGTTTGCACTTTGCAAAGTATTTTACATACATTCAGGAGAACCTTTGTGGTAAAGAACAACAATTATTTTGTTTGTTGTTGTCCCCCAGGAGTCTATTTCCCTGCCGTATAATAAAGCACAATGCTAGCTAGGCCTTGTAGAGGAGGGGCGATCAGGTCAGTAGGAAGTACTCATGTATTTTAGTTCTCACAGTCGATATTAACCCTCTATGAGTGTATATGCTTTCACTCAGTCCTGCTAATACTGTATATGGTGCTGTGACTCAGTCCTGCTAATACTGTATATGGTGCTGTGACTCAGTATACTGTATATGCTTTCACTCAGTCCTGCTAATACTGTATATGGTGCTGTGACTGATCAGCCGCCTGAAGGTGAAGATCAGCACCCAGCAGGGAGACAGCGAGACGGTCATCAGGCAATTCCATGAGGCCCAGCTGAGCTGCAATTCCATGAGGCCCAGCTGAGCTGCAATTCCATGAGGCCCAGCTGAGCTACAAGACCTTGGCCCGGGAGGTAAAGAGCCTCAACCGCTTCACCCAGATGCTGGACACTATCTTAAACGAGAGGCTAACCAACTACACCACACTGAGGAGGTTACTGTCATGACAACATGCTATCACAGAAAGGCTACACAGGAAGCATGCTGTTCAACCACAAGAATGAAACCATGATCATCTCGGTCCAGCCAGGTCAAGGTGACAAGGTGACAAGGTGACAATGCGGCCCAAGGCGGTTGTCCCCTGGGGGGGGGGGTGGTGCTAATCAGGGGTAGGTGCCCCCACCCCCACCACACAGGGTTCAACACTCCCAGCCCTGGAGCCTGGGGCGCTGAGGGCCACCAAGCATCACGTGTGTGTGTGCCCCTGTGTGTGTTTGTGTGCGCGCCTCCGTGTGTGTTTCTGTGTGTGTGTGTGCGCGTGCTGTGTAGGCTCCAGGGTGGCACCAGGCGTGCAGCGTGGCCAGGGTCTGCTTGGTGCTTATTTGGGAGAAACCCTGGTGCTTTTCAGGGGCTGTAGAGCTCTCTGTACCTCATGTTGTAGAGACACTGGTCACGGTCACCACACGCTTCAACACGCTGTGGCCACTGAGGGCACGGCAACATGCATTTGTCCACAGTCCCCTCTCTGTGCGCTCCGTCTACATAACTAATTTGAATCCACTTTTTTATTCTTATTTATTATATGATACTAATGATGATGATTGTTGTTGATGTTATTGGTTTCTGCTATAGCTAATACAAATTGTACATACAGAAGAAAATATTTTATAAAAGCACTTTTGATCTTGATTTTAATGAGAAGAAAAAAAAGGAACGGAATATTGACAACTTGAAGCTTAGTTTTTGGTTTTTGGAGAGAAGAGAGAGAGTGATAACAAATGTAAATATTTTAATATTTAGGTAAGATTATTTAACTGGTGAGGGATAATGACTAAATCATGAATGATTCTGTGGATTTTTGTCCATTCAGCTTGTCAGCCCTCATCACCAGAAAACAACACAACTGATTCTAAAGTGTTGTGTCTGTAAATATATACCATACTTATTAATAATACTGCTGTCTTTCTTTCATAAGTACTGTATACACAATACCTCTGACAGCATCCAGGCCCCCCCTCCATGATATGAGATTGACCTAACCAGACCACCTAGAGCCAGAGTATGACTATGACATCCACCCCGTCTGAAACCCTCTGACAACTGTTGACATGTTTTTAATCCATGAACGGTGGCAGAACCCAAATCAGAAGTGCTTGTGTGTGAGACGTAGAGTGAGGTGACACAGCCCAGCCACCCTGTCCCCTTGTGTTAGACTATCAGGTGAGAGGCTACTGTACTCGTACCCGTTTTTTTTAAATGTGCTTGTTGATTGTTATCAATGACAGTGATGATAACAGTAGAAACGGATATACCGTCGTGAAAACCATGACAACTTAACACTTAGTAGTACCAAATAAAACATTTGCATTGCGGAGCATTTATGGAAGACGGCAGATGATAACCAGGTAGTTAGTTTGTAATTATTGTCTTTTGTTAATTGTCATAGATGGTCACGGACATGATCAACAGGACTCTGACTCCTTTGTCTCACTTCTCATGATACTGTTCAAATTGTACTCTCACTGTAAGACCCTCTCGATAACAGCAATGCATGAGCCACATTCCACACACAGTTATATTGATTCAGTAATATTTAGGATCTATATAATAATGGGTGCTAATGATATATACTGTATATGGATTTTTTAATTTTGTAAATTTCTATACAAGTCTGAAGTGAATGATGGCAGTTGGTGCCCTCTCCCATGAAGGCGCTTGGGGGGAGGCTGGTGCTATCCCCCCAGGTTCACTGTGGAATTGTGGGTAAAAATTATTAGCGATATTGATACCAATATTTTTCTGAGCTCTTTGAATGTCAAGAGAACTATTCTTCGGTCACGGACATGATCAAAATTGTCAGGCCTCGCCCTGACTGGCACCCCGGACAACCAAGTCAAAGGTCAAAACCGTTACATAAAAAATGGCACCCCAGGTAGGACTCAATACCACAAACCTGGCTTAGGAAAAATTGTTTAATATTGTAATAATAGCACTGTGAAAGCATTACTAGGAGTAAAATGGCTCAACCAGAGGATCTGTTCAGTCTATTTGATCCATTCACAGAGGAAAATGCACCTTTACCTGGAGATGACCTTGCAAATAATGCCACCTCTCACACTCTTGTGGACATGGACTTAACAGAGTATAGGAGCTTTGTGACGGGGCCCCCTGGAGGCATACAGGAACCACAACAGCCAATACTGGATGGTCTATTTAACCAGTGTGTGTTTGTTCCCCCGGGAGAGTGAAGGAGACGGGGAAAACCTGCTGAGGTGTTGGAGAGAGACTGAGTGAACCAGAGAGCTGTACTTTATTTATTCTTTATTATTTAGAAAAGACTCGCTCAGCACGTCAGTGACGTTGCTGAGCCGTGCTGTACGCCAATAAAAACATATTTACAGCCGTTCCTCTGTACCTAGGTCAACTGAGTTGATTCATTGAAGAAGTCCAATGCCAGTTGAGCATCATTGAACTTATAGTAACATGACATCAAATCTACTTCTGAGTAAAACCTGCCAAGAAAGATTGCTCATTAAAATGTTTGAGATTTCTTCTCAAGACCACATGAGATTTGTTATTTTCTAAGCCAATGCTTCTGACACACTTCTCATAGCCAGACCTATCTCTCCACACTTCGCTTCGCGCTGTACCAGCGCTGGAGAATATATACTTTTTGCGCAAGTGGGCGCGCACGAGACACAAGAGTTTTTGCAGGGTGAGATGTCTGCAGATGAAAGTAAGCAAGTTGAAACGTTAGCAAATATACTTGCTGAGTGTTCTGACAGAGAAAGATTGTTATTATTGTGACTAGTGTCTGATTATAGTTCCATGGTGTGAATAGTGTCAAAGAACTAGCTAGCCAGCTCAGAGTTGATGAGATGAGCTAGTCTGCTGCACACATGCCAGCTAAAGAGCTAACTGGAGGCACTTTATTATTTTACTTAAAGTAGATATACAATCTTTCTTATTCTGCTAGAATTGGGCTTCATGGTAATACCATAATGGTATATTTACAGTACATGGACAGTGTATTGAAGCATTGGAACAAACCCTCACTCATTGAAAATGTCTGTTTTCTATAGATGGATACACTTTATTTTTTAGCAACCCAATATTCAATTCGAATTATGTTATGAATTGATATGGATCAATTTATACCTCTTATTAAATTATACATACTCTGGTTGTTATGTTTGCCTTTTGGTTGACAGCAAAAGAGGGAGAGGAGGGTAGAGAAGGAGAGAGAGCAGGATGGTGTCAGCACACCAAAGAGAGAGAGCAAGAACCAGGTGAGAAAGTAGACAGGTAGTCAAGACCACATATGCCACAGTCCATGCCACCCCCGCCCCAAGGCAGCAACCAACAGAAACACTGAGAGCAGATAGCTGAACTGTTCAGTGTCAAGCCTGGAGAAATGGAGATGGAGGTTATAAAGCTCCAGAATAATGTCCAGCTACATTCACAACATTTCTGGAGCCTGGTAGACCCAAGCAGCCCTGAAAGTATTTGTTGTATTTGGCTCTACATGCCTTTGAGAATCAGATTTTTTCTGATATGAATGTAATGAAATCTACTACTTCTGAACAAGACTGACAGATGAGCATCTAAATGACTCTATAAGAGTGAACCTAAGTGGATGCACTCCAGCATACACAACTCTTGTATACTCCATGCAGTGACATCCATCTCAAGTGTAGGAATGCTACCGTAGCTGGCTAGCACCTGGTGGTAACATTAGCTACAGTAGCTAGCTAGCACCTGGTGGTAACGTTAGCTACCTTAGTTAGCTAGCACCTGGTGGTAACATTAGCTACCGTAGCTGGCTAGCACCTGGTGGTAACATTAGCTACCTTAGTTAGCTAGCACCTGGTGGTAACATTAGCTACCTTAGTTAGCTAGCACCTGGTGGTAACGTTAGCTACCGTAGCTGGTTAGCACCTGGTGGTAACGTTAGCTACCGTAGCTGGCTAGCACCTGGTGGTAACGTTAGCTACCGTAGCTAGCTAGCACCTGGTGGTAACGTTAGTGTAAGAGTCTCTAGGCAGAAAGGGAGGTCGACACAAAGGAACAGCTGTACACACGTGTTTGTTAACGTACAGCACGGCTCAGCACCGTCACTGACGGGCTAACACACACACACTGCACCGTCACTGACGGGCTAACACACACTGCACCGTCACTGACGGGCTGAGCGAGATGTTCAAAATAATCAAGAATAAATACTAAGTGTAGCGCGCGGCCGTCACTGCCGCTCAAACTTTCCATACAGTTTGTGTGTTTGTGTTGTGGTCGCTCGTATCTGTGGACTGTTTAGCTCTAGCCACCGGCACAGTTGTTGTCAGCTCCAGTGAGAAGCGAGAAAAAGGCATTTGAATGCCGTGTGTACGTCTTATATAGGCGGAGGGTCCCGTCCCTCGTGACACAAGCGTCGCCTGGGCCAGCCAATGGGCTGGCGCAGTGTAATTCAGTTTCTGATGAGGTCACGCAGGGGGCGTTCCCATAGTGAGATACCAAACGAATACTATGAAAGAGAACTGAAGGCACTACAACTAGAAATCAGACAGTAACTCATTTTTTTCTACAATGCTGAATGCTGCTGTTTAAATTGTTTTAACTTGAAACCAGTTGGTCACTGAGTAGTGAGTAACAGTGAGTACTGTTTTTGTTGCTTGAATAAAGGCTGGCAGTCTTTAATAGCCAAATGTTGTGGACTATACTGGGGAAGTATTTGTTATTATTCAGGAGTAAAACAATAAATACAAATATCGGATTGATATCGGTATCGCAGATACCTGAAGCCCAGGTATCGGTAGTGAAAAAATGGGATCGGGACATCCCTACCTAATTTCAAAATGTAAATGTATCATGAGACTTGTTAACCAAGGGCAGTGTGGTGAGTGGGAATGTAACGATGGACATATATGTGCTGAGAGAACATTCCACAACAAACAGTATCAAAACTAAACTTCAAAATGGGAATTTCTTAACAAGGTTCCCATACGTAGGGACGTCTACAGCTCCATGAGGGCTTTTATTTCATTAATGCGTGACGCATTCTTGTCGGTGGGGTTCTTGGAGCCGAAAGCCTTGTCCACCAGATCCTGCTTCTGCCTCTGAATCTTCACCATGTTCGCCTCCACAGAGTCCTTCACGATGAACTTGGTGATGAAGACGTCTCTCTTCTGGCCCAGGCGGTGACAGCGATCCACACACTGGTCCTCTGCTGCAGGGTTCCACGCTGGATCCATGAGGAAAACACGGGAGGCGGCTGTCAGGTTGAGTCCCACCCCGCCAGCTTTGAGTGACAGCAGCATGATCGTGGGGCCGTCAGGAGCGGGGCTCTGGAACTCCTGGATGACCTGGGTCCGCCTCTTCTTTATTTTTTTTCCAAAGATTCAAACATTTTTACAATATAATTGAACACATTTTTTCTTGTTTCCCCGCCCCCTTGTATCCACCCCACCCCCCCCACCCACCATTGTGCGGCAACGCCCAACGACAACACAACACAAAGATAATAATAATAAGACAAAACACACATGCCTACATACACACACACACACACACACACACACAATAATACATTCATTAGGGATGCGCTGGGGATGATGCGCTAGGGATGATATTAACAGCAATTCACATCACCGTGCATCCCTACAAGAAACACTGTCCATCAAACAATAGTACCTGAAGCTGCCCTTCTTGCCATAAAATCTATATGTGGTTGCCATATTTCTACAAAGTCCTGACTCTTATGTCTTATATTATAGTATATTTTATCTAATGGAATGTAGCTAGAGATTTCATTTAACCAATGTGATATTGTAGGAGAGTAATCGGATTTCCAATGGATTGCAATACACTTCTTTGCAGCAATCAAAGCAAGATCAATATATATATTTTTAAATTCATTCCAAGGATCCATATTGATTGTGCCTAAAAGACACAAGCGAGATGATTTTGCAATGTGAATATTTAAACATAATGCTATCGTGTCAATTACAAAGTTCCAAAATGTTAACAACAAATTACATGACCAAAACATCCCAGTGAGCAATAGACGTCTTTTCAACCTCTCGTCTACGCTTGGCCATCATATAAACCAGCTATATTACGGCTATATTTTCTTTGATGCCCTAGAACCCGCTAATAAACGGTAGTGTCACTTTGTGATCAGATTACCAAAAACAAAAAAAACAGTTGCCAGTTTCTTAAATGCATTAAAACCGTTATTAAACCCCTCTAAACTGTCAGAATACGTCCCAGACGTCATGTAGTATGAGATTCATATAGTCTAGCATAGTTATCCTAGCAGAAGTGGTGGTTTAAATTGCTTCTATACGTCGCTGTCCTTTAACCCAGATAAATGCGGTCTGTGTCTAAACCTGTTTTAGTCTAGCAGCACGTTGAGTTTAAATTAATACCCTAAACGCCTGTAGATTGTCAAAATATGTACCAGACCGTCATTTAGAAATACACGTAATTACACATACACGCTATCAGTGAACGCAGTTTCAAGGAAATGCAATTTTGATGCCCTAGAACCCGCTAATAAACGGTAGTGTCACTTTGTGATCAGATTACCAAAAACAAAAAAAACAGTTGCCAGTTTCTTAAATGCATTAAAACCGTTATTAAACCCCTCTAAACTGTCAGAATACGTCCCAGACGTCATGTAGTATGAGATTCATATAGTCTAGCATAGTTATCCTAGCAGAAGTGGTGGTTTAAATTGCTTCTATACGTCGCTGTCCTTTAACCCAGATAAATGCGGTCTGTGTCTAAACCTGTTTTAGTCTAGCAGCACGTTGAGTTTAAATTAATACCCTAAACGCCTGTAGATTGTCAAAATATGTACCAGACCGTCATTTAGTCTGAGATTCCATGTAGTCTAGCATAGTTATTCATGCAGAAGAGGTGGTTTAAATTGCGTCTATACATCAATTCCAACACCCCCGGATAGACGAGAGGACAGGGAATCCAAAACCATTTGAATGGTGTCTCTACGACCCTCCTATCACCCCCCAGGGTGGTCTATGTATGACAGTAGACACAGCTTAGCTTAGCTTGCTGCATACTGGTATCTGTATGGCTGTATGACAGTAGTAACAGAGTCTCAGTCCAGTAGTCATGTGATTGATTCTATCAGACAGACAGACTATGATGATGATGACTACACTAGTATGACTGCTGCTGCTGCTGTTACAGTACATAGATCAGATGATGATGATGATGATGATGATGATGATGATGATTGCTACATGATGCTACTACTGATACTACTACTGAGACATGATCAGTACATGATAGTAGTCAGATAGTAACAGAGACTAAAAGATTAGACAGTAGTAGTAGTAGTAGTAGTAGTAGTAGTAGTATAGTAGTAGTAGTATAGTAGTAGTAGTATAGTAGTAGTAGTAGTAGTAGTAGTAGTAGTAGTAGTAGTAGTAGTAGTAGTAGTAGTAGTAGTAGTAGTAGTAGTAGTAGTAGTAGTAGTAGTAGTAGTAGTAGTAGTAGTAGTAGTAGTAGTAGTAGTAGTAGTAGTAGTAGTAGTAGTAGTAGTAGTAGTAGTAGTAGTAGTAGTAGTAGTAGTAGTAGTAGTAGTAGTAGTAGTAGTAGTAGTAGTAGTAGTAGTAGTAGTAGTAGTAGTAGTAGTAGTAGTAGTAGTAGTAGTAGTAGTAGTAGTAGTAGTAGTAGTAGTAGTAGTAGTAGTAGTAGTAGTAGTAGTAGTAGTAGTAGTAGTAGTAGTAGTAGTAGTAGTAGTAGTAGTAGTAGTAGTAGTAGTAGTAGTAGTAGTAGTAGTAGTAGTAGTAGTAGTAGTAGTAGTAGTAGTAGTAGTAGTAGTAGTAGTAGTAGTAAGACCCCTTCCACCCCGGCCACGGCCTCCTCACCCTGCTTCCCTCTGGAAGAAGGTTGCGGCTGCCTACCCCTCAGCCGCCAGGCTGATAAATGACTCTGGCTTCCCCCTCCCCCCCGCCCCCAAGTCTGCCCAGGACTGAATATGCACTGGACTCACTGTAAAAACTCTGCACTGCACTTTATATATGTTGCACTATCCAATGCACTGTTGTTTGTCCTGTGTTGTCCTGTTTTTTGCATTTACGTGAAAAAAAGTATAAACGCACTTACTGTAATGCCAAAGCAAATTCCTATATGTGTATGCATAATGGCAATAAACGTTATCTGAATCTGAATCTGAATCTGAATCTGAAAGTAGTAACAGATGGGGGGCTGGGTGGTGGGGGTCTATGACTCTCAGGCACGTGCCGTGAGCTTTTAGATTGGGTAAGCATAAAATATAGAAATACACGTAATTACACATACACGCTATCAGTGAACGCAGTTTCAAGGAAATGCAATTTTGATGCCCTAGAACCCGCTAATAAACGGTAGTGTCACTTTGTGATCAGATTACCAAAAACAAAAAAAACAGTTGCCAGTTTCGACTATATCAGGGGTGCTCATTGTTCAATCTTTTTTGAACCAAGATATTTTCAAGTAGCCAGCCTGCTGAAATCTACAAGTCCAGTTTCAACATCGCAAACGCAGTTAACGCACACACGCACAACACAGACACACACCGTTTCCAACCTCCATACTAAACTCACAACACACTTTCTTTTCACACTTTGTCACACATGCACTTGACATCACATCACAAACCCTCCCTCTCTATCTCTCTCAAAACACTTTTGGTTCAGAACCAATGTCACGGACAGCGACATTAGGCCTATCTCAGCGATTGATTAAGCAGCTCTCTCTCCAAACACAACGGCACAGGCCGACATTCAAAGGTATAAGCAGAGGAAGTCTTAAATAAGAAGCCATAACCAGCAGCACAGCAGTACCCAAACCATATAAACAAGCACAGATCGCCACCAGCCTCGCGAATCATATAAATCATATAAACCAGCAAAGAAGCCATGACGTAAATTGAAAAATGATATCTTACCTTTACTTGAAAACAAGGTCCATTCGCCTCTCCTTGCGAAGGAACACCTCTGTCACTTTAGTGTAAAAGTCACTCGCCTGTTGCAGTTTGGAAAGTCTCTCTTTTTCAATTGAGATCAGGGCCAGTGATGAAAGGCGTCCTTGTCCAGTGCGATTTCGAGTGAGGGTCTTCACTCTCTTCAAAGTTGAAAATGACCTCTCAACAGATGCCGTTGTTGCTGGTATGGTTAGGACTAGTTTAATCAAATTTGTTGCCTCTGGAACTGTTTCAGCCAAGTCATGCTGAATGATCCATCCAAGCATCTCCTCAGGTGTTTTCTCCCTCACCTCTTGGATTTGGTAAAGTCCAACTAAATCTGCCTTAAGTCTAATAAAATCGAAATATTTATGATACAAAGCCAGGCTCTCAAATTTGGCTTTGTCAAATTCTTTTGACATTTGGTTAAATTGCTTGCAGTCAATAAGGCCAATGGAATTCAAACATTCGAAGTTGCTAAATCTAGCCTTCATCTGTGTGAGCGTGTCAAAAAAAATCCTGTTATAAAGTATCTTCCTCTGGTCTTTGATGGGTTGGTTGGGTTTCGCTCGCCCCTCAGTGAGATTTAGCTGGCTGCGTTTCTGGTCAAATTGAGCGTAGCGCGCATCGAAGTCCTGAAGTTTGTTTTCCAAAGCGGTCATTGTATCTTGGATCCTAGAACAACAATAACCAATGTCCATTCCCTTCTTTTGCAGCACATTAAACAGCACATCAGTGATGTTGAAAATCTCCTTATAAATGTCTAGGAGAAAGCACGTCGAGGCCTTTGCCAGCCATGCATCATAGCCTGTAGCCATAATAATAATAATAATAATAATTCATTACATTTATATAGCGCTTTTCCGAGGCTCAAAGACGCTGACAATACAGGAGATACGGAAAACACAAAAACAGCAAGCAACATGGACACATGGAACACAGAATCAGCGAACGGGGAGGGGGGGGGGGGTGGTAGGGGGGGGGGAGGTGGTTAGGGGTAGGGGAGGTTGTATGCGTGTCCAGGGGGGGGGGGGGGGTGGCCGGGATGGGGGAGATGGCTAGGGGTAGGGGAGGCTGTAGGCATGGGAGAACAGGTAGGTTTTGAGGTGGGATTTAAAAGTGAGGAGTGAGGGTGAGTCTCTGAGTGGTTGAGGGAGAGAGTTCCAGAGGCGGGGTGCAGCTTGTGAAAAGGCACGGTGACCGAAGCCTTTGAGTTTTGAGGGTGGGACAGTGAGGGAAACAATGGATGAGGGTCGGAGGGTACGGGTAGGGCGGTGGGGGAGAAGGAGGTCAGTCAGGTAAGGGGGGGCCAGGCTATGGAGGGCTTTGTATGTGAGGATGAGGACTTTGAATTGTATACGTTCTTTGATGGGGAGCCAGTGGAGAGAGTGGAGGACAGGAGTGATGTGGTCACGGGAGCGGGTGTTTGAGAGGAGGCGTGCAGCAGAGTTTTGGACCATCTGGAGTCTATGGAGGGAGCGGGAGGTGATGCCGGTGAGTAGGGAGTTGCAGTAGTCAAGGCGGGAGGAGATGAAGGCGTGGATGAGGGATTCAGCAGCGGGGGGTGAGAGGCAGTGTCTGATTTTTGCAATGTTTCGGAGGTGGAAGTAGGATGTCTTGACAATAGAACTGACGTGGGGATCAAATGAGAGGGTGGGGTCCAGAATGAAGCCGAGGTTGCGAGCCAGGGGGGAGGGGGTGATGGTAGTGTCGTCAATGGTGAGTGTGATGGGTCCGGTTTTATTGAGGGTGGATTTGGTGCCGATGAGGATGACTTCGGTCTTTTCACTGTTCAGTTTGAGGAAGTTGTGTGTGAGCCAGGTTTTTATTGCAGAGATGCAGTTTTCGATGTGAGTGAGGGGTGGGTTCTGGGTGGAGTTTGTGGTGATGTAAATCTGGGTGTCATCGGCGTAGCAGTGGAAGTCCAGGTTGAATTGGCGGATGATGTGACCGAGGGGGAGTGTGTAGCAGAGGAAGAGCAGGGGGCCGAGGACTGAGCCTTGTGGGACCCCCTGTGTGACAGAGGAGGAGGAGGAGGTGTGACCGGAGAGGGAGATGAACTGGTGTCTGTTGGTGAGGTAGGAGGTGAGCCAGTCCAGGGCGGTGCCCTCAACACCCAGTTGGCGCAGCCTTTGAAGGAGGATGGAGTGGGACACTGTGTCGAAGGCTGCGCTCAGGTCTAGTAGAACTAGGATGTTGAGGGCACCTGAGTCTGCAGAGGTGAGGAGATCGTTGATTACTTTGACCAGGGCTGTTTCAGTGCTGTGATGTGGGCGGAAGCCAGATTGAAGGGGTTCATACAGTTTGTTGGATTGGAGGTGGGAGTGAAGTTGGGCAGCGACAACGCGCTCTAGGGTTTTGGAAAGGAATGGTAGGTTGGAGATGGGGCGGTAGTTGGAGAGATTGGCTGGGTCAAGAGTGGGCTTTTTGAGAATGGGGGTGACAGCGGCAAGTTTGTAGCTTGAGGGAACGTGGCCTTGGGATAGTGACTGATTGAAGAGGGCAGTGAGGTGGGGGATGAGGGCAGGGAGGCAGGCCTTGGTCAGGGTGGTAGGGAGGGGGTCGAGGGAGCAGGTGGTTGTTTTGGAGGCGGTGATGATAGTAGTGATGAGGGAGGAGTCAACAGGGGAGAAAGTAGTGAGAGGAGTAGGGGGAGGGTAGTCAGGAGGGGGGAAGATGACAGCAGGGGGGGCGGGGGTGGTGGAGTTGGAGATGGAGGCAGTCAGTGAGCTATTGATGTGGGAGATCTTGCTGTTGAAGGCGTGGAGAAAGGAGTTGCAGAGGTCAGGGGAGGAAGTTGTGTTGTTGTCCGGGGGTTGGAGTAGTGTCTTGACAGTGGAGAAGAGGGTGCGGGGGTTTCGATTGGAGGTGTTGATGAGGGTGGAGTAGTAGGCAGATTTGGCAGCTTGGAGTGCGTCACGGTAGGAGGAGATATGTTGCTTGTAGACTTCGGCATGGACAGTGAGGTGGGTTCTATTGTGTAGTCGTTCTAGTTGGCGGCCGGTCTGTTTCATGGTGCGTAGTTCAGGAGTGTACCAGGGGGAGGAGGTGGTGAAGGAGACAGTGATGGTTTTCAAGGGGGCCAGTGAGTCAAGGGAGTCAGAGAGAATGGAGTTGAGCATGGTGGCATAGTCTTCCGGGTTGGTGGGAGTGGAGTCAGTGGGGAGGGCAGAAGATATGGACTGCGATAGAGTGAGTGGGTTGACAGATTTTATGTTACGGAAAGAGATGGTGCGTTTGATGGGGTGGCGCGGTAGGGGCAGGGGGGCAGAGAAGAGGATGCAGTGGTGGTCAGAGAGTGGGAAAGGAAAAGGGTGGGGGTTGGATATGGGTAGGGAGGCAGAGCAGACAAGGTCGAGTGTGTGGCCTTTTACATGGGTGGGGAAGTTGATGTGCTGGGTGAGGTGGAAACAATCAAGGAGAGAGAGGAAATCAGAGGTGAGGTTGGAATTGGGTTGGTCGACATGGATATTAAAGTCACCGGTGAGTAAGAGACGGGTAGAAAGGGAAGAGGCAATGGTGAGGAGTTCAGAGAGATCAGACAGAAAAGAGGGGTGTGGCTTCGGTGGGCGGTAGAGTAGGAGTGCAGTTATGGAGTTGGGGAGTGAAAAGGCGAGGTATTCGAAGGATGACATGGGTGGGAGGTTGAGGTCCAGTACAGTGACAGTTAGGGTGAGTTTGTGGAGAGCAGCGAGACCACCCCCTCACTTGGAGAGGCGGGGTTTAGCGATGTAGGTGTAATTAGGGGGGGTGGCCTGGTTGAGTGAGTAGTAGTCCGAGGGTTGTTGCCAGGTTTCAGTGAGGAGAAGTATGTCCAGGTTGTTGTCCAGTATCAGTTCAGATATGACAGGGCCATCATTAGGGTTTCATTATCCCAGTTTGTAGGATTATCGATTATCGACTGAAACATGGTCCGCAAATCCGAATATTGATGGTTGATTGTCTGAACGAGGCGTGAGTGTGAAGACCACCGTGTCGGTGCTGCTCTTGGTAACCGGCGTTTGACGACCTCATCCAGGAGTTTTGTGCGCTTTGTCGATTTGTTGATGAAAGGCCTTCCACTGTTTTGAAAAATACCTGGCATTCTGGAATAGACCTCGCCGATTGCGATAATACGAGATTCAATTTATGAGCATAACAGTGCGTAAAAATAGCCTCTGGGATCTTTTCTCTAATCTTGGCCTGAACCCCATTTAAACTAGACGCCATAACGGCTGCTCCGTCGTCCAAAGCAGTTAAATTTATCCAAAGCGCTCAAAACATAATCAGCGACAGCCCCGGCAGTTCTATCATTACTCACATCATCGAAACCTAAAAAGGCTTCTTTCACCTCTTGATTGAGCACGTAGCGCAGAATGACTGAGATCTGGGCTCTGTTGGTTACGTCAGTCGATTCATCGACCTCGACAGCAACAAATGGGGCTTCAGAAATCTCATTTTTGATGTTGTCGATGATAACGTCTCCGATTGCCTCAATCAGATCATTCTGGATCTTATTTGAAAGACCAGAGAAAACAGTGGATGATCTTAAATGGGTGGCTAAATTCGAATCATATTTGGCAATGAGATGTAGCAGTTCCACGTAGTTCCCACGGTTCAGAGATTCCTTGCCTTCCTCATTTCCCCGAAATGATACTTCTTGCTTAGCTAGGAAGCAGGTGGCATCTATTAATTTGTTTAGAATATCTCTATTCTCTTTTACCTTTTGGTTGTGAATTTCTGTGGCCAGTCTCGTCTGCTCATCCAGAGCTGAGTCGATGCGCGTCGTGGTGCCAAAGGTTTTCAGGGCTACTTGGCTTCTGATGTGTGTTGCCGTCTTCTCGTGTTTATTGAGCGCGTTGGTAAGATTGTTAAGGTCCTCGTAGCCTTTCTGAATCCACACACTATAACCTGTAGAAAACAGTGTACAGGAGTAGCAAAAGAGGCGATTGGTCTCTGCACAGCCACATAGCCATTTCTTCCGCTCATACCAGGCTTGTTGGAACCCCCTAGCGACTCTCCCTTTCTGGGTGTGAAGATCGTTGAGCGGTGGCTTTGGCCGGCCTTTAGCCAGTAGTTCTGTTTTTGCAGTCCAGCCCAGTCTACGAAATCCCTTTAGGTCGCTGACACTGACAGTAATGTCCATATTCGCAAGTTATCCTTATTGATTAGATCGTTTGAGCTAGCATAAACTATTCTGCCGGGCGAGAGAAAGTAGTGTGAACTTGTGAACTTGTGAACTTGAAAATGATAGCCAATCAGTAGCTCTTATCGGAATGAAAGAACTACTCTGATTGGCTGAAAGCATGCTTACCCTGGTCACATTAAACAGCGGGCTGAGGCATCGGAAAAAAATAAAAAAGACATTTTCACGCATTCGAATGTACGCGAGGGAAAGCAGAGAGAGGAGTGCTTATATGCAATGCCGAGTAGGAAGTGCTTTACTCCTACAGGTGGCGCTAAAAATGCAACGTCAAAATGAATGACTCCTGCTGCCCTGGGACCTAAAATACGACTCTTTTAATGAAAACAAACAAACGGTTACATGCACTTTTATTTTAATATTTTCACGGTCCTTTTTTCTTTTTTCGTTGGGTAAGCACTGCTTACCCTGCTTATATGGACGGCACGTCCCTGACACTTACTCACACAGAAGGAGGATTACACCGACGCTAATGCTAATGCTAGCTTGCGAACTCGTAGTGAATATTCACACTTTTTAAAAAGCTGGGACCGGCGTGTACATCGTGGACCTCGTGGACCATGGTGCCGTTCAGCATCTGCTTGGACCCAACCGAATTGTCTTTTAGTTCAGAAGCACTTCTCCCAGTAGCACATGCAGCCGCCTCCATTGTTTCACTTCCAAAGTGAGCCGCCAAAGTCACGTAACAGTAATGAGGTCTACAATTGGCTATGGGGAGTTGCCTCCCCCTCCTCCATCTAGACGATCAATTGGCTATGGCGGAGATCCCTCCCCCTCCATCCGGATATGATGTAATCTAGCATCTATATTTGCCCGCCGGGAAATAGGAGACAGCCAATTGGAGCGCTGCTACAGCTCACGTGTAAGTCAAAAGTATTTGGCCTGCCATAGACTTGCATTCGACCGGCGCCCCGACTCCTCCCCTATGCATTTTAACAGTGAATTTTACACACACACAGATAAAATGTTTATTGTATTGGAGGATTTTTAATGAATGCTGATAGGCGCCGACAGAATATCAGCTGCATTTTGTGAATAAACAATGTTTATTTTAAAAAAACTTTTACAAATCGCAACTAGGAAATGAAGGTGGGGGCGGCGCCCCAGCGCCCTCTATTGGCCAGCCGCCACTGGTGCTAGGGTGCTACGGTTAGGGGTAGGGTTAGGGCTAGGGTAAGACATGCCAGAGACGTAGCACCTAACCCTAACCCTAGTTTTCCCACATGTACCCTATTCCCGCATGTACCGTAACATATACACTACTACCATGTGTATTAACAGTTATATGTTAGAAGAATTTGGGTAATTCCTTTTTCAGCATCGCTCTGTTGAAGTCTCCAACCACTATTAGAGCGGCCTCTGGGTGTCTGTCACTGATAGTTCCGTACAGTTCCTTGAGTGCGACGCTCATGCCGGCTTATGGATATAAACCGATATGCATACAATGGCGGTACATTTTCCTGGTAGCCATTGGGGGCGGCAGATCAACCCCTGGAATTCAATGTCTGGGCACGAAATAAAATGTCTAATTGTGCTAATGGTGTAGGTAGGGCAATCTCTTTCACATTTCCTACCAGACATGTATTGTGAGTAGATCTCTCATTTAGACAAGACTGTGATGTGAACCTTTATACAGTTATAGTAGAGTTTATCAGGCTATTCTCAGCACAGCACTGAGGTATAAACTCTCTCTGACAAAGACATTCTGGCACTTAGTGGAGGGGGTCATGGATATAAGAGCTGTGTGTGTAATGTCTATTTAATGGCTTTTCTTTTTATTTTTTTTATTTGTGAGTTGTTTCGACCTCATCCATGCAACTTTAAAAATTAAAACAGATTCACCTGGCAGGGATTTGGGATGACCTTTCGGTTTTAAGACTGAAGCCATTGGAGAATGCCAAGCAAAACATAGTCTTTAGAGTACTGCATTTTTTAGAGAACTGCATCTAACTTTGGCCACTGTTGATGATTTGGATGCCCAGAAACAACTTTTCTCTGGATAGAGTTTTCTTGCACAACCAGTTGGTCCCAGAGACAGAAACTTTAATGACTTTTGAGCCATGAAAGGATTCTCTAGTCAAGTG
The DNA here is from genome assembly GCF_963989245.1 of Nansenia antarctica. NCBI lineage: Eukaryota > Metazoa > Chordata > Actinopteri > Argentiniformes > Microstomatidae > Nansenia > Nansenia antarctica. Next base: position 11,813,194 of record NC_137684.1, read on the forward strand.
TGAAACCAATGCGAAGATTCATTATTTAACAGGCAATTGTTGTTGCAGTTAAGTTGTCCATGACATAACAAAACTGCTATTACAATATTATAATAAATGTCATTACCTTATCACTGAGGCAAAGGTGATTACTTGATTGAACGTGAGTTGACAATACTACCGAATGAATGAAAAGTAATGAATTTATATTATGTTACGGTACTGTCTCAGTTATATTTGAACCATTTTCTGGGTCTACCAGTATGCGCATGCCCACTGCCCTGTGTACCTGAATATGCGGTTCCATGTGGCCAGAGACTCTTTTGCGCGACAATGAGAAAACGCTTGTGTGGCCAGAGATCGAAATTGCGTTTCGTCTGCGTTTTGTCGTCGTGTAGCCTAGGCCTTAGTGGAGCAAGAGAAGAGAAGAGACAGAGACGCAACCTCAGTGTTTTTGCCATCTATCCCATAATGCTCTCCTCCTGGGATTGTAGCGACTGTAGCTCTCTGACACAAAATGTCCGCCTTCCATCACCCTATGTTCTTCAGAAGACATACACATTCAATTTGCATTGCATTAGCATTGGTTGGATATTCATTTCAATATTGGCATAACCATATTGCAGTAACAGTGACATTTTTATGAAAATAATTCATGACATGCCCCACAGGTTTGAATGACTTCATCAATTACACCCTGGCCTGTCTAGAAAACACAGATATCTGTTTTGACTGCATTAGACCTCAATGAAGTCATTAGAATTATAGCAGATATACAGTCTCTATCATTTTTATTTTTTTTATTTAACCTTTATTTTACCAGGCGAGACAATTAAGAACAAAATTCTTATTTACAATGCCGGCCTGCCTCATAAGGGGAAATGGGAGGAGGGCTGAAAGATAAAACATGTTAAAAACAAAGCACTTAAAACCACAATTAAATCGACAATTTAAGAGAGGCATTGGCCTCTATTGTGGAAGAGGGTCAGGAAAGTGACCTTCACATCTCCATCAGTGCACTCTTTCATTTTGCCCATTCTAATAATATAATACTATAATAATAAAACAGCAACATTTTTAATGAGGAAATATTCTATGACATTTCATACAGTCCGTATTTCCCTGAGAGACATGCTTGGAATTATTCTATGTGTAACCAGAGACAAGCTCTGTGCCCTCTGGTTGTCTCGAGAACAAGACGATTATCTTGATAACCTTATTACTAAATAAAACTGCAATACTTGGATGTGAAGAATACAAGCGATTAATATAGGGCACTCATTGAAATACTTTGAAATTCTACATTTCAACCCGAGTGTTATTGGAGGACATAAGAAGACATTTTTACTTGAGTGAAATGTTTAAAAAATATATTTTTCATCTTCAAAATCAAGGTCAGTGAAGTTACCATATATGGTTCCTTGCCCGTTCGTGGTAAAAAAAAATCCAAGAAGTGTATATATAAGAAATACAAGAAAAACACATATAAGGTGAAAGGAATATGTATTTTAGAGCATTAGAACATGAGTGTATCACATATACACCTTATACAAACACCTCAGAGCAGAGTGCAATGGTTACTATTCGCAACCACAAACAAATTACATGTTACATCAGGTAAATAACACACAGACCCTAACCTTGTCACCGGACCCAGCTATCATTGGCTTAGCAAATAACCAAATGTATTATATACATTTCCCACACTGGGAGCATATTACAAAATAACAAATTACATGTTACATCAGGTAAATATCACACAGACCCTAACCTTGTCACCTGACCCAGCTATCATTGGCTTAGCAAATAACCAAATGTATTATATACATTTCCCACACTGGGAGCATATTACTTGTTACACATGAGATAGCATTAGGCCACATCTTCATTCTTCATGGTAAGCAACAAAGCAGTTACGGTCAGCGTTCATGCAGAGGTGGACCTTGCAGACCCTGCAGATCACATTTGACCTCAGAATGTTCCCTTTCTTGCTGCAGTACTTGCAGGTCTGGCGTTGGGCATGTACAGGGGCATGGAAGAGACACATATCAAACCGCACAGCCTCATCTGGGGTGTGACTGCGGTGTCCCCGGACAGGCTTTGGGACAACAGCAACGGTCAGGTTAGGGTTAGGAGATGACAACGATGACAACGAGCTTCTTCGGGAGCTAGACGTGGCTGGCATCTGCCTGCTGGCACCCCTGAACACTTGTATTCTGAAGTTCTTCAGAGGCACGCCATTCTCACCAAGGGCCTTGCAGTCCCGCTTGTAAACGATCCAGGCGTTGGTGACACTGAGATCAATAGCGTATGCAAATAAGCGCAGGTACCACCTCTTGGACTTCATGGGGGTGCGGTAGAGGTGGACCAACATGTCACTCTTGTCAATGCCCCCCATGTTGGCATTGTAAGTCCGGATGACAGCTGGACAGCTAACATGCTCCTTTGTCTTTGTCTCGCTGCAGTACCTGAGGCAAGGCAAGGCAACTTTATTTGTATAGCACATTTCATACAACAGGGCAATTCAAAGTGCTTTACATACATTATAAAAATACAGTAAGAGGAGCATAGTAAGAAGATAAAAGTGACAGTACCTGAGGACTGAGGACACAGGCTCCACCCCCATGTCTGTTGACAACAAAGTGACCGTTCTGTTGTCCTTCCACCTGAATAGCACAACTATTCAAACATAGAATGTGTGAGTTTTGTCAACTTACCATGGTTACTTTCGAAGTTTCACCGTTATTAGTGAAGCGAACGGAGCCGAAATACCCGCTTTTCCGCCTTCAGAGAAAAGAGGAGGTTTCGAGATGTCCCAGGCCTCTGCTGATTGGTCAAATGCCACGATGGCGTGAATGAATGAATGAATGAATGGTCTTTATTGTCATTGATATCGTACAGGTACCAAACAACGACATTTGGGAGGGGGGGGCTCCCCTGGTGCTAGGAAAAAAAAACTAAAAACAAGAAGGGAAAAGAGCTGGTTTACATAAATAAAGGCTATGTACACTATCCACTATACTATACTATACAAATAAAACACTGTGCTGTACTCTATGCTATGCTATACCTATTCTAACATTTCCTATCTCTGAACCTTATGTACCCGAGGGTTGTCATATTGCACATAGTGTTATTGCACATTCATTTAAAGTGTCGCAGTTTGCAGGTTTGAAATGTTCACAGTTGTGTTTCAATATTGCACTTGATTTCAATCTAGTAGCTGCCATCAAATTGTCTAGATTGTCCAGGGCCTAGAACCTAGGTCTTTGCTGTGTTCAGGGCCTGAATGGCCCTGGGGTAGAAGCTGAGCTTCAGTCTGTTTGTCCTTGCGAACATGGTCCTGAACCGCCTGTCCGAGGGCAGCCGAGCAAAGTGTTCGTTCCCAGGGTGGGATGGGTCTCTGGAGATCTTGGAGGCCTTCCTGAGGCAGCGTGTGTTGTACAGCTCTTCCAGAGAGGGGAGGGGGGCGCCGGTGATCTTCTGGGCCGATCTCACGACTCTCTGTAGCGCATTCCTCTCTGCGGCTGTGCAGCTGGAGAACCACACGCAGATGCAGTAGGTGAGGATGCTCTCCACTGCGCAGCGCTAGAAGGTCACAAGCATCTCCTGTCCGATGTGGTTTTTCCTGAGGACTCTCAGGAAGTAGAGCCGCTGTTGTGCCTTCTTGATGATGGCTGCTGTGTTGGTCTTCCAGGACAGGTCATCCTGTATGTGCACCCCCAGGAATCGGAGGGTTGAGACTCTCTCCACGCTCCCTCCATCGACGAGCAGGGGCTGGACCTCAGATTTTTTCCTCCTGAAGTCCACGATGATTTCCTGGGTCTTTGACTGGTTCAGCAGCAGGTTGTTAACCTTGCACAGCTTGCCCAGCTGCTCCACCTCATCCCTGTACGCCGCCTCGTCCCCCCCCGAGATGCAGCCCACCACGGTGGTGTCGTCTGCAAACTTTACGATGGAGTTGCTGGGGTGGACGGGGGTGAAGTCGTAGGTGTAGAGGTTGTAGAGGATGGGGCTGAGCACGCAGCCCTGGGGGGACCCAGTGCTGAGTCTGAGGGCTGTGGAGGTGTGGGAGCCCACCCGCACCCTCTGGGGGCGGTCAGACAGGAAGTCCTTGATCCATGCACATATAGAGTGTGATAGTCCCAGGTCTAGTAGTTTGGTCACTAGCCTGTCTGGAAGGATGGTGTTGAAGGCAGAGCTGAAGTCCACAAAGAGCAGTCTCGCGTAGCTGTTTCCCCTCTCCAGGTGGGATGGAGTGGAGAGTCGTCGCGATGGCGTTCTCTGTGGACCTGTGGGCTCTGTAGGCGAACTGGTATGGATCTAGGTTGGGCGGGAGGCGTGTGACTATGTGGGCCCGGACTAGTTTCTCGAAGCACTTCATGATGATTGGTGTGAGTGCCACCGGGCGGTAGTCGTTTAGGCAGCTCACCGTGCTTTTCTTCGGGACTGGGATGATAGTTGAGGTTTTCAGGCAGGGTGGGATGGTGGCCTGCGACAGGGACTGGTTGAAGATGTTGGTGCGGCGCAGTCCCTCAGCACCCGTCCCAGGACGCCATCCGGCCCTGAGGCTTTCCTGGGGTCCACCGCCTTCAGCACGCGTCTCACTTCATGCTCTGTGAGGGTGAGGCTGCTGAGAGCTGGAGAGAGTGGTGTTTGTGTTGTGGTTACCTCCGTTCGCCTCTCGTCGAACCGGGCGTAGGAGGAGTTCAGCTTTTCCGCCAGCAGGGGGTCGTCCTCCGCGGCTGTGAGCCTGTTGGCTCTGAAGTTTGTCATGTGCTGAATCCCCTGCCACACCCGCCTGGAGTCGTTGCTCAGGAAGCATTCCTCAATCTTCTCTCTGTGGTCTGCCTTGGCCTCCCGGATGCCACGCTTTAGGTTAGCCCTGGTGGTGCTGTACAGCAGTGTGTCCTTCGCTGAGAAGGCGTTGTCCCTCTCCTTGAGCAGTTTTTGGACCTTCCCAGTCATCCATGGCTTCGTGTTGGGGTAGACCCGGACACGTTTGTCCACGGTGGCTGAGTTGGTGCAGTTGTGGCATTGCTGCCTGGGTCGAGGAAAGCGTAGGTAGCCATCACCTTGTTGTTGCCCTTCTTAGCTTTGATCTGGACCGGAACGATCGCCAAGATGGTCTCAGTGTTGCCGGCCCCAGTGGCTCTGCAGGTTCTCGTCTCTGCTTTGATGCATCCGCTGACCACCGAATGATCTTCGCCCCCATCCGATGGCTCGCTCTTGTGTACATCATCCGGTGACTCGCCCTCGTGCTTAGCTTCAATAGATGTAGCCTTGTTCTTCATATGCTTCATAATCTTCAAAACCGTAGGGTGTGTCAGCTGGCAGTCTTGGCAGCTTAGCCTTTCCTTGCAGTCCCTGCTTATGTCCTTGTTTAAGACAGCCGAAGCACAGACCTTTATTCTTAAAAAAGTCTATCTTCTCCTTGTGAAGAGACCTCCTCATCTTCTCGCAGTGCTCCATGGCATGCTGTTCTCCTTGACAGAAGATACAAGGTTTCGAAAAAGCACAGAGTATGTCCCTCTTTACCCCGCATTTGTTTTCTAAATACTTTTCCATATGATTTAAGTATCCATGTGTGGTGAATAAACCAAGTGTTGTCTATGGAATACATATAGTCCTGCCTCAACTGAATATGAAAGCAGTAGCAGCTCAATGGCAAACTGCTGGGGAAAAAATATGATACAGTAGTCTCCTCCACTAGCAATTGCTAACCTGCACAAGCTCTTGCCTGTAACCTGTCAGTAAGCCTACTATCTATGTACACCATTTGGGATGGCTTCACCAAAGGCTCACACATTTTTAATACATTTAAGGGCTCTGCACACAGCGTGCGATTTCTGTTGCGCATCAACGTTCCATTTTGAAGTTTGAATGGAAGTCTATGAGAACATCGCATTTACCCACACACGGCCCCGATTTTAATCGCACGGCGAACATTCGATTCCATTCATTTTGAATGGGACAAAGCAGTGCGACAAAACTCGCACGCCGTGTGCTTTGTCCCATTCAAAATGAATGGAATCGAATGTTCGCCGTGCGATTAAAATCGGGGCCGTGTGTGGGTAAATGCGATGTTCTCATAGACTTCCATTCAAACTTCAAAATGGAACGTTGATGCGCAACAGAAATCGCACGCTGTGTGCAGAGCCCTTTAGTTTCGCCCCCTTTTTACTTGTCTATGCACTCTTTTTCGAGAATACTAACAAAATGATGGTTAAACCTCAATTATACCATATATCTCTGTTGAATTCCCTACCACTGTAGCAGCAGTGGTAAAGCTTCCTCGACCGCCACTCTTTCTGGTCGACCTCTCATCATTGTGAGCTCTAGCTTGGCTCCTGACTCCATCTGCTATGTTCCCGAACAGGGGATCCAAGGCTTCTTCAGCTTGCTTGTTTACAAAACCTGCCAGGTCATGAAACTTGGCTCTACGCTGCTATTTTTTTTTATACTTAGATCTTATTAACAGCCACAATGTGCATTCATTTATTTAACAATTGATTACATTTCCATAAAATAATTATGTACATCTTAAATAAAATATCAAACAAGTCAACATTCTTCTTCTCCTCTTCATTGTCTTCAATCTTAAACACAGGAATGAAACAACACATAAAGGCCAACTTGGAAGGAGGCTAGCAGGCAAGAAGTAATTTAATTGCTTAGGCACACTTTAGCTAACAGGCATAACGTCAGAACAAACTGCTTTCCCTGCAAAGTCATCTGCCCTTAGAAATCCAGCATTTTCTGTTGTTTTGACCCACTACCAGACTGCATTCTGTGCCTGGAACACAAGGTACAAGAGAGGCAGTTCTAGTTCCCCAGACAGCCAGCGAGCAAAGGCAAGCCTCAAGAATGAATATGAAACTCCTTAAGCAGCCAGAGTGGAGGAGAAAGAAGGGGTATCTCCGTCGCTCTCCCCCTCTTCCTCCGCAGCGTCTCCACTCAGCATCTGCCGGGGCACCCAGCTGAACGGGGCGCTGGCCGCGGGGGGGGGGGCGCCAGGGGGGCCACCACCTTCCCCGACGTCTCTTTCCTGTGTTTGGGCGTCTTTGTCTTTCTCTCTTTCTTCATTCGCTCAGCTGGGGGAGCCAAATACTCCGGTGGGAAGGGCAACGTGTTGAGGTAGGGCGTAGTGCCTGCAGACTGAAGGGAGTTCACTCCAGGGCGTGAAAGGAGGGAAAGATGAGGGGATGAGGATGAAGGAAGGGTAACACCAGGACTACTCCTTCTCTTCTTTCCTCCATCTCTCTCTCTTTCCCTGTCCCTGTGTCCCTCTCCTTCACTGTTCTCTGAGGATGCTGTAGCATCTGAGTCTGAAGAGTCCTCGTCCACCCTCTCATATTGTAACAGTCTGTCGAGAAGAAAGCTTTTGTCTCCGGAAACTTTAAGCAGCTTTCTCTGAGATCTTCTAAGTTCTTCCTGAAAACATTCCTGCTCATAAACCAGAAATTTCAATTTGCGTTTAAGGTTTTTGTATTTCCTCTTGTAATCCACCTCCATATCGGCTTGACCGTTCATTTCTGACACGGGGATGATGAACACACGTTTATGGGAATTCTGACTTCACTTCGGTCCTCTTCTCAGCCGCAGTCCACACACGGCTGTCTTCCAAAAGATAAGTTAAATACAGAAGTGTGAACCAGTTTATAGCATATCGTTTTTTGACTAATGTGAGGGGCCGACGATGGACTTTTAGCTGCTACAGTTAGCTACTCGTGTGTGTTGCACTCCTTCGTTTAGAATACCAAAAATCCACAGGACTCCGATGTAAAAAGATATCAAAAGTTTTATTCCAATTTCCACAGGTAAGATCTCCTTTACATGAGCAAGATTGTGAATTTCGTAAACTATGTTTTGCAACTACGACTACGGTCAAAAAACTATATGCTTCCAGTCTCAAATCCAATCACCGACACACTGCCTAGAACAATCTAGAAAACAAAACAACATCACATTTTTAAACAATTTAAACAAAACCAATATCACATTTTTCACAAGATTAAAACCTCTTTTAACGCACTAGAGGCGATGACTAAGCATGAGACTCGGCACGGGAGCGACGTGCCTCAAAAGAATCGTCCAAACTACTAACTTTCTTGTTGTAAACACTTAACCAGTGTCCGTGTCAAGCCTGACTGTGTGATAAGTCCATAACATGTTATTGGTCAGGAGCGTAACTCCAAATAATCCAATACAAGTTGGAAATCCAGCTAATGGTGAACACTTCTGCTAACAAAATAGAATAGTTCGGCTCTTGACATTGTACAAACTGAACATGACAACGTATTAAACTGTTCCAGCAATCCTCACTCAGCTCTGCCTATGACTGTCGATACTCTTCCTGTAGTGATGATAAAGAAGATGACATTAATAATCGGATACACCTGTCCCCTATAACATCTGTAGTGTATAACACCTGTAGTGTATAACACCTGTAGTCTATAACACTGCCACGCCGCCAATGTTGGGGTCCAGGAAGTTGTGTGTTTTGACGACCGCGGTTTTCTTCTCCGAGGCGGCCTTCTTGGCCTCCAGGCGGCGCTGTCGGCAGGACTTGGCCGGCTCGGGGAGCTTGCGGACGGCGCGGCGGAAGTTGTCCAGCACCTGGATGGCACCGGACTTCATCTTCTGCCGCTGGCCCTCCTCGCTGCCGTGCTCGTCGGTGAGCAGAGATGGAGCATGTAAATAAACAGGCCAGTTGTAACTGAGTGGTTATTTTTATTTTCTGGTTCCAAGAGTCATAATGATCACCACAGAAAAAGGTCATGTAAGTCAACGTCAAAATAGAATCTAGATGCATCAAAACAACTCAACACAGTCTTCAGTAAGGTTTGTCAACACAGATCCAATACAGAACACAAGTAACAATTAACAAGATCTTCAGGTCTGCGCTCGTACACTGAATACTACCAGAACACTTTATATACAGCATATTGGTTAACAACTAAATTGGTACAATCAGTAACGTAGCCCTTTGAGGAAGGTGTGCCCAAGCAAATGATGAAAATGTACAAGAAATAAAAAGAAAGAAATACAATAACAAAATGACACATTGAAAGACAGAAAACAAACAATAATGAGATTTAGTTTGGTGTTGGAAGCTCATAACTTACAGGCACCATATGCAGGATTGCTGGAACCCCCCTTGTAGAGGGGCAGCACATGGAGCTGCTCGTCCTCGGGGATCTCCCCCACCTTGCGGTTGTCCTCTTTCGTCAGGGTGCACACCTGGGAGAGAGGCGGTGGTGGGGGGGGGGAAGGGGAGAGGGGGCGTGCCGCGTCACGGGCCCCTCTCTCTTGTCCTTGGTCTGGCCTGGTCCCGGACTAGCCCCTGCCGCCGCCCCGTACTTGCGCTTTTTGCCGTAGGCCTTGATCTCCTCCTGGGAGAGGCCCAGTAGAGCGGCCTCCTGCTGCCTCTGCCGCGCCCGCTCCGCGTGCACATTCATCTTGGCCTCCCACATGGCCAGGCCGTGGACGGGCTGGTTCAGGTTCTTGTGCTGATAGAAGACCAGGGAGATGCGCGTGGGGTGGGAGCGGTCGGGCCTCTTCAAGAAACGGCTCAAGGAAATTTAAAATTTTAAAGTCTTATGTCTTAAGTCTTAAGAGATTGTCAAAAGAGACTCTGGAAATGAAACGTTGATAACTTTTGAGCCAAAGGCTGCACACACGTAATTCAAGTTGCTCTGATTGTCATTTAGATATACGGTATAATAGTACAGGCATTTTGTGAGAAAAGAGGAGGGAACCTCAGACAAATTGCAACAGAAAATCTTTCAACTGTTTATTGCTCATAAATGTCTCCTATATGACGTATAAAAAGTCTTAAGAAATCCAAGTGGTGGAAAGTATATTTTTTTTACCATAACCTGGTAACACGTTTTTGCTTCCAAAAATGACATTATAAAGCTTAAACATTTTGAAACTTAAATCGAATCACTAAATTATTATACTTTTATACAAGGCAACATAAATTGGCAGTAATCAACATTAATATAGGCATTGATTAACATCAATTGAAAACAATATTATTAAAATATCACTTTTATGTTACTTTCAAAATATTTGTGACTAGATTTGCAGATTTGTGGCAGCCGAACCACTCTTTTTTTTCTCGCATCTCTCCTTTCTATATTGGTCTCTGAGGCTTCGCCACCTCTTCCTACATCTTTCTTCTGAAAAGAACAACAATACATAAATTAATTGTACTGTCATTCTTATCTACTCAGAACTCAGAGAGGCCCCGGGATTCAGGTGTTGCTGTGTGTTCTGTGGTCTGACTGTGGTCTGACCTTACCTGCCGTTCACCTGGGTGCCTCAGGATGTAGTTGGCGGAAGTCTGTAATTAGTTTTGGGTCCAATATGTCCCTCTGAGGCACCCAGGACCGTTCCTCCGGCCCATACCCCTCCCAATCCACCAAAAACTGTAAGCCCCTACCCCTCCGCCGGCAATCCATAATCCTCCGTACCGTATAAACAGTCTGTCCATCAATGATGCGTGGCGGGGGAACAGGGGGGGGTGGTGGGGACATGGGGCAAGTGACGAAGGGTTTCAGTAGGGACACATGAAAGGTCGGGTGAACCCGCATGGAAGGTGGGAGTAGTAGTCTATACGCCACCGGGTTCACCCGCCGCACCACCTTGAACGGACCCACGAAACGGGGCGCTAGCTTCCTGGACTCGACCCGGAGGGGAAGGTCCCGGGTCGAGAGCCACACCTTCTGCCCCGGGCGAAAGATCGGGGCCGGGCGACGCCTGCGGTTGGCCTGAAGCTGGGACCGAACCGACGCCCGCTGAAGCGCCGCCCTCACCCGCCTCCAGGTCCGGCGACAGCGTATTCCACCCACGCCAGTCGCCGACTCCACGTCGCCGGATTGCCGGAGACGTAGCACCTCAGCACGCCTTCCAGGTCCTGGTTGACGCGCTCCGTCTGCCCATTGGACTGTGGATGGAAACCGGAGGACAGGCTGACGGAGGCGCCAAGGCTGGTCGCGAACGCCTTCCAGAACCTGGAAGCAAACTGAGGACCCCGATCCGACACCATGTCCTGCGGGAGACCATGCACCCGGAAGATGTGCTGCACCACCAGGTCGGCCGTCTCTCGGGCCGAGGGGAGTTTGAGGAGGGGGATGAAGTGGGCCGCCTTGGAGAAACGGTCCACTACCACCAAGATGGTAGTGAACCCGTCAGAGGGAGGGAGACCTGAAATAAAGTCAAGGGAGATGTGGGACCAGGGGCGTTTGGGGATGGGGAGTGGTCGGAGTAGCCCCGCTGAAGGCTGGCGAGATGTCTTGCTGCGCGCACACACAGGACAGGCTGCCACAAAGGCGCGCGTATCCCTCTCCGCTGTGGGCCACCAGAACCTCCTGCGAATAAAGTCCAGGGTCCTGGCAGCCCCGGGGTGGCCAGTGAGGGACGACGCATGCGCCCATTGCAGCAGCCGTGAGCGCGCCGTCTTGGGAACATACAGCCTCCCCGGGGGTCCTCCCCCCGGATCCGGCTCCCGCCTGAGCGCCGCTCTCACCACTTTATCGATCCCCCACGACACAGGGGCAACAATAAGGGTCTCCGGAACAATGGGGTGGGGTTTTTCCTCCCGGTCCGCCGGATCGAACTGCCGGGAGAGGGCGTCCGGCTTGACGTTTTTGGACCCCGGCCTAAAGGAGATGGAGAATTGGAAGCGTGTAAAAAACAGCGCCCACCTGGCTTGACGCGAATTGAGGCGCTTAGCCCCCTGGATGTAGGCCAGGTTCTTGTGGTCCGTCCACACCACAAACGGCTGTGCGGCCCCCTCCAGCCACTGCCTCCACTCCTCCAAAGCCAATTTAATGGCCAGCAGCTCACGGTTTCCCACGTCATAATTACACTCGGCCGGGGACAGCCGACGTGAGAAAAAAGCGCAGGGATGTACCTTCCCATCCTTCCTGCACCTCTGGGAGAGCACCGCCCCCACCGCGAGATCTGAGGCGTCCACCTCCACCAGGAATGGTACTTCCGAGTCCGGATGGGCTAGGACCGGAGCAGAGGTGAACCGTTGCTTGAGGTCCACGAAGGCGGCCTCCGCCTCCGAGGACCAGGCGAACGTACGGAGGGTAGACCTGGTGAGGGCAGTTAAAGGGGCAGCTAGGGCACTAAAATTGCGGATAAAGCGTCTATAAAAATTAGCAAACCCTAGGAACCGCTGTAACTGTTTCAAAGAGGAGGGGCGGGGCCAGTCTAACACCGCACTAACCTTGGCAGGGTCCATGCTTAAATCCCCCCGTGTTATAATGAACCCCAGGAATGACACTGTGTCGGCGTGAAAGACACATTTCTCTGCCTTGACAAATAACTGGTGGTGGAGGAGGTGCTGGAGGACTTGACGGACATGATGTTGATGTTGAGTAATGTCTTTGGAAAAAATTAGGATATCGTCAAGGTACACAAAAACCGAATGACCAATCAAATCCCGCAGTACGTCGTTGACTAGTGCTTGAAATACTGCGGGTGCATTAGCGAGACCAAAGGGCATGACTAAATACTCATAATGTGCCGGGGCATCTGCCGGGGCACCCAGCTGAACGGGGCGCTGGCCGCGGGGGGGGGGGGCGCCAGGGGGGCCACCACCTTCCCCGACGTCTCTTTCCTGTGTTTTGGGCGTCTTTGTCTTTCTCTCTTTCTTCATTCGCTCAGCTGGGGGAGCCAAATACTCCGGTGGGAAGGGCAACGTGTTGAGGTAGGGCGTAGTGCCTGCAGACTGAAGGGAGTTCACTCCAGGGCGTGAAAGGAGGGAAAGATGAGGGGATGAGGATGAAGGAAGGGTAACACCAGGACTACTCCTTCTCTTCTTTCCTCCATCTCTCTCTCTTTCCCTATCCCTGTGTCCCTCTCCTTCACTGTTCTCTGAGGATGCTGTAGCATCTGAGTCTGAAGAGTCCTCGTCCACCCTCTCATATTGTAACAGTCTGTCGAGAAGAAAGCTTTTGTCTCCGGAAACTTTAAGCAGCTTTCTCTGAAAACCTTCCTGCTCATAAACCAGAAATTTCAATTTGCGTTTAAGGTTTTTGTATTTCCTCTTGTAATCCACCTCCATATCGGCTTGACCGTTCATTTCTGACACGGGGATGATGAACACACGTTTATGGGAATTCTGACTTCACTTCGGTCCTCTTCTCAGCCGCAGTCCACACACGGCTGTCTTCCAAAAGATAAGTTAAATACAGAAGTATGTACCAGTGATAGTTTATAGCATATAGTTTTTTGACTAATGTGAGAGGCCGACGATGGACTTTTAGCTGCTTTGGCCGGCTCGGGGAGCTTGCGGACGGCGCGGCGGAAGTTGTCCAGCACCTGGATGGCGCCGGACTTCATCTTCTGCCGCTGGCCCTCCTCGCTGCCGTGCTCGTCGGTGAGCGAGACCTTGTAGAGGGGCAGCACATGGAGCTGCTCGTCCTCGGGGATCTCCCCCACCTTGCGGTTGTCCTCTTTCGTCAGGGTGCACACCTGGGAGAGAGGCGGTGGTGGGGGGGGGAAGGGGAGAGAAGGCACAAGAGAGGCAGTTCTAGTTCCCCAGACAGCCAGCGAGCAAAGGCAAGCCTCAAGAATGAATATGAAACTCCTTAAGCAGCCAGAGTGGAGGAGAAAGAAGGGGTATCTCCGTCGCTCTCCCCCTCTTCCTCCGCAGCGTCTCCACTCAGCATCTGCCGGGGCACCCAGCTGAACGGGGGCGCGAGCCTCTAAATATTACTTTAACTTTTGACAAAGTTCTCCTGCTTTTAAACCAACACTTTTACACTGAATCAAGACAAACTAACAAACAAAACACAACCAAACAGTCAACTAACAATGGGAGACAAGGAGGAGCATTTAAACAGACGGGCAGCCCTCTGATTGGAGAATGGGCAGCCTTCTGATTGGATTGGAGTGGGATGATGAATGAGGGAATGATTGGCCAATTGACAACACCTGGATGGAGAATGATAGAGGAGAACACAGAAGGGAAGGAAACACAACAAGGACACATGTGGACGTAACAAACATATTCATATAATCTATTAGATATTCTTAATCCAGTTCTCATCAGTACTAACCATGCTTGACAATCCTCTGCATCTTCTCCCAGACTCTGAACTGCAGGTTGCCCAGGTGTTTGGCCACGTCTATCAGCGCTCCTGAAACCTTCTCTGGGTCTGGCAGTGTAAACTGGGCTCTTTTCTTACTGGCCTTGAAGTTCTGCAGGAAGGAGATGTCTTCAGCTTTCAGCTCCTTCTCTAAGGCTGTGATTGTGTCTGAAAGTGATGATATCTGTCTGCTCAGTGCCTCAGTCTTCTTCTTCATCATCTGACTCTTCTGCTCCTCTTCCTCTCTCAGTGCAGCCATCCTGGCCTCCTCTTCCTCTCGTAGAAACTGGTGGAGTTTCTTAAACCCCTCCTTAATCTGTCTCTCTGTGTGCTGGGCCTGGCTCTTAATGTGCTCTGATGTTTCATCACAGGTTTGTTTAACTTTGTTAAAGACCTCCAGCTTCTCCTGTAAGGGTTTCAGAGCTGTCTGGAGTTCCTCCTTATGTTCCTGTGCAGCCTCGTCTACTGGGACACAGTCATGAGATTTGTGTTTCTTTGAGGCCTGACACACCACACAGATGGGCTGTTTATCATCCAGACAGAAGAGCTTGAGTTTCTCACCGTGCAGACTGCACAGCACCTCAGACCCTGCCTCAGCTCTCTGACTTCTCTCCTGTAAGAAGGCCTCACACACGTTCTTTAGAGCTAGGTTAAAGGTAAGAGGCTCATGCTTTGAGGATCTTCTCCTACAAACTGGACATTCCCGAGATTCCTTGTGTTCCCAGTATTCCTGCAGACAGGCTTTACAGAAGCTGTGACTACAGGACAGGATGACAGGATCTTTAAAGATGTCACAGCACACAGGACAGGAGAAATCCTCCTCTGGGAGAGATGATTTAGCAGCCATGTTGTCACACAATCCCTGTCCCTCTTCTCTAACAGCCTCTAAATATTACTTTAACTTTTGACAAAGTTCTCCTGCTTTTAAACCAACACTTTTACACTGAATCAAGACAAACTAACAAACAAAACACAACCAAACAGTCAACTAACAATGGGAGACAAGGAGGAGCATTTAAACAGACGGGCAGCCCTCTGATTGGAGAATGGGCAGCCTTCTGATTGGATGGGAGTGGGATGATGAATGAGGGAATGATTGGCCAATTGACAACACCTGGATGGAGAATGATAGAGGAGAACACAGAAGGGAAGGAAACACAACAAGGACACATGTGGACGTAACAAACATATTCATATAATCTATTAGATATTCTTAATCCAGTTCTCATCAGTACTAACCATGCTTGACAATCCTCTGCATCTTCTCCCAGACTCTGAACTGCAGGTTGCCCAGGTGTTTGGCCACGTCTATCAGCGCTCCTGAAACCTTCTCTGGGTCTGGCAGTGTAAACTGGGCTCTTTTCTTACTGGCCTTGAAGTTCTGCAGGAAGGAGATGTCTTCAGCTTTCAGCTCCTTCTCTAAGGCTGTGATTGTGTCTGAAAGTGATGATATCTGTCTGCTCAGTGCCTCAGTCTTCTTCTTCATCATCTGACTCTTCTGCTCCTCTTCCTCTCTCAGTGCAGCCATCCTGGCCTCCTCTTCCTCTCGTAGAAACTGGTGGAGTTTCTCAAACCCCTCCTTAATCTGTCTCTCTGTGTGCTGGGCCTGGCTCTTAATGTGCTCTGATGTTTCATCACAGGTTTGTTTAACTTTGTTAAAGACCTCCAGCTTCTCCTGTAAGGGTTTCAGAGCTGTCTGGAGTTCCTCCTTATGTTCCTGTGCAGCCTCGTCTACTGGGACAGTCATGAGATTTGTGTTTCTTTGAGGCCTGACACACCACACAGACGGGCTGTTTATCATCCAGACAGAAGAGCTTGAGTTTCTCACCGTGCAGACTGCACAGCACCTCAGACCCTGCCTCAGCTCTCTGACTTCTCTCCTGTAAGAAGGCCTCACACACGTTCTTTAGAGCTATGGTTAAAGGTAAGAGGCTCATGCTTTGAGGATCTTCTCCTACAAACTGGACATTCCCGAGATTCTTGTGTTCCCAGTATTCCTGCAGACAGGCTTTACAGAAGCTGTGACTACAGGACAGGATGACAGGATCTTTAAAGATGTCACAGCACACAGGACAGGAGAAATCCTCCTCTGCACAGCAAAATCACTAGTGTTAAATTAACACCCACAGTGTTAATTTTAACACCAGCAAAGTGTGTATATGCATCCACTTTATTGAGTGTTAAAGTAACACTTTTGATGGTGTTAAACATTTTACACCAAATTTTTGTTGATTCAACACCAAATTTGTGTTGATTCAACACCACATTTTTGTTGATTAAACACCAAATTTGTGTTGATTCAACACCAAATTTTTGTTGATTTAACACCAAATTTGCAGTGATTCAACACTCCACAATGTAACAATTAACACCAAAAATGTTGTATTCACAATGCACTGGTGTTGGGTGTTAAAATACAGTGTTAAGAACAACCCTGTGTAGTGTGGATACAACAAAACAGTTTTCCCACTTAGCCTAAATACATACAAGACAAATTGCTGAAATGGTTGTTAAGTCATCTTTATTGACCCAGCCATGTACTTTGTACATGAAATAATAAAATTGCACATTCCATAAAAATAAAAGTTCTGCACTTGGGATCAGACAAAACTGCAATAGGGCACAATGTATGTCCTCTCATCATTCTCAGTTGAAAACTGCCTGTCATACGGTCTATAATACACCAACTGAGACACACTAATGACAGTGAACACATCATCCACCTCACCAATACTGAAAGCATTCAAGTGACCGTCAAAATACATCGTAATGACCTTAGTGGTCAAAAACAATGCTTCTTCATCCTTAAATTAATAATGACATTGACAATCTTATTGAAAATAGGCATTTCATTTTCAACAGTGTGAGTGCAAACATACATTCCAATGTGGTACTCTGTTCCATAATTTTTCACTCAGGAAGTAGTGGGGACACTAGATGCATTCAAAGTTACACAAGCCTCCAAGACCTCACCGCCCTCTAGCTCACTAATTAATACATACTTAAGGGGACCAAATGTAAATCTTTGGAAATAAAATTCTCCCAATGAAAAGCCAATTGATTCTGATGTTTCTTTACTAGTGTTTTGGTTATGTTTTTAAAGTTCTTCACAGACCTCTTAAAGAAATTGTGTTTCCCCTCGAACCTCATACACCACATGTGTATAAGTGGACCTATTTTCCTGATACATCTGGGATAATGAATCATCAGATGATGCTTTGGGATCAGCCCCTTATCTGTAAATACAGATTTGAACAGTTTGTGATGGTCAGAAATTAAGTGCTTCAAAAAATAAGTCATTCCTTTTGTTATGATAGGTGAAAATACAATGTTAACGATCTGAATCAAAAGTAGAATCACGTTCCAAAAACTGCTGTCCTGGTCAACTAGATCTCCAAAAATCAAGGGAGTATTACGCAGGAGGCACCATGACTGAATGGCATTGAGACAGACCCGTCACCAGGGCCCAGTCTTAGGGTGGGCCAATGAACTGCATGGGGGGGCACAATTATTATTAACTATTTTATATAATCCAATATGCTATGGTATTCGTCATGCAACACTGACATGCATAGTAGGTTGCAGAGGCTAAATTGGACACGTAGCCTACCGATGAAGACTAGACCTAAAATTATCAGAATGCAGCAAATAACATAACAATAAACACAGGCGAAGCTGGTTTATTACAAGGCCTTGTCGACCCGAGTAGGCCTAAGCTAAAATTATTTGAATGCAAGTTACTTTATAGCGTGGAGAGGCCAAGTTGTGCATTACAATGCGCACAGGTCAATAATTGGCACCAACCCGGCACACGTACAAGAACAAGAATTAAATAAATGCCAGGGATAGCCTACGTAACAAAAATTAGGAGACTGGCACGCAATCAGTGCACTTCCAAAAGGGATACAGTATGACCGACCGATCGTGTGATCATCACATTAAAACCACCCATCTACAGCAAATAGGATCAGCCAGATCCTCATCATTGAACACGTT
Source organism: Nansenia antarctica (assembly GCF_963989245.1). NCBI lineage: Eukaryota > Metazoa > Chordata > Actinopteri > Argentiniformes > Microstomatidae > Nansenia > Nansenia antarctica. Next base: position 11,831,280 of record NC_137684.1, read on the forward strand.
ATACACAAAGCACATTAAATATAGCATAACCGTGCAAACAGCTCATCTCTCCAGTTGAAAAAGCTGTCGAGAATACAACTAGCAAAACATCACCACGGCGTGTGCTCACACGGACACACGGACACACACACACACACACACACCCGGCTCAGAAAAGAAGGAGGAGGCGTTTTTCAGTGCTGAATCTCCTCATCAGTAAGTCCTTCCACTCATCCTTGAACTTGTGGGTGAGGTCCTTTTCGAAGGCAAGCTGAATCAGTTGAGCCTTGCGCTTGTGCAACATGCTGCGCCGATGCTCAGAGAAAACATTTTTAAGTGTTGAAAAAGAGTTTTCACAAGTCGCGGTAGACGCTCCCAAAGTTAGGGCGAGTGTATAAGCTTGGATGACAGTTGGCATGGCCTGGAGTGCTGAGTGGAATGTATACTGAGAATATTGGCTATTGTCCATTGTCCATCTTTGGGGGGAAACGAGGTGTCCTCCATCTTCTTTACCAGGAACCCACCACGAGCCACAGCATATTCAGATTCAACCACTTCAGTTCGAGCTAATCTTAGGAGAGGAGTGACCTTCGATGGATCCATGAAATCCTCGGCCTCTGGGTTTAAAGCAGCCAGCGCACCAATGAGCTTGCAGCTGCGCTCTCCAAAACGCGCATCCATCTCTCCTTGCACAGCATCAATAACACTGTAAAACACTCCCAGGAACTCTGTCTTTTCGCCAGTGTCCCTCTGTGACTGTCCAACCGTTCCTTCAACTACAAATGCACCAAAGCTCTTGTTAATTGTGCGTCTTCTCTTAGTTGGACAGCTGGGACCAGCCTCGTCAGTGGCTGAGGCTGGAGGAGAGCAGAGGTCCCAGAGCGCAGTAAACTCATCCTCTGTGCGCAGTGATTTTATGCATTCAGATGCACTGTTCACAAGAGTAACCGCAGTGAACAGGTCCATGTTCTCGCTTTGTAGCAGTCTGTTTGGTGGCTCGAAAAGTAACAAAACTTTCATCGGGGGGCTAGCAAGGCTAGTAGTAGCCCTAGCCCTAACAGTTGGGCTAGTAGGACTTACCTCACTAGTGGTAGCCGTCGGGGTGCTAGTGTCAGGCTGCCCACAGTCGCTAATGCTGGTGCTACGTATGTCCATCGGGGTTGGGTGCAGCTGCACCTTTCGAGGATTTACCGGTAATCCACTTTCTTATATCCATCTTTATTCAAAAAGCTTTATCCATCAAAAAGCGCAGATTTCACTCAACTGCTCAGTGCTCGCCTCACACAACTGAAATGGCGAGAGCAGCAGCGTGCGTAACGTGCAACTTTCAACTTTCAACTTTCAAATGATTGGTTGTCACTAGAATCCCGTCCAACAAAATGAAAAACACACTATTGTTTCTCAATTTTAATGTCTTCATTTAACATAAAATATGTTTTTTTTTTTTTTTTTTTTTTTTTTTTATATCTGGCTGCCAGTTGGGGGGGCACCAGCACGTCTGTGGGGGGGCCTGGCCCCCTGAGGCCCGCCCATAGTGACGGGCCTGCATTGAGACCAAGGTCGTTGCTACCATCGTCAACTTTGACTGTACTAGGTCTGTTCTTTCTCTCACTGTATCCATAGTTAAAGCTCTGAATCCTTTCTGAAATTGAATGTACAGTACAAACAGAATCCTTCACTAAGTACTGAAAAACCAGCTTCAACTCATACTGTACAACACCTTCTAGTAGGTCATGCATAATATCCACTGCAAAATTGTCAGAGCAATGGAAAAACTGCAGTTCATTGAGAGGACAGGTTTTCTTAACGCCAAATGAGTGGACTAGAGAAGGGTTTTGTGCCATAGCTTCACAATGTTCTGAATAGAGCTCCCTTGTGCGAAGAGTTAAATCTGGGTCATCCTCAATAAAGACTGACTGCAAGCTTGCTTTGTCGGTTAAACAAAATCGGCAACAGTAAGTTGCACTGAACGACTCAACCATGCCAAAAAGGCCATGTATAGCCAAATTATCACCAGTAACCTGAATAACAGACCCCTTCAACGGTGTATCTGAAAAGGGCGTCTGGAGTCCCTGTGTCTCTAAAACTTTTAAGTCTCTCACAAGAGGCTGTAGGATTGGACCAAACCCATACTTCTTCAAGTCCTCTGAATGGAAAAGTGCCACAAGGTGAATGTTCATCAAAACAGAATTTAGCTTGGGTGGTACATTTCTTAAAATGAAATAAATACAACCGAGTTTGTGAATTCCTTTTTTAGATCCGAGCGGATTGGCTGTTTCGAAATCATCGTAATATAGCTGAATCTGAAGCGCATGTTCTTGCTGTGCAAATAATGAATGATTTCGGAAGTATGAACCATCATTAATGTCTTTGAAAATGCCATCTTGATGAAGCTTTACTTCCTGAAAACAGTTGCAGAGTTCCTGGTTGGTAAACATTGACTCAAGAGTTCCCAAAATGGGTACATACATACATTTGTCATTGACTGGAATTTGACTGTATAGACCTGTTCTATCTTTGCGGACATCATAACGCACACCGAGAACATGTTCCTTGGGCTCAACAATTTTCCATTTATTTTCAAAATATCTTTGCCTCTTAGTTTCAGTATTGAGGAGTGAGAATGGATTTTCAAGCTGCTCAAAACAGTTTCTAACTTTATCTAGGGCGTGTTCAGTTACTTCAGATGAAAGGCACTTAAGAACGGCCTCCTGTGCTTGAACATGGACATCTTTGACAAGCTCCTCCATTGAACTAGCTAAACATTGCAGAGTACTTTCAGGGACTCCAGATGCTTGTACTTGAGCCATAATAGAGCTACACATATCCAATAACTGCCTTTTTTCAATAGGAGCTGCATTTGGCAGTGAATGACCAACTACGTCAACATTTGTAGTGGTATCAGTAGGAGTAGTAACAGCAGGAGTATCAACAGAGTCAAAATGATCAGTAGATCCAGAGGCTACACAGTCTCCATGTACTCTCAATAAATGTTTCTTGAATCCACAATAAGTGTAAAAAACAGATGAACACCCATGTTCACCGCATTTTAAACGCAATGTACGGCCTGGGTACAAAGCATGAGTAAACTTCAAATGTTGGAACAAAGCTGAACTAGTGCTGTGCTCTAACTTACAAATGTAGCATGTAAACATCTTTCAATGTTCTCCCTAAACCTCAATGTTGTGAAGTCGCACCCTGATTTCTTTGACTCTTGGACTCTCCTTGGCAGTTCCCACATCAATGCCATACACGGTAGTTTGAAGGAAGGTGAAGAAGCTGGTCAAGGCCTCGTCGTAGGACACAGCAAACACAAAGTGTGCCTTAAACAGTTCGTCAAAGGCAGCCACAGATGTTTGTACCATGCACGGAATGGCCTTCTGGTCCAGGACGATGTAAAACTTCTGGATACTGCTCAGCTTTTCTCCGACCGCGAGGAGAAAGGGCTGTGTTGATCCAACTTTGCTGAGGAACGCGTCAATGCTCGTCCCGACCTATAGAGCGATGAAGAAGAAATTGTTCTTGTGTTTGTGTGTGCTCACACCCAAGAGACAGAAAACATTTTCCACCTTCCCTGGACAGGCATCATCTCAAAATTACATGCATGTATGTCAAAGGTAGTTTTTTGGCGTATGGAGGGCTGGCGTAAGCTCTTAGCATGGATGATCATGTCTATTCAACCATTTAGAAGTACATTAAAACTGAAGCAGCACTCTGCTTGGTTAAATGATCAATCTGGTACAATATTGGTCTCTTCCTAGAATTACAATGAATAAAATATACAGTACCAAATTGTTTATCTATCCCCCAGAGATGCTTCTTTTCAAGAGCTGTGAAGGGGAGATACTCTAGGCAGACCTAGAGTATCAAATCATAGGTTAAATCAACAATCATTCTTCATCCACGTGTAGAACATGTACCTTCACAAACTTGATCACATGACCAGCAGCATCACTGGCACTGACTTTTCCAGTCTTCCTTCCTTTTGCAGTTGGAGGCAAGAGATGAACAAGCAGGAGGAGCGCTGCCACGTGACGTCACTGTCCCATCCTAGTGGATTAGAAGGGCCACACCCACATCCCATGAGTACAGTCAAAGCTCATAGGTGCAGATGAGGACTGGTAAACAAACACCCACATTAAATGTACACTTACCAGAATCATATGATTCCTCCTGAGCAGTCAAAAGATCGTCCACATGAGTACCAGGGCGAAGGTCTTTGCATGCAGTAAAGACCCTAGATTTGTAGAAGGTTGGCCATTTCTCGATAAACTTGCGGGATATGTCTTCTCCAAAGATCATTCTGAAGTCTTGGTCAATCTAGCACACAGAAACAATGTCCAAACATTACGCACAATTCATGACATGTAATTATTAGTACATCTAGCTAGTCTCCATTGTGCTCACCAAGCCTGGTGTATCCAAGAATCGGGAGAAGTGATCTAGGACGAGTGCAGACTGGTCTTGATCGTGTAGCATACTCTGTCGGTGCTTGAACGTTGCCTTCATTTTCTCCTTGACAACTGATTGGTCGGCTGAATGCTTCATCATGGATATTGCTTCTCTGCATTCATCACCTGACAGCTGTGCGGGTGTAGATGTCTCACGCTGACTCTTGGGGCCATCTTGATGAGAAGACTTGGAGCTCCTCCGGGTTTCTTTGGAGGCACTTCTCATGTTGCGCTGCACTGTTTTCAATCTGTAGCCCAGGTAACCCTGTCCACTGGCAAGATCATAGAACTGTTCCTGTAAAACAAGGCAACATCAGACCAAAAATATGAATATATCTTTCAATATATCTATTTTTTTCGTTTTTGTCTCAATGTGTTAACAATGTGTGCTACACAGGGAAGAAAGGTGTGAAATTATTTTTGTTTTGAAATTCTAAAGTTAGTCCAAAAATGTAGACCTGAGCTAAATGTGATGAGGACAACAATATCCCCTGCCAAATTAGTAGAGAAAGGATCTAGTCCTTATTGGATACTTAAAATCCATCAAAGCAAAAATGGGAAAATCCTAGAGTTCAGCAGAACTCCTCTCGGTGTAGTTCATTGTGAAGCTATGGGTGTGTCTGTATCAGGATCCTGATACCAAGTTAGGAATTCCTAACATACTAATTAAATTAGGTTCCTGCTATATACTGTAACTCACATAACCAGTTGGTGAAGACAGATCCTTCAAATTGGGGAAAAGGGTGACTATTCCAAGGGCATAGGTAACACGGACATTGACCGGTGGGACTTTCCTGCGATATAGCGAGAGAGATAACAAGGTCAGTTTGAAATACAGTTCAAGCTATTTTTAACGGTGTAAACGGTTGAGAAGAGGATGGATGAGTTTTACATAACCAAAATTAGTAAGTATGTAGAGTATATTGTATTGGTCACTTACCCATGAGTCTCGACCATATCTGCCACCAAGATGTTTACGAGTTTCCTTCTTGTTTGATCAGAAAGGCTTTTGGTTTTGTTGTACTCTTTGAATACATCCTCACCCCCTGGTTGTTGGTGCAAAGCTACGTAGACCGTCTGCAATACAGATATCACATGTAAACCTACCACACATTTTGAAAATGCCTGACATCAACCAGCAACCTATGAACTCACATCTTTTGCCACCTTGCTGTCAGGTGGTCCTTCTACCAGTTTCCTTTTCCATGTTTTGGTGCTCTCTAAAATTACAGTGAAGCTACTTGACGTGGATTTGGCGGCACTTGATGCGGAGCACGATGACTGAAATGAGGAAGACATCCCTTCATCTGAGCAGAAGGAGGTCTCAGAGATCTCATTCTCACCTAAAGGGACAAGGGAGGCAAAACAATAACTTCAGTTGCATAATATTCCATTTGAGGTATATTTAGCATTGTGGCAACAAGAGCTGTGAAATAAGTACGAGCTTCTAGAACTAGTTGTCGACTTTGGGGGTTAAAAAGTGTACCGTAAATTCCGGACTATAAAGCGCACCTGAATATAAGCCACACCAGCTAAATTTAGGGTAAAAACCAATTGTGTACATATACAAGCCGCACTGGACTATAAGCCGCAGGTGTTTTAATGTTTAATTACCATATGTAAGGGTTTGGGTGATTTTTTGAGGGGCCAGCATCATCGCTGCCAGCAAAACGTCGCTCGCGGCATGTCAGGACAGCCTGATTGAAATGAATGCATTCTAATCACTTTCACTCGCTCGCGTCGCTGTATGTCAGGATGGGGTGTGAAACGGGCCGTCCAACCGCTAAACAATACTAGAAGTTTGTTCACACCCCTAGTTCATTTGAGTGGTTTGGAATATACCCGTGATAAAATCGCAACGCTGCATATGAGGACAGTTTCGCACATGATTTTGTTGCCGGTTCGCTCGCTCGCTGTATGTCAGAATGAGGTGTAAGGTGGTGGACCGGTAAAATCCATAGATTTAGAACGCCCCCTTGTGGCCGGTAGCTGTAAAAATCCATAGATTAGCCGCACCATTGTATAGGCCGCAGGGTTCAAGGCATGGGAAAAAAGTAGCGGCTTATAGTCCGGAAATTACGGTAATTGGAGGGATCAGAAGGCTACTGCAAAGCAGCGCAGGTCAAAGCCTCTCGAGTCACATCCATCTTCTAATCATGCCAAAATCCATTACATTAATACCTGGCCAAAATCAGCAAAACCACTGTATCTACAGTATATATCTCGGTGGCGAGGAAATAGGCTCCCTTAATTCCTGATAAAAGGACCATGTTTGCACGAAATGTTACCCATGTTGGCTGGGTATTAACATTCGTTGAATACTAAAATACTGTGAACACAGTTATTGTCGTTTCTTTTCCTACTCACAAAATGTAAAGTCGCTTTGGATAAAACTGTCAGCTTAAGGCCCTGAATGTAAAATTTACAATGGAGAGGGGCGTTCCTGTTTCTTACCAGAGTGTTCCAAAGTACCAGAGTGCTCCTCAGTGAACACCTTGAAAGATACTGCAGCACCCCTCACTAGCTCATCGAAGATGTCAGCTTCCACATCAACTCCTGAGGAGTCCTTCAGGTTCACATCAGTTCTATGTGGAAGGCTGAATTTCACTGAAACTGAGAGCAAAAACACTTACTCATGTTATGATAGCTATATATATATATATATATATATATATAATATAGGCCTACATGCAATGCATCATGTGACATTCAAATGCTCCATAAAGCATTGACTCTCTTTACTGTTCTCATTCTTTTAGCCGTCTTCCCATTAGCTTGATGTGTAAAAGAGTGGGCAGCCCCTACCTTCTTGAATGAATTGGAAGTAATTGTAGCAGTCATCCATCATTGGTACTCGTACCCATTTCAGGGCTCCCTTGCACTCGACATGAACCAACATTTTCTCCAATGGACCTGTGCAAAACATTGCCGCTTATTTCATTTTCTGAGCTATCTAATTCTACATCTGTCTCATTCAGCAGCTATAGCTAAATAGTGCTGCCAAGTCAAATACTGTCCAGGCGATGTCGGAATATCACTGTTCCTCATCGCAGTGGCGGCAAGCTACCCAGCTATCGTTACCTTGATAGTAAACTAGCTAACGTTAGCCAAAGTTTCCCAGCGCAAGAGGATTCCGATTCCATCACCGTGAAACAATTTGGCATGGCAGCGTCAACTCTAACAAGCTAAAGCCCCCCACGCTTGCTAAACTTTCTCAAACTAAGTTTCATACCACACAAATACACTGTTTTCGACACAAGCATATATAATATAACGAATTAACAAAAATGATAACATACATGTCGATGAAATTCAGTGCGCAGCAATACAACCATTCTTAGGTAACGTTAAGCTAGCAGATGGCCAAACATACCGTTGCTGGTTTGTGGATGGTTACTTGATGGCCGACCAGAATGTACCATTAGAAAGGAAATAACAGTTAGTGCTACTTAAATGTATACAAAATAAATACACTGTATGTACAAGACCAGGGAGATGCGCGTGGGGTGGGAGCGGTCGGGCCTCTTCAGAGGCGTGGTGGCATGCAGCTCGCGCCGGGCGCACTCAATCAGGATGGAGCCGTGGGCCGGGGCCACCGCCACGCCGCTGATGTTGGGGTCCAGGAAGTTGCCTTGTGTTCGCTGTCCGACCAGTATTCCCCGTCGCACGGGTCCCCCCTCTGGCTCTCGGCGTCGCTCTCTGTCCGGTTGAGCTGCTCGTCCTCGGGGATCTCCCCCACCTTGCGGTTGTCCGCGTGCACCTTCATCTTGGCCTCCCACACGGTCAACGGTCACATCTCACCTTTATTATTGCCTATCCCCCACCTTGCGGTTGTCCACGTGCACCTTCATCTTGGCCTCCCACACGGTCAACGGTCACATCTCACCTTTATTATTGCCTATCCCCCACCTTGCGGTTGTCCACGTGCACCTTCATCTTGGCCTCCCACACGGTCAACGGTCACATCTCACCTTTATTATTGCCTTGCTGGGGGTCTCCCCCACCTTGCGGTTGTCCGCACACGGTCAACGGTCACATCTCACCTTTATTATTGCCTTGCTGGTGTAACCCCTCACAATCCGGACAGACCAGGCAGGCACACAGGTTCACTTTCAAGCTGTTTATTTATCTGAATGTGCAAACAAAATGGTGGTTATTTAATGGTAGGCTCCAGCACAAAACAGCTCTCGCCCCATCTCCAGCACACAAAGACGAAAGGGGTGAGCCTTTGTCATAACATCAAATAATTATTAGTTATCATACCATTCATATCATTATAACACACAAGACTAAACCATACCCATGGATACAGCATACATACAACATACCTGAATGTGCAAACAAAATGGTGGTTATTTAATGGTAGGCTCCAGCACAAAACAGCTCTCGCCCCTGCATGTCAGCAAAACAATACATTCAGAACACGCTACATTGCCTTCATCTTAGCTCACAACTTTATCCATCCATAAAATAAAAAGCGTGCACATTCATCTTGGCCTCCCACATGGCCAGGCCGTGGACGGGCTGGTTCAGGTTCTTGTGCATGTAGAAGACCAGGGAGATGCGCGTGGGGTGGGAGCGGTCGGGCCTCTTCAGAGGCGTGGTGGCATGCAGCTCGCGCCGGGCGCACTCGATCAGGATGGAGCCGTGGGCCGGGGCCACCGCCACGCCGCCGATGTTGGGGTCCAGGAAGTTGTGTTCGCTGTCCGACCAGTACTCCCCGTTGTCTTGTTTTGTCAGGGTGCACACCTGGGAGAGAGGCGGTGGCTCTCTGTCTCTTTCTCTCTCTCTCTCTCGCCCTGTGGGTAGTGGTGGTCTAGTGGATAGTGAGTTGGACTTGTGATCGGAAGGTTGTGAGTTCAAATCCCGCCTGAAGCCACACCACTACTAGTGTGCCCTTGGGTAAGGCACTTAGCCCTCAGTTACTCCAGGGGGAATGTCCCTGTAATTCGTAATTGTAAGTCGCTTTGGATAAAAGCGTCTGCTAAATGGCAAAATTAATTAATTAATTAGCCCCAGGGAGATGCACTCTGAAAACTTTGATGACTCTCCTCCATCAAACCGGGGCACCCAAGGCCCACCCATAAACCAAGGCATAACTACTGCTCCCTGTGGCTGCCCGCCAGCATCGTCAACGTCAACCATCTTGCTATGTAGGTCAAGGGTCCTGCCGACAACGCCAAAATTGTAGCCGTACAGGATATACTAGGACCCTTGAGTACACAACAAGAGGAGGCGATATACAGTATATTGCAACCATAAGTTTATTAACAATTCATAAAAAAACACCTGCACCAGGATCAGGACGAGTAATATTAAAAGTATAAAATCAATCTCTACGGCAGAGTGGTCAGGCGGCACCAGTCACAGCCACTATGCTTTGGGACAACGATACAGTTGGGCCCAGTTTGGCTCCCCCTGATGGAGAGTCTGAGTAATGCTGCTCTAAAATAACACCGCACACAGTAAACCACAACAAAACCGTATCACTGCAAATACACTGCAAAACGTATCACTGCAAATACACTGTTAAATAACGTATGGGGTAGGCTGTACCCAATAAGGCATGCGAAACACTGCACACTGCAGCTGACTACACTGGTCCTACCTGAACTATACTGTTACCTCCAAGCGGGCAGCCGAGACTAGGCTTCTAACCGGAACTCTGCTAAAAATACTAGTATACCTAAAACTACTAAACCTGATGGTGAGGATAGTTCGAATGGATAGCGCCGCCCACTCAAAGCCCAACCCACAGTCTCGTCTAATCGGGAGAGGGGAGAGGGGGAATCCCAGCACTTCAGTGTCAGTGATGTCGCTCAGTCTTGCGACTCTCGGTGGAAGTCCAGGGAGCGGGTTGTTCGCGATAGGCGCCCGTGGATAGGTGTTGATCGTTCCCGTAATCCTCACTCGTCGCCCGGCGTTCGGTGATGGTTGGCTGGTCCGGTGTGCTGGTCGGCTGGTCCGGTCCGGTGCGCGCTGTAGTTCAGGAGGGGGAAGGATAAAATCAGTCGTCAGACACATACAAAAGGAGAACCCGGTGTTGCTCAACTCACACACAGGCAAGGGTAGTACGACTTCCCTTTACTGTGATGAATTGAGGGCGTTGTATAAAGTCTCTCGTGTGGCGTGGAATCGTAGGTCCGTTCCCGTCGTTCGAGCCCTCGATTTCGCCGGTGCGTGGAAGGAAGGTCGGGCCTCTCGTAGAACGGAAGCACCGGCCTTTATACTCACAATCATGGGAGTGATTGTGATTTGGAACACCTGTGGAGAAGCAGATGACGTACACACAAACACTCATTCGCACCACTACACCCTGACACGCCCACGTAGAACGGAAGCACCGGCCTTTATACTCACAATCATGGGAGTGATTGTGATTTGGAACACCTGTGGAGAAGCAGATGACGTACACACAAACACTCATTCGCACCACTACACCCTGACACGCCCACTCATTCATACCTGTCATTCCACCCCGCTTCACATGCTCACTTAACCCTGAATAATTAATTCTAATAGGGTTAGACTCAATTCCTTAAATCATTTTCTTCATCCATGACAGATCATGGAGATCAACCCAAATTTCGTTGTATGGTACCTGTACTATATCAATGACAATAAAGACCATTGTCACTATCGATGGACCAGGGTCTGAGCCAGGGGTCAGATGAGGTCGGGGGTCGTGTGAGGTCACACCTCCAGGATGCTGACGTCCTCGTCGTGTTCGTCGGGGACCAGGACGGGGCTGCTGGGGTTCAGAGTCACCGGCTCCTCATCTGAGTCATCTGATATGGTGATGATGAGCTGCCGCTCCCGCCGAGCCCTGCGGCCTACACACTAACCAGTTGCCTTTCAGGAAGTAGTGGAGATTGTGCACCTAGCCTATAGGATACTTACCAAAAATGCTCATGAATGACGCTTTGCAGACCGGGAGTTTTCCAGTCTCATTCTGAATGTAGTACTTGACCGTCAGATCCCTTGTTTTGTGTTTTGCTGGATTATCCACTTTAGGTCTTCGCCGTTTCACTGGCACTATATCCATGTAAGACAACAGAGTGGCATCCTGTTTTACTTTATCTGTTGTGGAATAAAGCACTAGGTTTATCTTGGCTAACTCCTTGTTTGACAGTGCAGATGCCTGACAGGAGCTACTCATCGCCTTCTTCATGTTGCTGGCGTTATCACAGAGAATGGCGTGGACCTTCAATAATGAGTAATAATACATTATTAAGTAAATATAAACAACAAGTGAAAATAAAAACACAAGAGAAAATACAACATTTTAGAGTAAGACAAGAACAAAGAAGTAGGCTAATGTTACCTTGGACTTTGGGATGTTCCAGTTAAGCAGCATACTCTCAATTGCTTCTGCAATTGCTTCACCAGTGTGGGACCCCTTGAACTCGTTTGCATGCAGCACAACGCTTTCCCGGTTGTATGATTCGGAGTCCACCCAGTGAGCAGTTAAACTAAGCAGGGACAGAGGGGAGACGTCGCTGGTCCAAATATCCGTAGTGAAGCTGATGGCCTGCACCTTTCCTAGCTTATCTGAAACATGCTCAGTCACCTTCTTATTGAGGGCAGGGACGGCCGTCTCCGTGATGTATTTGCGACCTGGTATTTTGTATTTAGGTACAGCGTGAGCCATAAAAAGGCGGAATCCCACATTGTCAACAAAGGAGAGGGGCAGGTCACAGAGCACAATCATTTCAGACATTTTCTCAGTCATCTTTCTTGCCATTTCACTCGTCGCGTCCCACTGGTCCTTTTTATGGAATGAGCTACTCAGCGTTTGTTGTTTTGGTCCATCCGTTCTCTTGCTCGCTGTCGCAGCTGCAGTAGATGACAGAAACTCTTCGTGCTCTTTAATATGTTTTGCCTTTAAATGCTTAATTAAGTTGCTAGTATTGAAACTGGCAGCTTTAGTGCCACCCCTCGACACATTGAGACCGCAAATTGTGCATTTAGCCGCTGTACACACCGGACTATCCACCTTGAAATATCTCCAAACCGCCGACATGTTCTCCTCACTACACCTCTACAGCATGCGTGTTTGTTTTTCCGCGATAGTGAAAGTTTGGTATCGGGTGTTATTATTTGTTAGTACTCGCCGATACCGATACCAGCATTTGTGTGCGTATCGGTGGCCATGCCGATACTAGTATCGGTATCGGAACAACACTAATTTATACCTAAGGCCTCATAGAACAATTTTCAACATCCAAAAGTCTTCTATCTCATTCTGTACAGTTTGTAATCAATACATATTGTAAAGTTTTAGAACTGTTTTTTGTTTTATTTTGTATGTTGCTTTTGTGGTCATTTTGAAATACACATAGTCTCCTAAAATTATATATGATAACATACCACAAAAGAGCATTTTGCGCTGAATACAGTGATATGCAACACTTGATAGTTCCATTTGGGATTACATAAGCTTATTACAAATTAAAATTATTAAAATTGGGAAAATAGAACAATAGACCCCTGGGGGCAGTGTCTAGATCCCAGACAAATGGTTGCTCACAAAGAGCAGTGTGTGATCAAAATGAAAAGAGTCCTGCAAACCCTTGTCACTGCAAATCAAGTGAATGAGTCAGTGTGTGATGATGTCTTGAGAGAGTACAGGGCGTTCTGTGATTTTGCTCTGGTCACTCCAGGTTTCAGAGAATTTCCCCCCACCTCAGATAGAGTGGATACTCTGTTTCATGAGACCATGGGTTCTAGCACTGAATTCAAAAGACTTTGGGATGTGGTGAAGGTGCTTCTTGTGATGTCCCATGGACAGGCAAGTGTGGAGAGGGGTTTCTCTGTCAATAAAGAAGTTGAGGTAGAGAATCTGAAGGAACAGACCTTGGTGGCCCAGAGACTCATTATCGACCACATTAGGGCAGTTGGAGGAGTGTGTGAAGTTCCGATCACAAAATAACTGCTTATATCAGCTGCAGGTGCAAGGCAGAAGTATTGTACCTACCTTGATGAGCAAAAGAGAGAGAGAAATAGAAAGACTCTTGACATGAAAAGCTATACTGTAGCATTTGGTTATTTGTTGTTGTTTGTTGATAAATGCTACATTCACTTCAATGCATAATTGAATACAAGAATACAGGTACAGCTCAATAAATTAGAATATCATGGAAAAGCATGTAAGTAAAAAAGAAAAGTAAATTTATTCCAGTAATTCAATTCAAAAAGTGAAACTCATATAATAGGCTATAGATTCATTACACACAAAGTGACATATTGCAAGCCTTTATTTCTTGTAATTGTGATGATTATGGCTTACAGCTCATGAAAACGAATGAGCTGTAAGTTGTCTGTCAGTATCTCAGAAAAATTAGAATGATAAAACCAATTTAAAAAAATGTAATACAGAAATGTCGGCCTTCTGAAAAGTATGTTCATTTGGTCGGGGCTGGAGGAAGAGCGGAGAGGCACAGAATCCAAGTAATTTTCCACGATATTTTAATTTATTGCACTGCACCTGTATGGGTGCCATAGACTCCAACGCCATTGCGCAATGCCCCAGGATAGGTGGTAATGTTGGATAGACACAACTTCCCTTACATTAACCATGCTACATTTTTGCTACACTGCTGAGGCTCATTATTGCGCTCTATAAACTAAGTCATGGAAATTAGGTAAAATATTATGGAAAAGTTATGGAAAAGTTTTGGAAAATCATTGGTGAAAAAGTGTGGGAACCCTGCTGAATTAATGCTGTGTTGTTTAATCCATTCATAGCAACACACTCAACGTTCGCTGTGTATGAGACCGATACGAGCGAGTGCAAGGTAAACTCGCTTTTCGATCACTAAGAATGTGTCACTAAAGTCACTAAAAACAACTTGAATAGCTACATAGCTTATTGAATCAAGAATGAATAAGTTGAATAAGACCCCTGATATGTGGTTGATGTGTGGTTGATGTGTGGTTGTCGTTACTGGCGAAATGTTGATGAATGTGCTCTGTCATTCATTATACCATTAAGTGAAGGGAGTGACCCGTTGCAGATAGATTGATTTAACTCATGACCATTTTTTACTGACAATGGTATGGTGAACTATTATGGAGTGTATGGTGAACTATTATGGAGTGTATGGTGAACTATTATGGAGTGTATGGTGAACTATTATGGAGTGTAAGGTGAACTAATTTTTTTTACTGACAATGGAGTCACCACTATGGAGTCACCACTATGGAGTCACCACTATGGACTATGGAGTCACCACTATGGAGTCACCACTATGGAGTCACCACTATGGTCACCACTATGGTGAAAGATTATGATTGATGACAGGTAAAATTTCATTTCATTTATAAAATATTGCTACTGCAGACTCGACAGTTAGATTGACATTCTTCCTCTTTTTGGCCTCAGATGGCAACCAAGAAGCACAGGGCCATGGGGTCCAGTGAGTGGCTGTCTCGCCTAAAGGCATTTGCCACCATTGGGGTATGGCCCTCTAATGTAGGGAACAAGCCAGCCCCCAGACAAAAGAGGTGGTATACCCTCTACCAGAAGGTAATGTTTGTCTGTGAAATACACCAACTTCAGAGTGAACACATAGGCTAGATTGTATATGCAAGGAAATTGAGCATTCCATTTGGTTACAGATTGAGAAATGTCCAGCGCAGGCACATGGCCAGACATTGCTGTTTGGTGGGCCACGGCGTTGCGTCTGTGGATTTCACTCCCAGAAGGTAATGAAATGTAACTATTTGTCATGCTGAAAAATGATCCCATTATCAGTCTCTCTTATTCTGGTAATTGATACTTGTTGTTTCTGTTAGTCTTCAGCAGTCATCCAGTGTTCCATCGGCACCCACGTCTGCCTCTGTGACTGCTGCTACTACGGTGCAGGGTCCAGCTCCACCTCCTGCCATGGCCCCTGCTGCTGCCACAGCCTCAGTCCCTGCCATGCCTGTGCAGAGTCCTCTCCGGCCTGGGCCTGCATTGACTGTCTCAATGGTGAATATGTCCATAAAATGTTGCCATGTTATTCATTCATTTGATCCAAGCACTGTTGTCATAATTTTATTCTGCTGACCAATTAAATTTGCCATTCTTCTCTTCAGTTTAAACGTTTGCACAACCGATGCCCACCCCCTTTACCCCATCTTCATGTCCCGTCTGTCTGTATGCATCTTCGAGTGGGACCCCACGGATGTGGCTCTGTTGCGTCGGGCCAAGAGGGAGCAGCTGCGGCAGGAGGGTCTGCCAACTATCACAGACGCTATAGTAGACAGGCAAATCACCAAGGCTGACCTGGGGGCGTACTGCAGGCGGAGGACCCGTGGGGAGGAGGCCACCATCCGTATGTTGGACCACCTGCTGCAGGAGCTGATGGGAGACAAAGGGAGGGACCTTCTTGGTGTTCCTCTGCTTGACCGGGTGCGAATGGAACACATCTGGAGAGTCCAGAAGAGGCACGTGAAGTGCATACAGGACCTGCCAGGCGTGCCTCTCTACACAGAGAAGGGAACCACAACTAAGGGGGGCATCGTGCTTACTAAGTACCGATGTGCACGAGGTTCCAACTCCCTGGAGTCCTTCCACCTCCACCTGAACAGGTTCATTCCAGGTGAGTTCAATTACATCATTGTTATTTTGAAATGTTCATATTGATTGCTTCTTTATTAGTGCTTTTGAAGAGACTGTGTGCAAATTAAAATAATAAGTTTATGCTATAATTCATTCATGCATTCTCTTTTATTTTCAGGGACCCAGGCCAACAGCCTCAACTTCCAGCTGTACTTGCTGGAAGGCCTGAACAGGTGGAATCAGGACCGGGCTGCTGCAGCTGTGACAGAGAAGCCGTCAGCTCTCCTCAGCTACTCTGGAAAGCTGGTGCATTGTGTAAACACACACAGCACAAAGGTGTTTGGTCGGACGTACGCCCCCTCCTTCCGTCCCCCCGCACAGTACACTGGTAAATTTAATTATTTAGAAATACATATATTTACTTAGAACTCACAATACTGGTGCATTGTATTTTGAACTGTACATATCTGTGCTTCTTTCATAACAGTTCATAACATGTTCGTTAACAGGAGAGCTTATTGGCATGGACTACTTATACAGGCAGACAGGGCAAGCCATGCAGGACAGACCCTGAGGCAGATGAGACAGACCAGCTGCTGGAGGACCTGGCCATAGAAGAGGAACTGGAGGATGAAGGCTTCCAAGGGGATGCCATTGACCCCACAGTGGCTAGCCTTGACAACCTCACCGCCAGTGGTGCCCTCTTCACCCCACCGCCCATCCTGCTTTCTGAATCATCTGAATCTGCTCCACCTCCACCTCCATCAGCTGCCCAAGCCTCCTCCAGTGGCCTCCAGCATGCTCCACCACCTACCCAGTCCTCTGCCAGTGGTGCCCTTTTTACCCCACCGCCCACCCTGCTCTCTGAATGTGGTGCCTGGTCCCCTGCTCCACCTCGACCTCCATCAGCTGCCCAAGCCTCCACCAGTGGTCTCCAGCATGCTCCACCACATACCCAGTCCTCTGCTCTCACCACCCCCACCCCACAGTTGCCTGCAGAGCAGTTGGTAAGTAATTCTTCTTTTTTTTTTTTTCATTCTCTTTCTCCCTGTAAATCCACTGTTCTCCAAAAATGTTTCTGTTAATCTCCTATGTGTGTCTAAATGTTATTGGTATTATTTTTCAGGCAGTGGATGAGAACAACGTGGGGGGAATGGACCACGTGGACAGCATGGCACAGTATCTGGTGGGCCTGAGGACCCAGACCAGCCTAGTCCTCAGTAACCAGGCTGTCAGCACCATCCTCGGCTTGTGGCAGGCCCTGCCGGAATACGACAAGAGGCGGGTAGTATTTTCTGCCCGGCACCAGGACAGGCTGAAGACGGGGAGGTTCAGGTCCCCCAAAAAGAAGGCGGAGTTCACACCTGGGGTGGAGAGCACAAGACACTGTGTGGTTTCTTCAAGCGGCTCTCCTGCGCAGTGGCCAGACTGCTGCCGACTGATAGTCCATCTTTGTCAGGCTCTGCCAGATTCACAGGTCACCAAAAAAGAAGGACAGTGTGACCCTGACAAGATGGACTCTCATCTTGCGTGACTATAACATTATTCGGCAACTGATTCTGGCCAACGGGGCCCTCTTACAAGACACCACGTTGCAGCTGGTGCATGTCAACCAGACCACCCTCATCCAGTGGCACAACAAGAGGGTGGCCAGGCAGGATTTATCCTTGCTGCAGCAGGGCATTGATCTGCCTCCTCGCCTTTCTGTGGCTGCTGAGTCCCTTCCTCCAGGCAAGGTTCGCCTTGCCGTTGCCCCTCAACTGCCTGGAGTTCAACACTCCTACCACCTGCCACAGAGCACAGCAGGGAAGGCTCATAGAAAGAGGAAGGCCACAGCTACAGCCACTGCAGCACCACCCGCACCCACAGTGAGACCCAGGCTGGCAGCCAAGAGGCAGCTGTTTCCTCACCACATTAGAAGTATGCCCCAGGTGTTTGGGAATATAAACCCACCATTCACCAGTCCACTTTTTACTTTCCCTCCAACCACCAACCCCACCCCTTCCCCCCTTGTGTTTGCTCTCCCTCCTCCTGTCATTCTCCAAACCCTGTTTGCTCCACCTGCCCCTCATCTGGCTGCCCCGAACGTCCGCAAACGGAGTGGAAAGCCTAACTGCTGCAAGAAGTGTGGGCAGCCCAAGGCAATGACTGGCCACAGCCATTATATGGGACACCCATATTGTCCTATGACTGAGTCTCTGACGAAGGACCAGTGGATCAAGCAGATGAGAGAGAATAAGATGGAAGAGTAGCTCTTTTCTTCTCTGTAAATAGTTAGTAGTAAATAGTACCTCAGGTTAACTTGTTTATTTGTGTGTGAATGTGTGTTTATTTGTTAATATTTAATTAAAAGTTATATTTCATATATAAATCTTATCACTTCTCTGTAAATAGTTATTTATTTGTGTGTGAGTATGTTTTTTGTGATTATTTAAATAAAATAAACATCTTTCACATTTAAATATTTTATCTGACATTTCTGACATCAATCAGACACATTGCTAGTGATGCCCAGTCCACAAGAGAAAGAAACAGGTCTGATAATTTTATAACTAGCTCACAGGATCTTGAATTTACACAAAACAACACTTTTGGAGACACTTTTTGTTTTTCTTGTTTCTGGCGGGATTTGAACCGGTGACCTTCGGATCCATTCTTCCCCCCATACAAAAATGGCAAAGGCGACATTTTCTATTGTGCATTAATTGTGTATAATACATTGAGACTATTAAACATGTAGGTAATGGAAAAGAAGCCTCAATTTCTCTCTCCCTTTTCTTTTCCCTCTTTTTCTCCCTTTTTCCTCTCTTTTTCTTCCCTTTTCTTCTTCCCCCTCTTGCACTTTCTTCCCCACCCTTAACAGACTATCCTTCCCCTCGCCTGGCGCGAGTGGTTAAGGCGATGGACTAGAAATCCATTGGGATCTTCCCGCGCAGGTTCGAATCCTGCCGACAACGAAGCATTTTTTCTTTAATACTTGGGAACGTCAACCAGCTTTATTTTAGCAATTGTTCTATTAACACGCTTGCCTTTATTGCGGAACTTGATATACCGATAAACCTGCATAGTTATAAACTCTTGTATAGTAGCGCTAAAACGGAATCAGCTGCTGTCGCTAGTAATGGCGGACGATTTGGACGAATTACTAGTTGAGGTTGAAACAAAGTGTTGTCGTAATGTTTCTTCGATGCCACAACAACAAGCGCATTCAGATTCACGTACTGCTGGGAAACGCTTGAAGAATACTAAGGAAGGGATAGAAAGAAAACACTGGTAGGTATACCGTACTCCGTAATCAGGCAAGCCGGGCAAATCACTCCCAGGCTCGAGTCAGTCGTTACGTCCAACCCCATCCCTCCATAACCGCTCAGGCCAGTCCACCACCCCTACTGTCTTGCTCCTGTGGTCAGTCAAATCCCGGCCAAGATTAACCACCGCACGCCACAGAGAGAGCCCACCAGATAGAATAACAGAGGGGAGCTTAAAACTATGGGAATGGGCCTGCCTCCAGACAACGGATAAAGACTAAACTAATTGGATTCATTTGGCTTTCGAAGTTTTTGGCATGACGGAAAGAAGAAAAACTGCCTGCTTTCGCTAACATAGCGCTAGCGTACAGCGACGGAGCCAAATCCATCCGAATGGCCTCAGGCTCGACCGGCGTAAGAAAACCTCTATGACAGACTGAGTAAACAGGAGAACTAAGATATTTGCAATAAACATTAAGTATGGTTGTAATGGAGTACTATACTTACAGAGATGTACTGGCTTCAAGGTGAAACCGCAAGCATTCCCTTAATTAATGATTATTATTAATTAATTAAATTATTAAATGATTAAGAAGTTAAATGGTTGGATGGGTTTGCGAACTAACAAAAAAAGCTTGAAATACTACTGAATCTGAATGTAAGGTTATTTTTGTTCTTCCTTTACAGGTTCTAATGGACCATTTTAGATATTTAAGTTATTTTACATAATTGTTGACCAGTACAATACTGTTTCAGGCAACGGTATAGTTTTGAATGCAGTTTGTCTGTTGAACATAGCTTTAAATCTCTTGCAGTCTGGCAGTCAATGAGAAACACACCACTGCTCCAGGAATGTCACAATGGAAGAATTCAACTATAAATTCAACGTTTGTTTTTACCCTCAGTCATGTATGGATCCCACAAAAGGAATGTTTGTTTTATAGTTTGTAAATATTATTTCCAGTATTTTTTGCCTGCAATAAATTATTTATAATGTGATTGTTTTTACTGAGTCTTTGTGTGAAATGCATTGATCAGATAGGTCATTGGTTTAACAAAGGAAGTATTAGCACGGCCCATTTAGGACACTTCATACGAAACAATATGAACGTCTCTTTTGAGTTGAAATCAAATACTTTTTCTATGTACACAAAAGGCCTGTTTCTCTCAAAATTAGTTCACAAATGTGTTTAAATCTGTGTTAGTGAGCACTTCTCCTTTATCTATATAATCCATCCACCTGACAGGTGTGGCGTATCCAGATGCTGATTAGACAGCGTGGTTATTGCACTGTGTGCCTTAAGATGGTCACAATAAAAGGCCACTAAAAAAGGTGCAGATTATGAAACCATTCAACTATTGGTACAACATGTGTCAGCCTACAGATAAAACCTCACACCTTGTTAGACCTCGTGTCCTGTCCGACACAAACAATCCAGAGACTGTATAGTACTTAGTCTGTGGAGAGTAGTAGCAATGAGGCTACCAAGATACAAACAAAACAAAAAGTCCCTATTCCTGACTCCCTGCCTGCCAGCTGAAAACTCCCTGCTGATGAATCTGTGTATCAGCTGTTGTTGTGAAGGAGAGGGGGGAGTTGTTACTCCACGTAGGCCTGATCCTGACCCTCTGAGTACTGAGTGTGTGTGTATGTGTGTGTCTATGACCACCTACATATATGCTGGAGGTACGCGCCGGTAGGGGAGGCGGAATGGCTTATCATCCGTGAGCTCAAGATCAAGTCGTCATGTTGGCCGGGCACCAAGCTGAGGGAAAAAGTTGATATTCAGGATGTAAATGTTAATGTTGTAAACATGAGGTCTTGCTGAGGATTTAGTTTTAAACTTTTGGTTTGAATTAATAAATGTTTTTATTTTGTACATACATTGTTGTTAAACTAAATACTGGAAGTAGAAAAGAAAACATTGGAAACAAAGTTAAACCCTTCATGTATTCTTAGTTTTTTTTAGCATGTGGTCAATATCAGGCGTGTTACTATTGTTCGTTTCTACCCTGGTCCTTTGTTTTCTTTTCATGTTCTGTACCTTAAGTTGTTCTGGTAGCTTCCATTGTTCATGAAGAAACAGCACTTTGTATGATTGTTGCCTTATTTACTGTACCTCAGTATCTGTACCTCAGTATCTGTATTCATTGTTTGCGTTTTTATACATTAAAGTTCAGTTTGCAAAGCGCCAAGAGCTGTATTACGCCTATCCTTGTGTTGCCCGGCCAACATGACGACTTGATCTTAGGCACAAATGTGATCAGATTTCTCATGCATCAGCTCAAAACAACCAATGATTATTGGCGTCTTGTATCCAGTGGCAATCTTCTTCCAGAGTGTGAGCAGTTCTTAAATCTCATGGCGAACTCATCCCGGTGGAGAGGCAAGGAAGTGTAAAACTCCAGCAGTCAGTCACCCTGTTGGCGAGGCAAGAACATCTAGTCTGGGGTAAATTGCCAAAGAATGTCCCCATGTCACCGGGTAGTACAGTGGTTGTCGAGCCCACCTCGTCCAAATCTATGCCTCGTAATATCATGGTCGGACGTGTCATCACACCCTTGTGGGGTGACAGCTGGGTGCCCATGAAAGTTTCAAATGTGTCAGACAAACCTATCACCTTGAAAAGCAAGCTGGCGGATGAAGATTTTGAAGTTTTTCAAGGTACTAGCCAACCTGAAAAAGCAGAGCCAGAGAAGGGACAGAACGAGTCCGCAGACCTCAAACATCGACTACAACAGGTCGGGCTTAGTGAAGTTGATAGACCAATGCAGCACTAGCCAGGTAGGGAAGGAGAAGTTGGTCGGCTATGTTTATGTGTACTGGGAGACACTGCTGTGTACCCTGAGTGTAGCGTGTAAACCATGTTAAATCAAGGCCTGCGTATACCGGGGGTCAGGCAAACAATAACAAAATTATACCGGGAACTGTTTTCAGGCACTTTACCGTCATGTCTGTGAGAAAAGGGCTTCTGACAGATGGGCTACTTACTATGAGACTAGCGGACATGCTAGATAGCTAATGTTGGTAATGGAAACCAGTCTAGCTTAGGTTGCTCCAGAAGAAGTTAGCCAGGCGAGCTAGCCGCCTTGTCGAGCAGTGAACAGCAGTTACAGTTGCTATATGAGGTAGGTCTTATAGCTATAAATGTATTATAGCTCCCTAGTGGGAAATAACCACTAGAACGACCCTCCAAGTCAGAGTTCCAACTGGGAAACTCGGACCAGTATGAAGATCCCAGAGTTAAAGAGTTGTGACATTCTACTGTCACCTTTCACCTTCTTGTCAGAAAACAGACGCTGATTTAGACATTAATGCTAAAACAATTAATAATACCTTAATTTGTATAGCGCCTTTCTTACAAAGTGCAACAAACAGTAGCCTATTCATCTTTCTGTACAATTTCAAGATATTTAATTATTAACAATCACATGTGTATGTATGTTTGTAGTTTGTTAACGTTCATTATGGATTGCTCATTGGTTGAAGAATTGTTCCCACTTCATGTGTATGTATGTGTGTGTGTGTGTTTCATCTCTCTGTGTGTGAGGCCTCTGTAGGGTTTGAGTGGTCATCGGGGTGTGTGATAAGTGTCTGCTCTGCGTTGAGTGGAATGTTTTGAATAAAAGCCAAATGATTTAAGTTGAACACATTACCCCAGTTTAGGCGGTTTAGCCCACAACTAACACAAGCTGTTCTTTAACCCTGTCACGGCGGTGATTGGTGAATACATACAGTACAGTAGAATACATTATACAACACTCCTGTGGATACGCTTTTCTGGATGGGATCTTAAGCGATCTGGTGTCCGAATTTACGAACGCGGCCAAGTACTACTACTAGCTACACGAGCTTGCAAGCGGACATTAGCTACCCAAACGGCAGGGCCCTCTCTCTACCCTGCACCCACCGGGTATCTTGAACAAGCATGCTTTGAAACTAGCCACTTTTAAGCTCATGTTTTCTCGGCAAAAACACACAAACAAGTCCACATGTCCCCATATAACCTCGCAATGTTAGCTAGGTAGCAACTATCCATGCCGCCAAACCGGCTTCAACCTCTGCTGCTAGCTGTGGAGGCGCAGTGGTGTCCCAGACAAAAGATAGACGTTGGACGAACTTCTTCCGTGTTCTGAATCTGGAATAATACGGTATTTTATATATATATATATATATATATATATATATATATATATATATATATACTCACATACTACATACCTATACAAACTAAGGATATGTCAACAAACACCTTATCTGTCACTGAATTAGCTATTTGTTTGATCAGAACTTCCTTTATTTTTCGAACAATGCAATTATCATAGGAGCTGCTAGCTAGCTGCCATCCCAGAGTAAGGCCCTGGGTGATGAGCTCCAGGATGGCCAAAGACCAAACATGTTTATTTGTTATTTTCTATCATGTTATCTTCACCAGGGAACACACAATACAGGCAGACAAACACAATACGATACAATAAACCTTTTGACAAATTCATTAAGTCTCTCCTGATTGAAATACTTTGACTTGAATCTTGACGGTTCAACATGATTATAACATGTTAAATGTCACTTGGCTAAGAAGAATCTGAATGTCTCTTTAAAAGTCATCAAGGCTATATAGGGTTACCCATCCCCATTATCTGCAGACAGCATCACGAGAGCCTTCAGAACAGTCAAGTTACATTCGTGAAAGCATCTCTACATTATATTATAGATGTTATGGCCTCTGGTCGTGACATGCGCGCTGATACTGCATCACTTCTCTTCTTAGTTTTAAGCATGCACCAGTTGTGTTTCTGGTGCCAACGTGTGTTATGGTTGGGGACATTTTCAGGTCATACCCGTGAGGGCTAATACCGCCGAGACCTCACGTTGACAACCAGTGAAGGACCACTAGGACAGACGGGGCGTCTTGGATTCGCTCTGAGGAGGACCAGGGAGAGAAATGCACCGAGCTTTCGGTACAAAGGCTCTCTCCCTGTAGAGGCAAATTCATATAGCGAGAGGACACATTCTACTACTGCATGTATCACAACATTCTACTACTGCATGTATCACCTATTAATGTGTCTTAATACTGTACAATGTACATATTGTGTAGCTAACTCTCAGAGAGCAAGTGGAGTGTTGTGCGTGCACATGAAACTACTATGTGCTGGCTGGAGTTTTTCAGTCCACCAAAATACACATCAGTAGTCTAGTCTATTCAAGCGTACAATATTAACATAATACCCTCTTTTATTTTATTATTAGAATTTAAAGAGTAAAATAACTGTTAATTTTCTTTACGTTATGTAGGCCAAGTTCATTGATTAATTCATTGGAATATACATTGTGTTGAATGTTGTTTAGTTTATCCCTGATACAGGACCACCCGTTTCATTGTGTTGAATGTTGTTTAGTTTATCCCTGATACAGGACCAGCCGTTTCATTGTGTTGAATGTTGTTTAGTTTATCCCTGATACAGGACCACCCGTTTCATTGTGTTGAATGTTGTTTAGTTTATCCCTGATACAGGACCACCCGTTTCATTGTGTTGAATGTTGTTTAGTTTATCCCTGATACAGGACCACCCGTTTCATTGTGTTGAATGTTGTTTAGTTTATCCCTGATACAGGACCACCCGTTTCATTGTGTTGAATGTTGTTTAGTTTATCCCTGATACAGGACCACCCGTTTCATTGTGTTGAATGTTGTTTAGTTTATCCCTGATACAGGACCAGCCGTTTCATTGTGTTGAATGTTGTTTAGTTTATCCCTGATACAGGACCAGGGGGGATATCAGTTTGTCTCGGTATCTCGAAACATCTTTTCTACAAATACAACTTTGCAACTGCAGATACAGAGCAACATCACTGGATCAAACTTCAGCTTTTAAAAAGGAGAATGGACGACTTGCAATTCATGGACAGCTTAATCGGAAAACGGATCAAGTTAATGCTGAAAACAGCAACTTTCCTCTGAGTTGTTCAGCGGATCAACGTAAACAAAACGGTGCTTTTAGAGGATGGCAAGACAAATAACTGTCTTTTTCCCCCACATTTTGTCCCGATGTTCCACTGACTTTGCTTGGAAGAAACACGTGTTCCACTCAGCTATCGTTAGCCAGGTAGCTAGGCTAGCAGGAGGTGCAACGCATGTGGAGAGGCCGGGTGTCCAAAAACGGCTATTTTTTAAATGTATTTATTTATTTGCAATGATGAGTGAACCAGCTAGTAATTTATTGCTGTGGATTTATCTCTTTCAGTCGTTAATGTGGAGAATGGAAGGACATTTCCTGGGGTGATGCTGTTTTTTGGACATGAGATTCTGAACGGTAAGTCAAGGTGATGCGGTTATACCCTGTCATACCCTGTCCCTGTCCAATCAGGTCTCTATCACGCAGCTCCTATGGTACCTCTCTCTCTCTCTCTGTCTGTCTCTGTCTCTCTGTCTCCAAAAAGCGAAATACAGCAGAACAATAGAACAGAACTCTCTCTCTCTGTCTCTGTCTGTCTCTGTCCCTCTCTCTCTCTGTCTCTGTCCGTCCTGTTAGGGGTTAGGACCAGAGGATGGACCAGCCGTTTCTCCCACAACAGATACATGCTGATACTGCATCACTTCTCGTTAGTTTTAAGCATGCACCAGTGGCGGCTGGCCGATAGAGGGCGATGGCATGCACTGTCTTCTTACCTTTGACTGATTGTTCGTGTTTCCTTTGAAGTTGTCACCACTTACATTTACACCTAATGTTATTTTCAGCTGTATTAAGTTTATTGTAAAATGTATATTGTGGTATGTAGATCCACCTTCCTTTGTTCTGTTATCCATTTTGGCCTTGTTATGGTTGTGATGTTCTCAATGTGTATTGTTGTTTGTCTCCTGTTTGTCTGTGTTCTGTCATGGTTGGGTCCTTTATTGTTTCTCCTGTTATTATGTCATATGTCTTGTTCATATACATAATTATGTATTATGTAGTGTTGTTAGGACCCCCTCGAAAACGAGATGGCACATCTCAAGGGGTTTGATCCTAATAAAAGAAATGTAACTTTAACTGATAGATAGGTAATGATGATTCCAGGCACATTACTGAAGATGTTTCTTCTTGCTCTCCACGCTCGCTATTCTGTTTTGTTGTGGCTTTATGTGGCATTTTAGGTTTACACTGACAACACGGCTTTCACTACATATTCCACTCATCCATACATACACCACTGATGTACTGATTGACACACTCCATTTAATATATGTTAAGAAGTTACTTTGAATCTTGAGTTAAGTAATACATTTTTTGTTAAATCTTTTTTCCCACTCCGGTCTCGGTCTCCCTCATTGTGCTCCACCTTTAGAGCCAAAGGTGTGACACCAACCACCAATCAAATTGAAAATAAGAAGAAGTAGATGAGACATTCCGAAAGCAGTTTCGACCGAGAGGAATAGGCAGGTGCACACCTGTTCACAGGCTCGTGTCGGAAATGTTTGTGCTTGGTTGAAGCCGTGTTGCAGCGTTTCACTGAACTGTGTCGGCTTCTGTGTACATGCATTTCTTTTTTACTACAGTAAACATTGAATCCAAGAAAAGAAAAAAAATCAAAGTAAACATTGTCAACAAGAATGAAGCCCTGCATTTTTATAACTTTATATTTGTTTCTCTCTTAGGCAAGTCTTATGCAATACCACACATAACTTACTAGCTAATGCTAGCTAGCTAACACGGCTAGCCCAACCCAAGTAACACAAGACAAACCGTTAACTAACTGTACACAGTAGCAACAACACAACTTACGGCCTCTCCACATGCGTTGCACCTCCTGCTAGCTACCTGTCTAACGTTAGCTGAGTGGAACACGTGTTTCTTCCAAGCAAAGTCAGTGGAACATCGGGACAAAATGTGGGGGAAAAGACAGTTATTTGTCTTACCATCCTCTAAAAGCACCGTTTTGTTTACGTTGATCCGCTGAACAACTCCGAGGAAAAGTTGCTGTTTTCAGCGTTAACTTGATCCGCTTTCCTCTTAAGCTGTCCATGAATTGCAAGTCGTCCATTCTCCTTTTTAAAAGCTGAAGTTTGATCCAGTGATGTTGCTCTGTATCTTTCGAGATACCGAGATAGACGAAAAGAAGACAAACTCAAATGATTCAGCCACGTCTAATGGTGGCCTTGTTATCCAAAGCAAAGTCGTCTCATAAATACGCTGACCTCTAACCTCGGCGTGTTCATTTGTCTTCGCGCCGAAAATGAAAATCAGACAGACGGCAACGAAAGTCAATGGGCAGGTTTCACTAGACCAGTGGTTCCCAACCTTTTTGGACTCAAGGCCCACTTAAAAATCTCAAAAGTATTCGCGGCCCACATAGGCATTTTACGCACGCGTACATTTTGGTTGGTGAAGCTGTGGAAGTTAGACGTTTTGAAAACGTCCATGTTTTGAAGATATTAACCACAAAAAAACAACTATGTACCGGTAACTCTTTTCTCTACTTTGTCTCGGCAGTCGGCGAACGCGATTAGATTTAATATTGACGAGAAGTTCAAGACGATCTTGTCTGAAGTTTGGATTCTGGTAGTGACGTAGGATCCTGCCGGTTGGAGACCCCGCCGGTTGGGCGACCACTACCTTCCTGAACCCGTACAGGTACAGCTGGTTGGTGAAGCTGTGGAAGTTAGACGTTTTTAAAACGTCCATGTTTTGAAGACGTCCATCAAACGGCTGCTGCTTGGGAGACAGCAGCTCAGCCTCGAACAGCTGCTGGTCGATGATCACACATTCACCACTGGTGTCCCAGCGGATCGATGTGTATTTGGGGTTATTGATGAGACGCCACATCTTAGCGGCGAAGTTGTTGGGGTTTATGGGGATCATGGTCCATATTGGGTCCATATTTGATATATTCTCATATATCTGTTGAGAAACAAAAAATTGTGGACAGAAGTTCACTATAATACATGAAATCAGAATGCCTAAATGACGTGTAATTCTGGAAATGTTGGAAATTAAACCAATTATGTAGTTTCATTTGAACGTATTTCACTCCGGCCGGGGAGAAAACGGACTATGTTGACTAGCACAACAAGTTCTCTAGCGATTAAGCTAACAGTAGCTAACAGTTTATCACAACAACTCAACAACAACAAACTCACAACAACTCACTCTAAACCAGCCGATTTATACGACGATATCTGTATTGTATTGCCATGTTTGTATTCATTTAATTACCTCAGAGGCAGTACCGTTAACAGTGTTCTACCGTTAGCTTGGCAGCAGCTTTAGTGGCGGTGCACGTCATTACACACCAGGAAGTCGACGCTAAGCGCATGCGCAATGAGTGAAACGGCTGTCAATCACACTGGACTGGCTGTCATCACCTGTGGTAAGTACAGCTACCTTCATATAATGGATCCATATTGTTCATATATATTATACGTCTTCGTAGTGTTCGATAGGTGCCAGTGCTACCCGTACTACCTCATCAAATACCAAGACTTGCCGTTGGTGATAAACATCCTCTGAGTGAGTGTGTGAGGATCCTCGAGATGTGGGTCTGTTGTTCACTGGTAGATGTTCGCTCCAGACTCCAAAAGATGTATTTGTAATAAAGTGATCTTTTGTATACTTTTCTAAAACCGGGTCTCTGACTATTCTGTGGCCTGTACCTGCAAGAAGGGAATCCCTGTTCATGATAATCAGCCCGTCAGGCTTACCTGGTTCATATGACTAGATTATTTAGGTGAAAGTCCTAAGGTGGCGTTGTCACACCTTGTAATTTTAGGCCCCCAGTTGGCCGGGTAACACATGCACGACAGTCAGGGACATGTGAAGCGTGCGCCGTGCTCTGCGCTGATGCGGGGGCGGCCGACGCTGCCGAGGGGCAGGAGGATTGGACGACCAAGTGATGGTAATTGATGGTACACGGGTACGGCCAGACGCGGCGCTCGCTCCCCCATATTTTACGTTGGTTAGGGACAGGTTATATAGAGTGAGTCATGACACTCGCAGGGAAGAGAATGGCCCAATCTCCTACTCCAACAGCTACGCCATGGTGTCAGATGTCAGCAAAGTCAGACACATGTTCCTGGCCAAGGTGCTGGTGGGAAAGGGGAGCGTGGGGAAGACCAGGTACCTCCGCCCTCCACCCCAAGAAGGATTACGACCTGTACGACTCCTGCGTGGATCACCTGCCCGACCCCTCCGTCTTCGTAGTGTTCGATAGGTGCCAGTGCTACCTGTACTACCTCATCAAATACCAAGACCTGCCGTTGGTGATAAACATCCTCTGAGTGAGTGTGTGAGGATCCTCGAGATGTGGGTCTGTTGTTCACTGGTAGATGTTCGCTCCAGACAGACCGATTGAAGCTTTGTCTGACCTGTTACCAAGAAAGTAGTGTTCATCCAGTCCATTGCGTGAGCTTAGAATGATACGGTTCTATCTCCGTTTAGGGTAGTTCAGAGATATTGAGCGTCAAAGTTTGTATGTTTTGTGAGATGGAACCTTTGTATTTGATTAATTACTAACTCAAAAATGTCAACATTTTAAAAATAACACCACACAGGCATTAATAAACACCTAATGGATCAGATTATGTAAAAAACTCAATTTTGACAAAAATGGAGATAGAACCGTATAATTCGTAATGTCACGAATGGACAATGTTAGTTGAACTATCGACCAAAGCTTCAAGTTTGACTTAAAATCCCAAAAACACATCTTAGACTAGATATGTGCAATATGAAGTTTATTCCAGATGTGTGTGATGTACGTGTTTTACTGTTTCACGTTTTATAAAGAGAGACTGGGCCGGTTTCACAGACAAAAGGCTCAAGACTAATCCTAGACTAAAAAGCATCTTCAACAGAGCTTTTACATTGAAAGTGTGATTCAGTCCAGGACTAGGCTTAAGCCTTGTTTGCGAAACCGGCCTTATATGTGAGGAAGGGTTTATACGGATACTTTCTAATATCCAGTACTAAGACAAAACTATCATTTTGATTAAAAGTTCTACAAAGTCTTTAATCATTGTTCTTAGCTAAATAATGTGTACTGTTGAAAGGCATGTATGTGAAGTTCTACATGCGGTCTTTAAAAAAAAGTGATTCAAGAGTAAAGCTGTTGCGTTATTGAAAATAAATTGCTTTTACAAATAGGATTCATCATTCTCATTCTCATCAAAAACAAAGTAGCCTTGTTCACGTACAATAACTTCATTTATTATTTACAGTAATATTTCTGAAATCTCTCTTCTCCCAAAAAGTAAAATAGGTAGGTTATGAATGGAATGCATTTTACCAAATGTTTCTTGTAGTAAAATCGCACAGTACATCATGTATCATGTTAACATCTTTTGTACAAACAGTTCCATATTTTTAATAGAATCACTTCTTAGGAATTAAGTTATTTTCCAGAACATTGTAAAGCACATCTTCCCTTAGGGTACTGGCAGGCAAATAGTCAGTACTTTAGAAACATAATCCTGCAGGACTTCAATTCTCCAAGATGTTAGATGAGAAAAGTTTAGTCTTCCTAAATGATGGCGCAAAAACAAGCAGCTCCGGTTTAAGTTATTCTAACGACGTGTTTATTGTTTGGTGTGCAGGAGAACGTGAACCCGTGAGGGTAACAAATAAAAACACGCTTCCTCAAACATGCATCCCTGGTGTCCGGCTCCCTCTGTGCACTGAACTCGTTACAGTGGCGCCCGACGTGAGGCACAGAGGAGAGTCGGACCCAGCACCACCAACACCACGGGTGGGCGTGGTCATGGAGTCACCCCTGGGGCACATCCTGGCCCACCTGGCGCAATTGCAAGAACAGCAGGCAGCGGGTCAGCCACGAGGCGCTCGTGGACATGGCGCGCGCCCAGGCCGAGGACCGGGCAGACCTCCGAGCCCTCATCCGCGGCCGGGAGTGGAACGGGGACCGTGGCGTGGCAGGCGGCGGGACCCGGATCCGTATGCAGCCGACGACAGAGGGGGACGACCCGGAGGCCTACCTCGAGACGTTCGAGGGGGTGGCCCGGAGCAGCGGGTGGCTGGAGGAGGAGTGGGCCGACCAGCTCCGGCCCCTGCTGACCGGAGAGGCGCAGCTCGCGCTGCATAGCCTCCCGGCGGTCGGCCAAGCCAACTACACAACGGTGGTCAGGGCCATCCGGAACCGGCTCGAGCTGAGCCCGGAGGAGCACCCGCGCCGGTTCCGTGCCCTGACCCTGGAGGCCATTCCTGTACGGCCAGCGGCTGCTGGACCAGGCTCGGCGTGGAGAGGTTCGTGGGGGGGCCTGCCGGCGCGGACCTCTGCCTGGGTGGCCTGCCACCGCCGTTGGCGTGGCCGAGAACCACCTGCCCTCTCCAGACCTGAGGGCGGCGGGTCGACCGCCTGGTGCTGTACCTGTCGGCGCCCTCCGGTTCTGCCGACAAG
Source organism: Nansenia antarctica (assembly GCF_963989245.1). NCBI lineage: Eukaryota > Metazoa > Chordata > Actinopteri > Argentiniformes > Microstomatidae > Nansenia > Nansenia antarctica. The sequence continues at coordinate 11,862,897 of NC_137684.1, forward strand.
TACATACAAGTCAGTACTGTAATGCATGTTTGTTTCTCTAGAGTTGAACGAATGCCACATGGAGGTGGGAGGGTTGCTATATTTACACCAGCACAAGAATCAGGGACAGAGTCATTGCTGACAATGTCAACTTTGAGAACATTGACAATGTCAGCTTGGCCACAATAGACAGAGTTCTCCGGCGCCAAAGGGTGCGCATGAAGCAGGCCAATAGGGTACCCTTTGAGCGCAACTCTGATCAAATCAAAGACCTGCGTTACGAGTATGTGCAAGTAAGTATACATCCATGTTCACAGTACAGTGGGTGCACATACTGTGTTGCTCAGTGGCCTACAGTACTACTGTACAATACTGTGCTACTGTATTGACTGTTGTTCTGAACACCTGAACACTTTCACATTTTCACAGAGGATATTCCGGTTGGACTCGATGGCCAGACCTCATGAGTACATCTTCCTGGATGAGGCTGGGTTCAACCTCATGAAACGAAGGCGAAGAGGCCGTAACATCATTGGCCAAAGAGCTATCGTTGAGGTTCCTGGCCAACGCGGGGGTAACATCACTCTTTGTGCTGCCATGAGTTCAGAGGGGGCTTGTCCACCGGCATACTGTCCTTGGCTCATACAACACCCAACGTCTCCTCACCTTCCTGGCAGAGCTACGAGACATCCTCCTGGACCGCTAGCAACAGAATCCTGGGCCTGCACATCATCCCATTTATGTTATCATTTGAGACAATGTTCGTTTCCATCGAACGAACCAGATAAGAGTGGTTTAACATCAACCAACAATTCCTCAATGCCTGTCTGCCACCCTACTCACCTTTCCTCAACCCCATAGAGGAGTTGTTCTCGTCATGGAGGTGGAAGGTGTATGACCGCCAACCATACACAAGAGAGAACCTTCTCAGGGCTATGGACCTGGGGGGTATTCCACGAACGTTGATTAGTACATCGGCGATAAAAATAAATGCCGCGATCAGGCAACTTGGGATTGGAATTCAAGCCTCAGGTGATTCCTCGAACGAGGATCAGCCTTGTGTCATCAGTGTTCACAGAACACCGGCTTAGAAATCCTCGATATGGGCGCGTGGCCGAAGATATAAAGAGCCCAGAAGAGCCGATAGTCGAAATGAAGATACAATGGCAAAAAAAACTGAAAAAACCCCTCGTGCCTGCTCTTTCAGTAGGGCAGAGCAACTTTTAATTGTTGAGCTATTATGACGAGGAAAGGCCCGTCATCTCTCGCAAAGGCAGCACTGCCGTAGTGAATAAAGCCAGGGAGATGGCGTGGCAACGAATTGCGGACGGGTTAAATGCGTAAGTGATATAGCCTACCTATTGTTTTATTGTCATCTTGTAATAAATGAACATTCACTACTGTGATCTTATCAGTCTCAATAATATATAATATAATATAATAATATCAGATGTATGTTTAAAATGATGGTGTAGACGCACTTACCACAACTGACATAACTACAATGCATTTACTCTCAATTAGTCTGGGTGAGGTGTTTGAAGCCTTTCTCACCTAGTAATGATGTTCTTCTAGTATTGTAACTGCCAATGACCAGAGACTGTCTTAGCATAGATTACTTCTTCTCATGATTACTGATGGATAGATGATTCACTTATGTATGTGTCACTTTGGATGAAGGCTTCTGCTAACATGTCATGTAAATGTGAAATGTAGTAACCCTTGGCTTACATTAATTATTCTGTTACATCTCAACCGGAGCCATCCCAGTGGCGAGGTTCGCACCTGTCAGCAGGTCAAAATCAAATCTAAAAATATTTTCCAGAGTGGTAAGTAGCCTATAATGAAATGTGAAATGTCCTTGGTCAAGTAGTTGTTGATCTGGAAATATGTCCCTTTTTAGCGACAAAAAAACTGGCTGACGCCGCTGCCACTGGTGGGGGACCTCCACCGCAGGACCTCACCTCTGCGGAGGAGTGAGTCCTCGGGCAGAACCGGGCCCGACCTACGGTTGAGGGAATAGAGGGGGGGACCTCATCAGACGTCCCTCCCCAAGGCAACGTTTCTCAATATGTGCAAGGTATTATCTACTACTCTTCCTCAACAGATCAGTCTCTCAATGGCAAAAACTAATGAGTCTTTATCTTTCAGTGAAGAGAAACATCATTACACTTATTGATCCTCCTCAAGACCTATACCCTGACCTATGTGTGAGTCGTCCTTGCTTAGCAAAAATACCATGCATCTTATGCAATTCTTTCTTTTGCTTTAACTGCAGTGTTTTGTATTTGCAGGGAGATGGCCCCAGCACATCTAGGGCGCTGGAGGAGGACACAATCTCAGCCTTTACAGAAGTGGCAGAGGTAAAACCATTTAATGTGGAAAGTTGTGGATGTGTCTGCATTCTTTAAATTATGTGAAACCCAACAACTTTTTTGCAGGACCAACCAAGCACAAGCAACCAAACACCAAGTACTGAAGTAAGTAACTACTCATATTGCTATGCTATTACATCTAGAGGGTCTGCTACTCTGACACAATTTCCCTTTCAGTCCGTCCGTTCCCTGTATTCCAAGTATCTTGCAGGAGAGATCGAAATACAGGGAATGCGCAGGAAGCAATTCAAACTGAAAAGAAAGAAGCTCAAACTTGAAATCGACTTACTGGAAGGCCAGTTGGAGAAGCAAGTAAGCATACATTTAAACAGCAGAAGGTCATGGTCTGGACTGAAATTTAATGTTTCTTTTTTTTGCCTTCACAGAGACAACAGAAGGACTAAAAAAATAAATTCAAAAACAACTTTGACATGCCATTTTCAGTGGTGGAGGATGAAGGATTTATAGGGTTTGTCCAGAAACTCGATCCTTCCCACAAGACAGGCGCTGAAAATTAAGGTGGCCTCCAGATATGAGGAGGCCAAGGCCAAGGTGTCCCGTGCCCAGTTAGTGAGCTTTACATCAGACGTGTGGACTTCCATGAATATGGACGCATATCTTGCCGTCACCTGCCACTTTATCGCTGGTGAGGACTGCAAGCTCTCCACCGTGCTACTGGGGGTGGCCACATTCCCTCAGACGCACACAGCAGAGCATATGAAGGAGGCCAAGAGTGTTCTGCTGAAGGACAAGGTTCACTGCCTCATCACCGTAACAACGCCTCCAACATGATTTCCTGTGCAGAAGCTGCTGGGAGTACGCCATGTCCCGTGTTCCGCTAACAGCCTCAACCTGGTCGTGAAGAAGGGCCTGGACCTCACACCTGAGCTGAAAGACATACGTTTGAGAGCCAAAAGGATTGTAGCCTACTTCAAGTCTAGTAGCACAGCGAAGGAGAGACTGTCCATTTTTCAGGGCCAATTGTGAGTCCCCAAGCACAAGCTGATCCAGGAGGTGGACACGAGATGGAACAGCACCTACCTGATGCTACAGAGGATGAAGGAGCAGCGCCTGTCGGTGGGAGCGGCCCTGGCCAGCCTGAGCACAGACATCCCTGCTCTGACTAGTGGGGAATTTGATTTGATGGCTGAGTGCCTTGATATATTGTCACCATTTCATCGGGCAACCTTAGAGCTGTCCGAGGAGAAAAGAGTCTCGGCATCAAAGGTGATATTTTTTATAATATTTTTTATTCCAGTATAGAAGATGTCATGTACATTGAAAAAGGCATGAATATTTTCTGTTTTTCTCCCTCCCCTCAACCCACCCCTCCCTCTCAAACATGTCTGCATCAAAGGTGATACCTATAATAAGAATAATGCAGCACAAGGTGTCGGAGAAGTGTGGTCGGATGACCAACCCTGCTGCCTCACAGCTGGACCTGCACCTGGTCCGGCTCCTGACGGCAAGCTACGGTGTGGAGAACGTTGGGGTCCTGGCATTGGCCACGCTGTTGGACCCCCGTTTTAAAACATTTGCGCTCAGGAGGCTGTGAAGAGGTTGACTGCTGTTTCTGCCTTATTACATTACACAGTCCTGTGTTAATACTGCTTTGTCTCTCCATCTCTCATCTCACTGACTGCTTATCAGAATACACAGATTCCATTGGATGAGTAGCATCACGTGAGATGATTTTTGGGCCGCTAAACCAGTACCGTAAAGGCTAGAAAAGCTGCACAGATTAAGATAGAAACGCTCCGTCAAAATGTAATAATTCTCAATAATTCATGGGTTATAGGTCTGGGTCCAGATAGGAAGGTGTTTGGGTCCGGGCCCTGCTGAGTGTGCTTCAGCTATTCAGAGCACACAGAACGCACCTTCAACCTCACAGGTAAATACCCTTTCCTTTGCACTGTGTATTTCAACAGCAGCACATTGTATGTCCTGAACAAATTCCTCCCAGAGGACCACAAAGTTAATTTTATTTATTTTATCTTTCTCTCAGCAGCCAACCTCAGCACAGGAAATGCCTGCCGCCGAAGAGACAGACGACTTTTGGGAGCTTCTGGACACTCGAGTTGGTTGGTTGCAAAACATAGTCAATTGTTGAGGATCACATAAAAAGCTGTCAATTTGACAACTAGGCTAATTGTTGTGTTTCCTGCAGGTGCAGCACATAATGTACAAAGCCCAACAGCAGACGCCACGGTGGAGGTGCAGCGGTACCTGAGCGACCCCTACCCGCTGAAATACTGGGCCACACATTAGACCATATATGTGAACTTGTACAAGCTGGCCACCAAATACCTACATATGCCAGCAACCTCTGTCTGTCTGTCTGCGAAAGGGTTTTCTCAAAAGCGGGACATTGTAAGCAAAAAGAGGAGCCGTCTCAGTCCCAGCACTGTGGAGCAAATAGTTTTCCTTAATAAAAATGTGTAGGCTTGTCGAAGCTGATGTGGGATGAGTCCGATCCATTTCTCTAACACCAAACATGCCATCCAGACTATTGTCTCCCACCGGACTCCCACCACCACAAATAAGGTAACACATGGCGCAAATATGAGAAATGGGTACTAAGTATTCCCTCAAATCAGTCCCAGTGTAAAAATGACATCTCCATGGCAATTTTGAATATCAGGTCGCTATCGAACAAAAAAACATTTATCATAAATGATCTCATTTGTGATAGAAAACTCGACTGTATGCTACTCACAGAAACCTGGCTAGATACAAATGGAGCAGCAGCCCTTATTGAGGCATCTCCCCCAAACTACAGTTGTTTTCCAATCAATCAGAAATGGAAAAAAGGGGGGAGGAACAGCTACCATAGCTTCAAATAATCTAAACTGCAAGAGCATATCCTTTGATATATTCTCCTCTTTTGAATATCATGCCACAGTTATGGCATGCCAACCACCTATTCTAACGGTAACTGTATACAGGCCGCCGAAACCAGCCCCTACCTTCCTACCTGACTTCTCTGAGTTCCTATCCATTATCCATCCCAATTATGATAGGATTATTATCACTGGAGATTTAAATTTTCATGTTAATAATGAGGCTGACTTGAGGGCTAAGGATTTTATTGACCTCTTGATATCTATGGATTTTATCCAACATGTCAATGAACCCACTCACAATCATGGCCATACCCTTGATCTTGTGATTACAAAGGGTCTTGAGGTCTCAATATCAGGTATCAGCGACCTGGCCATCTCTGACCATTACTGTATTTTCTTTACCATTGTAACACGTAAAGCTGAAAGCAATGCTGAACGTGTTGTTAAAAAACGTTATCTTACCCCTGCAGTGGCTGAGAATTTCAAAGCTTTAATGAACAGTAATCACACAACTCCCACGTTATATGAAAACGACTTAGTAATTACCTTTAACAATAAAGTAAAAATGGCCCTAGACTCCCTGGCACCTACCAAACTAAAAAAGGTTGGAGCCAAGAGGAGAGCACCATGGCGTAACAGTGAAATACATCTCCTAAAGAGAACATGTAGGAAAGCTGAGCGCAGATGGAGAAAGAGCAAATTACAGGTTGATCAGAATATTTTTAAAGAACATCTATCTGCCTTTAATTTGGCAATGTGAAATGCTAGGAAAAATCACTTCTCAAATATAATATCTACAAACAAGAATAACCCCAGGGTCTTGTTTTCGACAATTGATTGCCTTGTAAACCCTGCTCCTAGAACACTAGACGGCGCAGCCTCTGTCACCAAATGCGAGGAATTTGCAGCCCACTTCAGGGATAAGATAACAAATATTAGAATGTGTATTACTCAGGAAAGACTAGTTTGTGTAACACTGTAGACCCGCCACCACAGAACATGACTATGAGCATGTTCACCATGATTAGTACTGAAACATTTAGGTAAAATTGTGTCACAGCTTAAACCGTCTACGTGTCCTCTTGACCCTATTCCTACCACCTTTTTTAAGGACATTTTTGAATCTGTGTCTGATGACATACTAGGCATTGTAAATCACTCCCTACTTAAAGGGATATTTCCAGCGGCGCTTAAAACCGCCCTGGTTAGACCCACCCTGAAGAAAAGTAACCTAGATCCTTCTGATCCAAAAAACTAGACCAATATCCAATCTCACTTTTCTAAGCAACATTTTAGAAAAGGCAGCGTATAAACAACTTCATGAATTCTTAGTCTTAAATAATAGGTATGACCCACTTCAGTCAGGTTTCCGATCATACCACAGCACAGAAACCGCTTTGCTTAAGGTAACTAATGACCTTAGGATAAATGCAGACTCGAAAAAACTCTCGATTCTTGTACTCTTAGACTTAAGCGCAGCCTTTGATACGGTAGACCATTCCATACTTATTGAGAGACTTGAAAACTGGGTTGGCCTCTCAGGTCCGGTCTTAAACTGGTTCAGGACTTACCTGGCTGACCGAGACTACTTTGTAGCCCTTGGTGACCATTAGTCAAAAAATTATAGCACAACCTGTGGAGTTCCCCAGGGGTCCATTTTAGGACCGTTGCTTTTTAGCCTATACATGCTACCCCTCAGTTCTGTTATCAAGAGGCATAGCGTTAACTACCACAGCTATGCTGACGACACTCAGCTTTATATCTCAGTAACTCCCAACGACTACAAGATGATCAACCACCTGATAGATTGTATTGCTGATATTAATATTTGGATGACACAACATTTTCTCCAACTCAATCAAGAAAAAACAGAGGTATTGATCATTGGCGAGAAAACTGGGAGAGAAATTATCAGCACACTTGAAAACACTAGCTCTTAACACTAAGTGTCAGGCTAGGAATCTTGGTGTCATAATTGACCCAGATCTAAATTTTGAAACTCATATTAATAATACTATTAAAACATCCTTCTACCATCTAAGAAACATCACTAAGGTACAATCATTTCTCTCCCAGGCAGACACCGAAAAATTAATGCATGCGTTTGTTACTAGTAGGCTAGATTACTGTAATGCTCTCCTGACAGGTCTCCCCAAAAAAAAGATTAATAGACTACAAATGGTTCAGAATGCTGCTGCTCGTGTCCTTACTAGGACCAAACGAAGAGCGCACATCACACCTGTCTTGAGATCACTACACTGGCTCCCTGTCAGTAAAAGAATAGACTTTAAGATCCTTTTACTAGTCTATAAATCACTGCGATGCACCCAATTACATGGTGGACATGCTCATAAGATACACACCAGCTAGACCCCTAATGTCTAGTGGCACGGAACTTTTAATAGTGCCAGAGGCTAGGACAAAGAGATTTGGAGGATCAGCTTTTAGCATATATGCTCCTAGATTGGGGAACACCCTACCTGAGGGCCTGAGGTTGTCTAAAACTCAGGAAATGTTTAAGCGAGACCTCAAAACCTACTTATTCAATGTCGCCTTTTGCTACTAAGGGAGACATTGGACATTATAGAACTAGGATCACTAGACCATTACACCATACTCGTGTTTTGAGATTTGCTTTGACAGGAAAAAGGACCCGGGTGCTGATGAGGCACTGTCAGCTCCCAGTAGCACCTAGAGCAGTACTGGAACCGGTACAAGGGTGTACCAGGACCACCATCAGGTTGTATTGCTGTCATCTTTATTGTGTTGTTGCATCATAACTGTGCTTAAGATTCTCTTTTGGCAGGACCTGTGCCCATGCTGGATGCAGAACGATGCAGATATAACACTAAATTTATGGACAGTGTGTACGCCGATAATATGCAAGGAACTTTTCCTGGATACATGGTGTACAGGTTTTTCGCCCTTGCTTGTTTGCTTTGTGCCGGTGGTCACCTGCTTGGCCGTCACCTGCTTGGCCGTCCTTGTGCGGGGCCACTTTGGTCTGTGCTTGCTTGGCTGGGCCGGGTGTGCTGGTGGTGGGGAGGGCCGGGTGTGTGGGGGCCCACCGCTGGGTGCTGGTAGGCAAACTGGCTAGTATTCGCTCTGTGTAGAGGGCTGCAAGGGAATTTTCCTGGCTACATAGTGTACAGGTTTTTACTTTTGCCTGCTCGCAGCTCTGTCAGTATTGATTGATTGATTGACTGAAAATGTTCATTGTGTGAAGCGCATTGAGTTGCATCTTGTAAGAAATGCGCTATACAAATACAATTTGATTTGATGATAGGCTAATCTGTCCCACACAACCATGTCCCTCCCACACTTTGCCTGTTCATGTACACAAGCAATACATATGTTATTGTTCACATAAGCACATGTCTGTCCAGTTCCCACAATATAGCCTTGTTTTGCACTCTTTCCCTGTTCCACAAGCACATCCCAACACTGTGGCCCCATTTATGCCATGTTGACCATCTATATCTGCCCCAATTGTCAAACAGCCATGTCCCACACATGCCTAAATGTCGTTCAGATTTGTATCTTTACATATCAGAAATGGACACAACATTTGCATTTATTCATTCATAATATGTATTTATTATAGTCTACTAGACACACCAACGTTTAAGATCGCATATATGGCCACAGACATTGACAGTTTATCACAGCACCTTATTGTATTTTGCCTCAAATTCCTGACTTGTGAATCAGTCGATACAGCCGCCATACCATGACCTGACCAGCAGATGGCATTGTGGAGCTGCTGTATTGACTGCATCGATAGATCAACACTTTTTCCGGCACAATTGTGTCGAACGTGTCAATGCGTCGAAAGCTTCGTTTCCCCCATCACTAGCTGGGCCTGCTGAACCTGTACCTCTCCCACAGGTACTCATCAGAAAAGGCCAGTGGGTTACTTCTGTCCCTGAAGACTCTTGGAGCTGGTGGAAAAAACTCTCACTCTGACCGTTGCTCAGCGTACGTCACTGACGTGCTGGCAGGAGTCTTTTCTAAATAATAAACACGAACAATAATTAATAATAATGCTGCGGCGTCGGCTTCCCCTTCCGGGACTCGCTCGCTGGATCCCCCTTTCGGGTTCTGCTGCTCGTGGTGTAGCGTGTCTCTCCTACTATCACAGGTTCTCCCTGCCTCCTTCTCTCTCCTGCGGGAACAAACACACAGGTTAAATAGACCAGTTGGATAACGAGTCTGATTACTGACACCTGTCCATAATCAGCCCGTCATCCATCCCCCACCAGTCTGGCTCCCTCTGCAGGCCAGAACGTGCCATGCTCCCCACAGTAAGTAATATAGGTGTCTTGTAATCCCATGTGAGATGGGCCAGTGTAGCTATGTGGCACGACACGGAAATAAATCATGCATGCAGTAATTCGTACAGCTAGTATTGTGTATAGTGGCAGCTGTGGGCTATATAGGTGTAGTGGCTGGCTGATGGTGATGTTCATATCTTGCCCTTGACTGTTGAACCGTTAAAATAGATGATTGCTCCATCCACAATTGAAGATGTCAGGTTGACTGGTTGACATCTACAGTAGGCTACTCTCGACCATGGAATTCCTGTTTAAAGAAGATAGCAATGTCGGTATATTATGCAGTCAGGAAATGTGTGCGGTATAGGTATGCTGTGAAGATACGCGGTGTAGGTAGATTAATTAATAGTACCTCGCGACCGATTTAAAAATGTGAAAACTAACGTTATTATTATGACCGGTTTTCTGGAATCGACCACATCACTTAACTTCTCTTCAAAAAAAGAAGACAGGAATAAGGAGAAACAACGAAGTAGCAACGTTAACTTTAGCTCACTCAATAATATGCTTCTATGTAATGATAGCTAGCTATTTTGCTAGCTAGTTAATAGTAACTTTTTGTTGCTAACGTTTTATTTGTTTTTATATTCATTAATGTTAGCTAGCTAGCGTTGTCATAATTTTCATACCAACCCCATGTCAGGTAACCAACCATAGTTTGACAGTTCTTATGTATTGTAAAAAAATCTATTTGGTAAAAATAAGTGGCAGGTACATTTTAGAATCCACCAACTTCTGTGGTGGTACACGAAACTTTTGTTCAAATGAACTAACCACTATGGAGATACCACTAAACGTTGCTGTTTTTTCTCTCTACAGATAGAGATATCGCTGGCGTTGACAGCATCGGAGGCAGTGGGTGCACCCAATCATAAAACGGAGGCTACAACAGGGAGCCTTCCATAATTTGGTGGCAGAGCTAGCTTTAGACCAGGAAAGGCACCGTAAATATTTCAGAATGTCTGCGGTGCAAATGGAGGCCCTTCTCTCTGTGGTGGGACCTGACCTGACGAGGAAGACGACAAATGACAGACAGCCTATTGAGGCCAAACAGGCTGGCTGTAACAGGACGAATTTGGACTAAACGAAGAAGACGCTGCCGTCCCAGCCACACCTGCGCGAGCCCGCACACCAACCCCTCTGACTGGCTGGGGCAAGAAAATGTTTTAACTAAACAGGACATTGATGACGCACTCGTGGCGTACATCACTGCTCCGCCGAAGCCTACAGCCCCCACTGTGAAGACTGCAGCTGAGCTTTTCCTCTTTTTTCTATTATTACCTTCTCCCTTAGGTCTACTTCCCCACTGACCCTCATCTACTACCTGGGCTATAGAGTTACTATTGAAGCGTTTAAATTAACTTCATAATTAAAAACGAGAATAATGGCAGAAAGGAAAAATTCTCAAGCCACTGCGATGGCAGAGGAGAAATTGAAGTCACTCAAAGCATCTCGTAGCGGCAAACTTGGAGCGTGTACACGCATAAATGCTTGTTGATGGGGGAAATGTGGACAAAGTGAATCAGGGTCTTGAGACATTTGATCTGCTTATAAGTGAATTAAAGTTAATGAATGTTGTTGTCAACAATGTTGTCTGATAAATTAAAGGAAAAGGACAGAATGGATTGGTATGAACCAAAGATGGACACACTTAATGATTTTATGACTGAAGTGGGAACATGGAAAATTATTAGATATGCGTCCATATTCATGGAAGTCCACACGTCTGATGTTAAGCTCACTAACTGGGCACGGGACACCTCAGCCTTGGCCTCCTCATATCTGGAGGCCAGCTTAATTCTCAGCGCCTGTCTTGTGCGGAGGATAGGCCTAAATTTGAGGCCTGCTGACTATGATTCCTGTTATTCCTGTCAGTATCTATTTGTTTTTGTTTTTAGAAAACGGACCCTGCCCTTCTGCCTGAGTTTGAGTATGATGCTGCCCAAATAAATGTTATTGTTTAGTGCCGTACGCTTTCGTGGTATTATATTGTGTGAATTATCATCTGTATGTTGTTTTTCTTTCACTCGACTAACCGCCGAGATAATACTTGAGACATGTACTTCCGTAAACTTCCACCTAAAGAATGCTTATTGTACTTGTATCCATGTTGAGAGTGAATGACACAGGGACAGACAATCAGGCAGCAAGGTGCACCGAAGCGAACTGACGCTGAACCCCTCATATAGGGCTTTCACACCGGCAAAGAACCGTGCCGGTTCGCGTTCGCGTTTGGAAACCTCCGAACGTTGGCGCTGTCTGGCGAACAAGCCCGCGTTGGTACACTGGTAGCGCTTGCTCATTTTCGTGTGACGTCAAAGTCATGTTGCTATTGGATACGGCTAACTATGTATATATTTTTAAATATAGGCCTATATATTAAAATTAAGGTTGAAACAATGAAGGGCCACTTATTTATTTTTTATTATATACAAAAAAGTTGGTATCCAATGTTAGGGGGCCCCGTAGTGGCTGGGGCCCCCCCGCGGTGCGTCGCTTGCGGGCCCGTCCGCTACGCCACTGCCTGTAATAGAGCTGCTCTCTCCATGTCAGCTTTCAGGTGTACAGAGGACAATGAAGAGGATGCCTTTGAGGATGGATTTGATCCTTTTGATTTTTTAGATACATTGGAAATGCTGTCCTGTGGTTGAATGAGCGTTTGTGGATCTCCTTCGGTAATTTTCCATGTTCCCACTTCAGTCATTAAGTGTTCAATCATTAAGTGTGTCCATCTTTGGTTCATACTTTTATTTATTTTATTTTTATTTAACCTTTATTTAACCAGATAGGTCAGTTGAGAACAAATTCTCATTTGCAACGACGATCTGGCCAATTGGCAGAACAGAGGCAAGTCAGTACACAGAACACAACACAGTATATACGATACAAAACACGATATATACAATATAAAACATGAGTGCAATACAGTATCAAAAATATCTATACATTACAGCAGGGGGAAGTTATCTTAAAAGCAAGTGCAGTGATCCGAGACAACATCTGAAAGTGAGTGTTTAAAAGTGGGTAATGCTATAAAAGTGGTGAGTTTTAGTGACAACTGCAACGCATTCCAGTCAGTGGGGGCAGCAAACTGAAAAGAATGACGGCCAAAGGAGGTGCGGACTTTGGGGGGGACCAGAGTGATATATTTGTTGGAGCGGAGATTGCGAGTGCTGGATGAGAAGTTCAGTAGTAAGCAGAGGTAGGGGGGGGATTTGCCGATGATGGATTTATAGATGAACTGATACCAGTGGGTCGCCTGGTGTGGAATGATGGCCAGTTGACTTGGGAGTACAGGTCGCAGTGATGTGTATTGAAAGGGGCACCGGTGACAAAGCGGATGGCAGTGTGATGGATGACGTCCAGTTTATTGAGAAGGTTTTTGGGGGCAATCCTGTAAATGATATCTCCATAGTCCAGAATTGGCAGGATGGTCATTTTTACCAGAGTGTGTTTTGCAGAGTGAAGGAGGCTTTGTTGCGGTACAGGAAACCAATTCTTGTTCTGACTTTAGTGAGTAGGTTATTGATGTGGGTTTGGAAGGAGAGTGAACTATCAAGCCAGATACCTAGATATTTGTATGTGTTGACAAATTCTAGTACTGACCCATCCAGTGAGGTGATTTTTGGGGGACAGGAGGCTTGGGGTAGGGTCCGATTGAAGATCATGCATTTAGTTTTATCTGTGTTTAGGAGAAGATGGAGGTTGGAGAAGGCATATTGGATGCTATTAAAGCTGTGTTGGAGATCGGTCAGGGCGGTGTTCAGAGAGGGGCCAGACGTGTAAAGAATGGTGTCGTCAGCGTACAGATGGATGTAAGAGTTTCCAGCCGCGTGAGCAATGTTATTTATAAAAATATTAAATAGTGTTGGACCCAGAATGGAGCCCTGGGGGACACCCATGGACAGGGACATTGGGTCAGACAGAAGGCCTTCAGCTCTCACAGACTGCACACAACCAGAGAAGTAGTTGTTAAACCATGCCAGGCATTCCTCTGCGAGTCCAACATCCTTGAGTCTGTCAAGCAGGATGCAGTGGTCCACGGAGTCAAAGGCCTTAGCCAGGTCAATAAATACAGCTACACAGTAGTGCTTGGAGTCAAAGGCGCATATGATGTCGTTTAGCACTTTAAGTGTTGCAGAGACACAACCGTAGCCAGATCTAAAGCCGGATTGCGTAGTGCTGAAGATACTATAGGACTCCAGATGGTGGGTGAGCTGATTGTTGACCAGTTTCTCTAAGACTTTGGAGAGGCAGGGTAGGATGGATATAGGCCTGTAACAGTTTAGGTCTAACTTGTCACCTCCCTTGAAGAGTGGGATGACAGCAGCAGATTTCCAGTCCATGGGGAATTCTGAGTTTTGCAGGGAGAGGTTGAACAGACAGGTGATGGGGGCTGAGACAATGTGAGCTGCTAATTTCAGATAGAAAGGGTCCAGATCATCCAGCCCAGCTGATTTATAAGGGTCCAGTTTAAGCAACTCCCTAAGCACCTCACTCTCCTCTACTGGCTGGAAGGAGAAGCACGGAGTGCTTGGGGGGGACCAGTGCTAGGGGTTGAGGCAGCATGGTTGACAGTGGGAGTGGATGTAGCAGTTGCAAAAGCATGACCAGCCCTAACAAAGTGCTTGTTAAAACAGCTTGTTAATACCATTCCATTCTGTCCTTTTCCTTTAATTTATCAGACAACATTGTTTGCACAGATTCATGAACTTTAATTCACTTATAAGCAGATCAAATGTCTCAAGACCCTGATTCATTTTGTCCACATTTCCCCCATCAACAAGCATTTATGCGTGTACACGCTCCAAGTTTACCGCTACGAGATGCTTTGAGTGACTTCAATTCCTCCTCTGCCATCGCAGTGGCTTGAGAATTTTTCCTTTCTGCCTTTATTCTCGTTTTTAATTATGAAGTTAATTTAAACGCTTCAATAGTAACTCTACAGCCCAGGTAGTAGATGAGGGTCAGTGGGGAAGTAGACCTAAGGGAGAAGGTAATAATAGAAAAAAGAGGAAAATCTCAGCTGCAGTCTTCACAGTGGGGGCTGTAGGCTTCGGCGGAGCAGTGATGGACGCCACGAGTGCGTCATCAATGTCCTGTTTAGTTTTTTTTTTCTTGCCCCAGCCAGTCAGAGGGGTTGGTGTGCGGGCTCACGCAGGGGTGGCTGGGACGGCAGCGTCTTCTTCGTTTAGTCCAAATTCGTCCTGTTACAGCCAAAATGTGGCGTCTTCCTCGTCAGGTCAGGTCCCACCACACAGAGAAGGGCCTCCATTTGCACCGCAGACATTCTGAAATATTTACGGTGCCTTTCCTGGTCTAAAGCTAGCTCTGCCACCAAATTATGGAAGGCTCCCTGTTGTAGCCTCCGTTTTATGATTGGGTGCACCCACTGCCTCCGATGCTGTCTACGCCAGCGATATCTCTATCTGTAGAGAGAAAAAACAGCAACGTTAGTGGTATCTCCATAATGGTTAGTTCATTTGAACAAAAGTTTCGTGTACCACCACAGAAGTTGGTGGATTCTAAAATGTACCTGCCACTTATTTTTACCAAATAGTTTTTTTTTTTTTTTTACAATACATAAGAACTGTCAAACTATGGTTGGTTACCTGACATGGGGTTGGTATGAAAATTATGACAACGCTAGCTAGCTAACATTAATGAATATAAAAACAAATAAAACGTTAGCAACAAAACGTTACTATTAACAAGCTAGCAAAATAGCTAGCTAACATTACATAAAAGCATATTATTGAGTGAGCTAAAGTTAACGTTGCTACTTCGTTGTTTCTCCTTATTCCTGTCTTCTTTTTTTGAAGAGAAGTTAAGTGATGTGGTCGATTCCAGAAGACCGGTCATAATAATAACGTTAGTTTTCACATTTTTAAATCGGTTGCGAGGTACTATTAATTCATCTACCTACACCGCGTATCTTCACAGCATACCTATACAGTACACATTTCCTGACTGCATAATATACCGACATTGCTATCTTCTTTAAACAGGAATTCCATGGTCTACAGTAGCCTACTGTAGATGTCAACCAGTCAACCTGACATCTTCAATTGTGGATGGAGCAATCATCTATTTTAACGGTTCGACAGTCAAGGGCAAGATATGAACATCACCATCAGCCAGCCACTACACCTATATAGCCCACAGCTGCCACTATACACAATACTAGCTGTACGAATTACTGCATGCATGATTTATTTCCGTGTCGTGCCACATAGCTACACTGGCCCATCTCACATGGGATTACAAGACACCTATTACTTACTGTGGGGAGCATGGCACGTTCTGGCCTGCAGAGGGAGCCAGACTGGTGGGGGATGGATGACGGGCTGATTACGAACAGGTGTCAGTAATCAGACTCGTTATCCAACTGGTCTATTTAACCTGTGTGTGTTTGTTCCCCCAGGAGAGAGAAGGAGGCAGGGAGAACCTGTGATAGTAGGAGAGACACGCTACACCACTGAGCGAGCAGAACCCGAAAGGGGGATCCAGCGAGCAAGTCCCGGAAGGGGAAGCAGACACCGCAGAATTATTATTAATTAATGCTTGTGTTTATTATTTTGAAAAGACTCCTGCCAGCACGTCAGTGACGTACGCTGAGCAATGGTCAGAGTGAGAGTTTTTTCCACCAGCTCCAAGAGTCTTCAGGGACAGAAGTAACCCACTGGCCTTTTCTGATGAGTACCTGTGGGAGAGGTACAGGTTCAGCAGGCCCAGCTAGTGATGGGGGAAACGAAGCTTTCGACGCATTGACACGTTCGACACAATTGTGCCGGAAAAAGTGTCGATCTATCGATGCAGTCGGTACAGCAGCTCCACAATGACATCTGCTGGTCAGGTCATGGTATGGCGGCTGTATCGACTGATTCACAAGTCAGGAATTTGAGGCAAAATACAATAAGCCTTGTTCAATAAAGGTGCTGTGATAAACTGTGTCAATGTGTGTGGTAATACATGCGATCTTAAATGTTGGTGTCTGGTAGACTATAATAAATACATATATGAATGAATAAATAAATAAATGCAAATGTTGTCCATTTCTGATATGTAAAGATACAAATCTGAACGACATTTAGGCATGTGTGGGACATGGCTGTTTGACAGATGGGGCAGATATAGATGGTCAACATGGCATAACAGGGGCCACAGTGTTGGGATGTGCTTGTGGAACAGGGAAAGAGTGCAAAACAAGGCTATATTGTGGGAACTGGACAGACGTGTGCTTATGTGAACAATAAAATAATGTATTGCTTGTGTACATGAACAGGCAAAGTGTGGGAGGGACATGGTTGTGTGGGACAGATAAGCCTACAAATGTTTATTAAGGAAAACTATTTGCTCCACAGTGCTGGGACTGAGACGGCTCCTCTTTTTGCTTACAATGTCCCCTGCTTTTGAGAACCCTTTTACAGGGGACAGAGGTTGCTGGCATATTTTTCATTTCATTTCAAACCTTTATTTAAAACTCGATAGGCACTGAGGTAACCCTCATTTACAGTGACGTCGAGTGTACAATATAACAGTGAGCAAGGGCAAACAAACAGTGAGCAAGACAGGATTAAAGAAAAAAGAAAGACAATTGCAATCGGTAGAATACCGTTTTTGCACCAAGAGTTTAAAGGTAGTTTATGTAGGTATTTGGTGGCCAGCTTGTACAAGTTCACATATATGGTATTATGTGTGGCCCAGTATTTCAGCGGGTCCTCCCCTCTGGGGAGGTAGGGGTCGCTCAGGTACCGCTGCACCTCCACCGTGGCGTCTGCTGTTGGGCTTTGTACATTATGTGCTGCACCTGCAGGGAACACAACAACAATTAGCCTAGTTGTCAAATTGACAGCTTTTTCATGTGATCCTCAACAATTGACTATGTTTTGCAACCAACCAACTCGAGTGTCCAGAAGCTCCCAAAGGTCGTCTGTCTCTTCGGCGGCAGGCATTTCCTGTGCTGAGGTTGGCTGCTGAGAGAAAGATACAATAAATAAAATTAACTTTGTGGTCCTCTGGGAGGAATTTGTTCAGGACATACAATGTGCTGCTGTTGAAATACACAGTGCAAAGGAAAGGGTATTTACCTGTGAGGTTGAAGGTGCGTTCTGTGTGCTCTGAATAGCTGAAGCACACTCAGCAGTCAACCTCTTCACCGCCTCCTGAGCATGGGACGGGTTACCGAACGCCAATGTTTTAAAACGGGGGTCCAACAGCGTGGCCAATGCCAGGACCCCAACGTTCTCCACACCGCACCTTGCCGTCAGGAGCCGGACCAGGTGCAGGCCCAGCTTTGAGGCAGCAGGGTTGGTCATCCGACCACACTTCTCCGACACCTTGTGCTGCATTATTCTTATTATAGGTATCACCTTTGATGCAGACATGTTTGAGAGGGAGGGGTGGGTGGAGGGGAGGGAGAAAAACAGAAAATATTCATGCCTTTTTCAATGTACATGACATCTTCTATACTGGAATAAAAAATATTATATATTTAAAAAAGTATCACCTTTGATGCTGAGACTCTTTTCTCCTCGGACAGCTCTAAGGTTGCCCGATTAACTGGTGACAATATATCAAGGCACTCAGCCATCAAATCAAATTCCCCACTAGTCAGAGCAGGGATGTCTGTGCTCAGGCTGGCCAGGGCCGCTCCCACCGACAGGCGCTGCTCCTTCATCCTCTGTAGCATCAGGTAGGTGCTGTTCCACCTTGTGTCCACCTCCTGGATCAGCTTATGCTGGGGGACCCCCAACTGGCCCTGAAAGATGGACAGTCTCTCCTTCCCTGTGCTACTAGACTTAAAGAAGGCTTCAATCTTTTTGGCTCTCAAACGTATGTCTTTCAGTTCAGGTGTGAGGTCCAGGCCCTTCTTCACGACCAGGTTGAGGCTGTGCGCGAAACACGGGATATGGCGTACTCCCAGCAGCTTTGCACAGGAAATCATGTTGGAGGCGTTGTTACGGTGATGAGGCAGTGAACCTTGTCCTTCAGCAGAACACTCTTGGCCTCCTTCATATGCTCTGCTGTGTGCGTCTGAGGGAATGTGGCCACCCCCAGTAGCACGGTGGAGAGCTTGCAGTCCTCACCAGCGATAAAGTGGCAGGTGACGGCAAGATATGCGTCCATATTCATGGAAGTCCACACGTCTGATGTTAAACTCACCAACTGGGCACGGGACACCTCAGCCTTGGCCTTGGCCTCCTCATATCTGCAGGCCAGCTTAATTTTCAGCGCCTGTCTTCTGGGGAGGATGTAGGTAGGGTCGAGTTTCTGGACAAACCCTATACATCCTTCATCCTCCACCACTGAAAATGGCATGTCAAAGTTGTTTTTGAATTTATTTATTTAGTCCTTCTGTTGTCTCTGTGAAGACAAAAAAAATAAACATTCAATTTCAGTCCAGACCATGACCTTCTGCTGTTTAAATGTATACTTACTTCTCCAACTGGCCTTCCAGTAACTCAATTTCCAGTTTGAGCTTCTTTCTTTTCAGTTTGAATTGCTTCCTGCGCATTCCCTGTATTTTGACCTCTCCTTCAAGATATTTAGAATACAGGGAACGGACGGACTGAAAGGGAAATTGTGTCAGAGTAGCAGACCCTCTAGATGTAATAGCATAGCAATATGAGTAGTTACTTACTTCAGTACTTGGTGTTCGGCTTGTGCTTGGTTGGTCCTGCAAAAAAAGTTGTTGGGTTTTACATAATTTAAAGAATGCAGACACATCCACAACTTTCCACATTAAACGGTTTTACCTCTGCCACTTCCGTAAAGGCTGAAATGGTGTCCTCCTCCAGCGCCCTAGATATGCTGGGGCCATCTCCCTGCAAATACAAAACACTGCAGTTAAAGCAAAAGAAAGAATTGCATAAGATGCATGGTATTTTTGCTAAGCAAGGACGACTCACACATAGGTCAGGGTCTAGGTCTTGAGGAGGATCAATAAGTGTAATGATGTTTCTCTTCACTGAAAGATAAAGACTCATTAGTTTTTGCCATTTAGAGACTGATCTGTTGAGGAAGAGTAGATTCAAGATTCAAGATTGCTTTATTGTCTGTCACAGAGTGACAGAAATTCTCCTTTGACAGGCAGAAGTGCAGTTCATGAATACAGTTTCCACATTAAAAACACACATAGGTCACATACATACAATAAAAACAGACAGATATAACAGTGTTTATGTAGTGCCTATTTAAAAAGTCTAGTCATTTAAAAATAATAGTAATAAAAACTGTATTATGATTTAAAATGCTAAAATGCAGTGTTCTTCCTATTTTAAAATGTTCAGGGCGGTGGTTGCAGTGGGAATGAAAGATTTTTTATATGTGTTTTTCCGGGCCAGTGGAGTTCTATAACGGCGGCCTGATGGAAGTGGCTGAAATGATTGGTGGAGGGGGTGAGAGGGGTCCTGTGTGATTTGTGTGGCTTTTCTGATTAGTGACCGGTTGTAGATTTCAGACAGGGGGGTTTGAGGTGAGCCGATGATTTTACTTGCCTGATTGACTATACGGGAGTTTGGTTTTGTGTTTGACAGTGAGGGAGTTGTACCAGGATGTGTTATTGAAGGTGAGAATGGATTCAATGAGTGATTTGTAAACCAGGGTTAAAATGTCCTTGCTGACGTTAAAAGCCCTGAGCTTCCTCAGCAGGTGGAGGCGCTGCTGGGCCTTTTTGTAGATTAAGTCAGTATGCTGGGAGAAGGACAGAGAGATGTCAATCTCTGTCCCCAGGTACTTGAAAGACTGTTCCTGTTCAACCAGCTGGCCGTTGATGCTGAGGGGCTGGAAGAGGTGGTGACAGTCTGCCTTTTCCCTGTTCCCAAAGCACAGCTCCTTAGTCTTGCTGGTGTTGAGCTCCAGGGAGCTTTGCTGGAACACCAGGGCTAGGTCTTCTGCTGCCTGGTGGTACTTGGCCAGGGCGTCGGCCCAAGTCAGGTGGGCCACCAAGGCCATGTCGTCTGCATATTTCAGCAGCACTTTCCCTTCTGTGCTGCAGGTGATGTGGTTGGTGTAGACAGCGAAGAGTTGGGGGGATGAGACCTGAGTTGAGTTGGTAGTAGATAATACCTTGCACATATTGAGGCACGTTGCCTTGGGGAGGGACGTCTGATGAGGTCCCCCCCCTCTATTCCCTCAATCATAGGTCGGCCCCGGTTTTGGCCGAGGACTCGCTCCTCCGCAGGGGTGAGGTCCTGCGGTGGAGGTCCCCCACCAGTGGCAGCGGCGTCAGCCAGTGTTTTTGTCGCTAAAAAGGTACATATTTCCAGATCAACAACTACTTGACCAAGGACATTTCACATTTCATTATAGGCTACTTACCACTCTTGAAAATGTTGACCTGCTGACAGGTGCGAACCTCGCCACTGGGATGGCTCCTGTTGAGATGTAAAATAATAATTAATATAAGCCAAGGGTTACTACATTTCACATTTACATGACATGTTTGCCATTAGCAGAAGCCTTCATCCAAAGTGACACATACATTTCTCTAAATAAGTGAATCATCTATCCATCAGTAATCATGAGAAGAAGTAATCTATGCCAAGACAGTCTATGGTCATTGGCAGTTACAATGCTAGAAGAACATCATTACTACACTGCGTTCCAAATTATTATGCATCCCTTTCTCCCTGCAGACGGAAGCATCGGATAGGGGGCTGGGAGCGGTGCTGACCCAGCGGGTGGAGGGGGCCCAAAACATGACTCTGCCACCTCCTTGCTGACGTCGCAGCCTTGTTGGGACATGGTGGCCATCCACCGACCATCCAGGGTTGCACGGCACTCATCAGTAAACAAGACTGTTTGGAAATTAGTCTTCATGCATTTCTGAGCCCACTGCAACCGTTTCTGCTTGTGAGCATTGGTTAGGGGTGGCCGAATAGTAGGTTTACGCACAACTGCAAACCTCTGGAGGATCCTACACCTTGAGGTTCGCGGGACTCCAGAGGCACCAGTGGCTTCAAATACCTGTTTGCTGCTTTTTAATGGCATTTTAGCGGCTGCTCTCCTAATCAGATGAATTTGTCTGGCAGAAACCTTCCTCTTTATGCCTTTATCTGCACGAACCCGTCTGTACTCTGATTCAGCCACAAATCTCTTCACAGTACGATGATCACGCTTAAGTTTTCGTGAAATATCTAATGTTTTCATACCTTGTCCAAGGTATGGCACTATTTGACGCTTTTTGGCAGCAGAGAGATCCTTTTTCTTTCCCATATTGCTTGAAACCTGCGGCCTGCCTAATAATGTGGAATGTCCTCCTTAGTAGTTTGGGCTCACCTGGCAAACTAATTATCACAGGTGTCTGAGATTTATTTCAATGATCCAAAGAGCCCTGAAACACAATACCATCCATGAGTTAAATTGGAAAAAAACTCAATTAAATGTTTATGACACTTAAATGCAATTTGCATAATAATTTGGAACGAGGTGTAGGTGAGAAAGGCTTCAAACACCTCACCCATTTAGACTAATTGAGAGTAAATGCATTGTAGTTATGTCAGTTGTGGTAAGTGCGTCTACACCATTTTAAACATATATCTGATATTATTATATTATTGAGACTGATAAGATCACAGTAGTGAATGTTCATTTATTACAAGATGACAATAAAACAATAGGTAGGCTATATCACTTACGCATTTAACCCGTCCGTAATTCTTTGCCACGCCATCTCCCTGGCTTTATTCACAACGGCAGTGCTGCCTTTGCGAGAGATGATGGGCCTTTCCTTGTCATATAGATCAACAATTAACAGTTGCTCTGCCTTACTGAAAGAGCAGGCGCGAGGGCTTTTTTCAGTTTTTTTTGCCATTGTATCTTCATTTCGACAATCGGCTCTTCTGGGCTCTTTATATCTTCGGCCACGCGCCCATATCGAGGATTTCTAAGCCGGTGTTCTGTTAACACTGATGACACAAGGCTGATCCTCGTTCGAGGAATCACCTGAGGCTTGAATTCCAATCCCAAGTTGCCTGATCGCGGCATTTATTTTTATCGCAGATGTACTAATCAACGTTCGTGGAATACCCCCCAGGTCCATAGCCCTGAGAAGGTTCTCTCTTGTGTATGGTTGGCGGTCATACACCTTCCACCTCCATGACGAGAACAACTCCTCTATGGGGTTGAGGAAAGGTGAGTAGGGTGGCAGACAGGCATTGAGGAATTGTTGGTTGATGTTAAACCACTCTAATCTGGTTCGTTCGATGGAAACGAACATTGTCCCAAATGATAACATAAATGGGATGATGTGCAGGCCCAGGATTCTGTTGCTAGCGGTCCAGGAGGATGTCTCGTAGCTCTGCCAGGAAGGTGAGGAGACGTTGGGTGTTGTATGAGCCAAGGACAGTATGCCGGTGGACAAGCCCCCTCTGAACTCATGGCAGCACAAAGAGTGATGTTACCCCCGCGTTGGCCAGGAACCTCAACGATAGCTCTTTGGCCAATGATGTTACGGCCTCTTCGCCTTAGTTTCATGAGGTTGAACCCAGCCTCATCCAGGAAGATGTACTCATGAGGTCTGGCCATCGAGTCCAACCGGAATATCCTCTGTGAAAGTGTTCAGGTGTTCAGAACAACAGTCAATACAGTAGCACAGTATTGTACAGTAGTACTGTAGGCCACTGAGCAACACAGTATGTGCACCCACTGTACTGTGAACATGGATGTATACTTACTTGCACATACTCGTAACGCAGGTCTTTGATTTGATCAGAGTTGCGCTCAAAGGGTACCCTATTGGCCTGCTTCATGCTTCATGCTTCATGCTTTGGCGCCGGAGAACTCTGTCTATTGTGGCCAAGCTGACATTGTCAATGTTCTCAAAGTTGACACTGTCAGCAATGACTCTGTCCCTGATTTCTCAGAGTCTGATGGTGTTGTTCTCCCGTACCATATCCACAATGAGGGTTTCTTGTGCTGGTGTAAATATAGCAACCCTCCCACCTCCATGTGGCATTCTTTCAACTCTAGAGAAACAAACATGCATTACAGTACTGACTTGTATGTACTTGTACCTGTCGACTTGTATGTACCTGTCGGCAGAACCGGAGGGCGCCGACAGGGGTGTATAAAAACATCACACACATCTGGAATAAACTTCATATTGCACATATCTAGTCTAAGATGTCTTTTTGGGATTTTAAGTCAAACTTGAAGCTTTGGTCGATAGTTCAACTAACATTGTCCATTCGTGACATTACGAATTATACGGTTATTTCTCCATTTTTGTCAAAATTGAGTTTTTTACATAATCTGATCCATTAGGTGTTTATTAATGCCTGTGTGGTGTTATTTTTAAAATGTTGACATTTTTGAGTTAGTAATTAATCAAATACAAAGGTTCCATCTCACAAAACATAAAAACTTTGACGCTCAATATCTCTGAACTACCCTAAACGGAGATAGAACCGTATCATTCTAAGCTCACGCAATGGACTGGATGAACACTACTTTCTTGGTAACAGGTCAGACTAAGCTTCAATCGGTCTGTCTGGAGCGAACATCTACCAGTGAAGAACAGACCCACATCTCGAGGATCCTCACACACTCACTCAGAGGATGTTTATCACCAACGGCAGGTCTTGGTATTTGATGAGGTAGTACGGGTAGCACTGGCACCTATCGAACACTACGAAGACGGAGGGGTCGGGCAGGTGATCCACGCAGGAGTCGTACAGGTCGTAATCCTTCTTGGGGTGGAGGGCGGAGGTACCTGGTCTTCCCCACGCTCCCCTTTCCCACCAGCACCTTGGCCAGGAACATGTGTCTGACTTTGCTGACATCTGACACCATGGCGTAGCTGTTGGAGTAGGAGATTGGGCCATTCTCTTCCCTGCGAGTGTCATGACTCACTCTATATAACCTGTCCCTAACCAACGTAAAATATGGGGGAGCGAGCGCCGCGTCTGGCCGTACCCGTGTACCATCAATTACCATCACTTGGTCGTCCACCTCGGGTGGTGGTGCCCCTGCCTCCTCCTGCCCCTCGGCAGCGTCGGCCGCCCCCGCATCAGCGCAGAGCACGGCGCACGCTTCACATGTCCCTGACTGTCGTGCATGTGTAACCCAGCCAACTGGGGGCCTAAAATTACAAGGTGTGACAACGCCACCGTAGGACTTTCACCTAAATAATCTAGTCATATGAACCAGGTAAACCTGACGGGCTGATTATCATGAACAGGGATTCCCTTCTTGCAGGTACAGGCCACAATAGTCAGAGACCCGGTTTTAGAAAAGTATACAAAAGATCACTTTATTACAAATACATCTTTTGGAGTCTGGAGCGAACATCTACCAGTGAACAACAGACCCACATCTCGAGGATCCTCACACACTCACTCAGAGGATGTTTATCACCAACGGCAAGTCTTGGTATTTGATGAGGTAGTACGGGTAGCACTGGCACCTATCGAACACTACGAAGACGGAGGGGTCGGGCAGGTGATCCACGCAGGAGTCGTACAGGTCGTAATCCTTCTTGGGGTGGAGGGGGGGAGGGTGGAGGTACCTGGTCTTCCCCACGCTCCCCTTTCCCACCAGCACCTTGGCCAGGAACATGTGTCTGACTTTGCTGACATCTGACACCATGGCGTAGCTGTTGGAGTAGGAGATTGGGCCATTCTCTTCCCTGCGAGTGTCATGACTCACTCTATATAACCTGTCCCTAACAAACGTAAAATATGGGGGAGCGAGCGCGATTGGTATCATACGTCTATTGTATCATATCATACCTTGCTCCTCCTGGATAGTATCGGCCATGGTGGCCTCCAGCAACGACACGGCCGAGCCCCTCGACCCCGTCGTTCCTGTGCTCCCATAGTTTGTCGGTCGGAGTCCGATCATCGCATCCATAGCGTCGAACCAACGCGAGGTTCGGCGATCAACTCCACTGCGGTTGTTGTGGTCCTTGATTTTCCTGTAATCCGCTTTGAGTTTCTTCAGTTTCTCTCTGCACTGCTTGGGTGTCCTGTGAACTCCCATGTCCAACAAACGGCGAGAGATTGCCTGGAAGATCTTCTGATTACGAACGCTAGAGTCCAGATCTAGCTGGATTTGGTCTTCAGACCAAATACAGACGAGGGCCTGGACCTCGTTTACTGCCCAACTCGAAGACGATTCCATAATTAAAAAGAATAGTAGAAACAGTAAAAGAACAGTAAAAAACGTGTAGTCTCTGATGTTCAACGCTGCTGTGAGATTTAAAAATGGCGGTTAGAGGTGTACAGTGGACACGAACGATGACGATGTTGTGATGATTTCCATTGACCAATCAACGGTGAAATAGTGAAATACAATTAAAACACTGCAAACGTGCAAAAACACTGCAAACGTGCAAAAACACTGCAAACGTGCAAAGTCACTCTCAAACTATATACAAATATTTGTCAAACATAAAATCGAAGTGCACACACTATATACACAGAACTGCAAAAGGGCAGGCAGTCTTTCTACTTCCTTGGGCGTCCTGCCATGGCCTTGACAAGCTCTCCAAAGACGGCCAAAAAACCGCTGTTGAAGGCTTCAGTTGCAGCTTCCTGCCTCTGCTCCCAAGCCCGGGCGGCCTGCTCCCTGGCATCCTCCCTCTCCCTGGAACGGACCGCGTCCTCCATCAGCGCAGTGAGATGCTGCCTGTGGCACTGCTCCGACTCCTTCATGAAGGCCAGGTGTTCAGATGCCAGGTCCCTTTTCCTTTTGGCTAAAATAAGAAGTACATTCAAGTTAACAAGTAATACATGAAGCAGCACAACGAAACACTCAAGTCCATAGCTTAAGTCCACAGAAAATAGAACTCAGTCAAGGTTTATAAGAATGAACCACAAAACTCGCCAACAACATCACACGTTTTCTACCTGAGCGGTTGGGGGTCACAGGACAGGGGGTGCTGGGCCTGGGGGTACTCGGGATAGGAGTGCTGGGCCCGGGGGTACTCGGGATAGGAGTGGTGGAGGTACCCGGCGTATTCGGGATGCACTCGTCGTCCGTCTCCATTTGTGTGTCCTCTGAAAAGCACATTATATCAACACTGATTAATAAAACATCCCGTTAAGCAGGACAAATAGTTAAGACGAGCTGCTAGCCAAACAATGACTTGACAAACAATGGCTGCTGTTGCTCGCTAGCAGCTAGAACGTAGACTAGGCTGCTGTTGTTAGCTAGCTAGCAGCTAGAACGTTGACAAACAATGGCTGCTGTTGTTAGCTAGCTAGCAGCTACAACAAATACAGTTAGGATAGTAGCTAGTTAGTAGTAGATTGGTATCATACGTCTATTGTATCATATCATACCTTGCTCCTCCTGGATAGTATCGGCCATGGTGGCCTCCAGCAACGACACGGCCGAGCCCCTCGACCCCGTCGTTCCTGTGCTCCCATAGTTTGTCGGTCGGAGTCCGATCACCGCATCCATAGCGTCGAACCAACGCGAGGTTCGGCGATCAACTCCACTGCGGTTGTTGTGGTCCTTGATTTTTCTGTAATCCGCTTTGAGTTTCTTCAGTTTCTCTCTGCACTGCTTGGGTGTCCTGTGAACTCCCATGTCCAACAAACGGCGAGAGATTGCCTGGAAGATCTTCTGATTACGAACGCTAGAGTCCAGATCTAGCTGGATTTGGTCTTCAGACCAAATACAGACGAGGGCCTGGACCTCGTTTACTGCCCAACTCGAAGACGATTCCATAATTAAAAAGAATAGTAGAAACAGTAAAAGAACAGTAAAAAAAATGTAGTCTCTGATGTTCAACGCTGCTGTGAGATTTAAAAATGGCGGTTAGAGGTGTACAGTGGACACAAACGATGACGATGTTGTGACTATTTCCATTGACTAATCAACGGTGTGCAGCGTCACACGTCACACGCAGCCTGGCAAAAAGGTTCCGGGTCTACATTTGGACCCTGGTATCGAAGTGTAGCTAAAGAAGCGAGCCGAACGAGCCGACCCGACCCGGGCCGACAAATGGAAAAGCGCCAAAGAAGCAGGCCAGCCCGGGCTGGCACGATAGTGGAAAAGGGGCTATAGTGTATTGTTGTATGGATGTTTTAAAAAAAACTGTTATTTCATTAAACTGTGTACTAAACACTCATTGTTGGGGTCCTTTCAGGTGAGAACAAAAAGATGTCAGATGCCAAATGAACCGCAATTCTGTTACTGCCGCTCTCATTGTTTCAAATGGAAGCCCCTGCACACAGCAAGCGGGTGGACAGGAGGTGACATGGCTTTGTCATATGAGTTGAGTATGAGAATGTGAGGTCACAGCATGTAGGACAGATAAGACAACAGGGCATGGGCTGGAGATGAGACTTATCCAATGCCATGATGCCAGGCGAGGCACATGAGTTCACACATAGTTCATTAGAGTGACGTTCCACAGTGGCCACACCTCTCTACTGGGGTACAGAAGTGCAGTTTCCAATGGGGTTTTTCCAATGTGTTTTCCAGTGGGGTACAATCATCATAACTATAATGCAGGTGATTGATGGTGATGACTGCTAACTATTTTGATAATGACACTGACACCCATAGGCCATTAAAAAGTTTATTGAAACAACAACAGCGAATGTGAAATGTGGCAAACGAATTTGTAGTGAGGGTCAATGAGGAAACGGGGAATATAACATAAATTGGAACATATAATATAACATATACCCCAGTAGAGGGGCGTGGCTTCAGATTTACCGGATTTTAACACTTCCGCCGAGAGTACCTATAGAAGAACTGATTAACATTCTCTCAAAACTAGCAGAAATGCATCAATGTAATTTGCCAATTAAATAATGCTTTCCCTTGCATCTCAATCTTTGTTTAATATACAGTCGAATATACAGTAGCACTGCTCTTTGTCTTTACCCACTGGTAAGTCATAGGGTTTTTGTTTTCAAACCATTGTAAACTCCATCGAGCCATTGAGGTGAATGACCAGACGCCATTCCCGTGCCAGTCTTGGGTCCTTCTCCTCCTCCTCCTTCTGACCCTCAGCAGCACAGGTGGCCTCTGTGATGCTCGCCCCAGACAGGTAAACATGCCACACGTCCTGTAGTCCCGCTCCAGTGGTGCCAGAACCGTTATCCTGGTCCAAGGTGCACCGGACCTGAAAGTACCGGTCCAGGCGTCCAGCACTGAGAGGATAGGGTCTGGTGCTGAGGGTTCCCCTCCTGGGAGTCCTTCCCACTCGGACTGAAAGGAGGCGATGACCCGACAGGGGGCCAGGCCTTCTGTGGCCTTCTGCTCCAGACTCTGGGTGAGGAATGCAGCCGTGTCATAGAGCAGGCCAGAGAGAAACGCAGCAGAGAACTGCTCCCTCTGCAGGAAGTCACTGGTCACCCCAGCCCCGCTGCGAAGGTAGTCCTCGAGTCCATCCACTATGAGCAGGGATGGAGGCACAGCGGACACCGCGGAGGACTCATGCTGACGGGCCACCTCCTGAAGCAACTCCTCCATGGTCCTGGGGTACACAAACTGGATCTGAAAATAAAACAATAGAAGGTTTAAAACAAGCTGCTTTCAAATATAATTATAGGGCGGCTGTGGCTCAGGAGGTAGAGCCAGTGTCTAATGATCGCAAGGTCGGCGGTTTGGCAGTTCGATCCACGGCTGGCCACGTGTTGTGAATGACCAGACGCTAGTCTTGGGTATCCTTGAGCAAGACACTGACCCCAAATTGCTGCAGACGTCTTGCATGGCAGCTTGCCGCCATTGGTGTTGGAATGGGTGAATGAAAGGCCATTGTAAAGCGCTTTGGAATAAGGCGCTATATAAGTGCAGTGAGTCCATTTAACATTTACCATAATTCAAAACGCAAAAGGTGAGTCAGAAGTGTCTCAGTGACTGGGTTTACAGTTTCTCAACCATTATGCCCTGACTGTCATAGCGTTTGTTTATTGGATCTGATTGACGACTTTGCTTGAGGATGGGCCGGGTGAACTAGGCTACTAGGGTCTAGGAAGTGTAGCATATTTGACCTTCCATGCTGTTCAGTGCTGTCACCTAGGCTATAGAGTTAATAACTCAACCATTTGCTTATGAGGCCTGAGAAATAGGCTACTATACATTTTCTCCCTCTGATTTCAGGACAGGAGAGTGTTCAGTTTGGCTGCGGGCCCATCATGTTCTGCTCTGATAAGCAAACCATCTCTGTGACTGAGACAGGGGAGTTCCACCTGGAGACACTGGACAGTGAGAAGAGATAGGCCAAAGTCCCCATCTCATCTCTACAGAACAGACCATTTTCACTTGTAGCCTACTGTACATAACAGATGGAATGTTGAGTCAGTTGCTGTAGTGTAACAGTTGTCATGACACCACCCAATTTAAATTATTCAAGATAAAGCACACTCATCCTCATCTCCATTAGAAATTACCATCTTGGCATCAATTACTTTGACAGTCTGAGACAAAGAAGTGTTGACAGTTTATCTGGCTGTTGTCAGTCAGTGTTGCTGTTGCTAGAATTACCTTTAAATGTTCTGGGCTGAAGTTGTACATGTAGTGATGAAGAGAGCCTGGAAGGCTTAGAATTTGAGTCTGGGTGAAAAAGAACACTTTGAAGGCCCAACTCAGAGGCAGCCGTCACCGCTGCGAGGAGCAGTAGGGAGCGGTTGACGCTTCTCTCCTCGACCACCAACGTACTGCATGTAGATGATGATGCTGACATTTTGAAAGTCTTCGATGTCCCCGTCTGTGGAATGAATGTACTAAATACGCGCGTCAAAATATCGGCCATTATTATCTCAATAGCATAAGAGTTTCTCTTCACACAACCACGTTTCGCTATTTTTCTTGCTTTTTACAGAAACAACAGGGAAATCAGACGTAGTTTACGTAATTTCCCGCGTAGTCCAGTTGAATGGCAGTGCAGGCTGAGAGATGGCTGTGCAGCCTGCCGACGCTCAACCCGGGATGTCGACGGGCGTGAAGGTGGGCTTGGTGAAGGTGAAGGTGGACTGTCGTCCGCCTCTGCTGAGCTGCTGCTCTGCTGAGCTGCTGGGCGAATCTCCAGCCTGTGACAGTGAAAGTTGAAAATAGCTTAGGTTAGTCTTTGTAACTATACATTAATTCACAACCGTCGACATAATCCGATTGTGCGAGGGCCACTGCCTGAACAGTCCCTTTCTACGACATACTACATACAGGGCTCTACAGTGCGACCATTTCACTCGCATTTGCGACTAAAAATACATCTGTGCGACTAGAGAAATAAATTCACGAGCACACGTGCGAGTACCGTTTTTTTTTTTTTTTTTTTTTTTTTTTTATATTCTAAAAATAAATCTGCGCGAACCGTGTGGCCACATTTTAAGCCGTGAGCCAGCCCGCTACGACCACGGGAAGTCATGTTAAAAGTGAAGTTACTTCTGTTAAACTGGCGCTAAGCTAACATCGCTAATCGCTAACTCCCCCCTGGGCCTTAAAGAGACAAGCGCCCTTTTCTCATCTCAAGCTTCATTAGCTTCAGGATTCAGAACAACCCATTCCACTGACACATGCCTTCTCTATTTGAACGACCACATCAACCATGAGGTGGACTCGGGCAAGTACTGCGGCATGGTCATGCTGGACCTCCAGAAGGCCTTCGACACAGTAGATCACCACATATTGTTAGATAAACTGAAAGCAATTGGGTTCGATAGAACATCGGTGAGCTGGATGCAATCCTACTTAGAGGGGAGGGAACAGGTGGTTAGTGTGAACGGAACACTGTCCCCCCCCCTCCCAGTGACCTGCGGCGTTCCACAAGGAAGCATTTTGGGACCTTTACTGTTCCTAATATATGTGAATGACATGTCATCAGCATGTGATTGCAATTTGTTCCTGTTCGCGGATGACTCGGCTCTGCTGGTCTCTGACAGGGACATATTGCAGGTGGAAAAAGCGCTAAGCACTGAACTGAGTAGAATCTGCATCTGGCTAGCTGACAATAAACTATCAATACACCTAGGTAAAACTGAAACCATCCTATACGGATCCCCATCTAAACTCAGAAAGGCTGAAAATTTTAAAATAAAAGTGGGTAACATTAATATCACAAGAAAAGAGGATATTACATACCTGGGCTCCATCTTAGAGGCAAATCTTTCCGGAGATAAAATGGCAGCAAAAGTAATCAAAAAAGTTAACCATAGAACTAGATTCTTGTACAGGATATCCTCACTTGTCAGTAAAAACACACTGAGGACCCTATCAGGAGCTCTCATTCAATGTCACTTCGACTATGCCGTAACATCATGGTACTATAGAACCACAAAGGCCCATAAAACAAGACTCCAGACAGCCCAAAATAAACTGGTTAGGCTTCTGCTAGGCCTCAACCCTAGGACACATCTAACCGCTGCTCATTTTTTGAGCCTTGATTGGCTACGAGTAGTTGACAGAGTGCAGCAGCTTGCACTGGGCCTGGTCTTCAAGATACGCTACACCACAAAGACACCCAAGTACCTGTCAACATACTTCCAAAAAGTGAACAACGTCCACACATACAACACCAGAGGAAGCTCCACGAACCACGTTCAACCGCGTTGCACCACAAACAAGGGGTTAAACTCGTTTGCAAACTATGCAGTAAAAATGTGGAACGCCCTTCCTATAATCTTAAAGGAGTGCAAAACACTGCCCACCTTCAAAACCACTCTCAAAAAACATTTACAGGAGGCTGCAATCCGTAACTGGACCCTCTAAATCAAAAATCAGATTAAAAGACCCGAACTACCCACTGTACATACTTTGTGTTTTGTCCCCCGCCCCCACCTGTGGTGTATGTCCCCACCTGTCCTACCCGCTGTACATACCTTATGTTTTGTTGTATTGTTCTTCCCATGATGGATGTGTGTTTATCTTGTAGATAGTAATAGTTATTTGTCTGTATTATCTTGTAGATAGTACTAGCTTTTTTGTCTGTCTTACATGTAACGATGAATTGAGAATCAAGGACCCCAATTGAAATAAGCCAGTGGCTTTCTTGGGTTTTTATCCTGTTAGTTGACCTTGTATGTAATATGTACTTTCATGTACCTACTTCTGCAAATCTTCTAATAAAGTTTTCAATCAATCAATCAATCAAAGCTTCATTAGCTCACCACATCTACAGATTTGGTCCCACACACTCCAGGTTACAACCAGGGTTAACTACCCAGGGTAGAAAGTAGAAAGCTCTCAGACCTTCAGAACCCATTGAAAGTAGTGGAGGTACTCCAGAAGTCCAAATGCATCTCTAATCCTAGGAAACCCTAGGAAGCAAGTTGCCTAATGGCATGAAAATGCAACATGTTGTACTTGAGTGTGGCAGAGAGGTGGGACCCCCGGGGATGGTGGTGTGCTAACAGCTAGCCGCCGCAGAGGCACCGTGCTGGGCTGGCCACCTCCACATGTCACCACCCCGGGCAGCATGGGGCTGGGGACTGGTCATCTGGATGTGGGGTAGTTTAATACCCCTAGATGTGGAGTTGTCTGGCCACCGTGTGTGACTGATGTAGCCTGACCCAGCAGCAGGGAGGTGGGCAGCATGGAGACAGACCTCTGCATGGCCTGGCTGGGCTGCTAGCTGACAGACCTAGCCCTAAAGCCTGGCTGGGCTGCTAGCTGCTAGCTGACAGGCATGACATGGATGAATGAATGAACATGCTGCTAACCAGGAGAACTTGACACAGCTAGTTACCATAATACAATGCCATCAACTCTGCGTCTAGTAGGGCTGTAGGCATGGGCCAATGTGTGATTTTGGTGCAAAAATGGCAAAATCACTAATAAAAATGTGTTATAATTACATTTTTCACTGTGCTCCTAAATTTCTTTGTGTGCCCCTAACATTTTTCATTTAGGAGCACATGTGCTCCTAGTGAAAAAGGTTAGCGTAGAGCCCTGATACACATCGCATGTGTGTTTCCCATGGCTAGCTAGCAAGCCAGCCAAAACACCATTACAGAACTTGAGGTTTATGATACAAAGAACGTTCTATGTATGGTGTTTTGTTGTGTTTCCCATGCACCTGCGTGTAGGCTGGCTAGCGTGTAGGCTAGCTAGCCGTGTAGGCTGGCTAGCGTGTAGGCTAGCTAGCCATGGGACTAGCTAGCCTACACGCAGGTGCAAACATACATACAGGGTACATACAGGATACAAAGAACGTTATATTTACCGTATCCCGATTTGGTAATGAAACCCCATTGTTCTCCCTGGATGATTGGCAGTACCAGAACTACCTCAACCACCGGCGCTTTGCCAAGGTCCCCAAGATTTTTGAGAGGAGTCCAATTCCCTAAACCCAAGCACCAGAGGAGAGGGAGGGAGGGGGTGGGTGGGTATTTCATTGTCTTTTTCATGTTACCCCATACCTAGCGCAACAATCCTCAGGTTCAGCTGTTATATTTTAACAATATTTGACTTATTTGTTTGTTTTTTGCATGTGTAAGTTCGTTTTTTGCATGTGTTTGATCAATATTTTATATGTTAATGTCTATGTGCACACAAACAAAGTATTTACAAAAGTGTCTTCTTTGACAAGTCTACAAACTGCCTGCTTCAGCCAGCGCGTACATATGAAGACATTGTCTTGAGATTGAGATTGAGATTGAGATTGATTGAGATTGAGATAACGTTTATTGCCACTATGCATTACACATATAGGAATTTGCTTCGTCACCACAGCAAGTGCGTTTACACTTTTTTCACATATCAAAAAACAGGACAACACAACAACAACACAGGACAGACAACAGTGCATTGGATAGTGCGGTATAAAGTAAAGTGCAGTGCAGAGGTTTTTTACAGTGAGTCCAGTTCAGTCCTGGGCAGACTTGGGGGCGGGGGGGGGGGGGGAAGCCAGAGTCATTTAACAGCCTGGCGGCTGAGGGGTAGAAGCTGAGCCTGTGGCGGGCCTTAAGTGCCTTAGGCAGCCGCAACCTTCTTCCAGAGGGAAGCAGGGTGAGGAGGCCGTGGCCGGGGTGGAAGGGGTCAGCCATGATCTTCCTTGCCCTCCTCAGAGCCCTGGTGTCATGCAGGGAGTTGAGGGAGGGCAAGGGACAGCCGATCACCCTCTCTGCTGAACGTCGCACCCGCTGCAACTTGGCCTTGTCCTTGGTCGTTGCAGCAGGGAACCAGGTGATGATGGAGTGGGTGAGGATGGATTCTATGACTCTATGGGGGGGAGGGTGGGGGTAGCAGGAGGGACATTGGCCCCCCTGGGGGACGGGGGTGGTGGTTGTAGCCGGGGGGTGTGGAGGGAGAGGGCGGGGGTGGGCGGGAACCTCTCTTTCTCAAACCTACAATAGAACTCGTTCAGCTCGTTAGCGAGGGGGAGGTTGTCGGACATCAGCAGGGACCTGGGTTTGTAGTTGGTGATGGTCTTTAGGCCTTTCCAGACGGAGGCGGAATCCCCCTCAGAGAGCTGTTTCTGCAGCTTCTCCGAAAAGCGATGCTTCGCCTCCTTCACCGCTTTGGCGAACCTGTACTTGGCCTGCTTGACCCGGTCCACGTCCCCACTGCGCCTAGCCACCTCCTTCTCTGACCTCAGACGCCTGAGTTGGGATGAAAACCAGGGCTTGTCGTTGTTGAAGGACTTCCTGGAGCGGAGGGGGACACACACCTCCTCGCCAAGGCTGATAAATGATGTAACAGTGTCTGTGTATACATCCAGATTGTTACCAGCCTCTGGCCCCGCCCACTCCACCAAGTCCTGGTCACAGCCTGCACTCTCCAACCAGGCGCAGAGTCGCTCACATGCCTCACTGGACCACACCCTGAATCGCCGTACAACAGGTTTAGAGAGTTTTAACCTCTGCCTGTAGCGAGGGATCAGGTGTATGAGGACGTGGTCACTGTAGCCCAGTGCAGCACGGGGGACAGAATGGTAGGCTTGACGAGCTGTACAGTAGCAATGGTCCAGAGTGTTCACCCCCCTGGTGGGACACGTGACTTGCTGCCTGTATTTGGGGAGCGCCCGGCTAAGATTAGCCTGGTTAAAATCCCCCAAAACAACAACAAAACTGTCCGGGTAATTACGTTCCACACTCATCAATTGCTCTGCCAGTGTGTCTACTGCTGCGGTGACGTCCGCATCAGGTGGAATGTAGACACACGCGAGAATGAATGAGCTGAACTCACGGGGGGAATAAAAAGGACGGCAGAGGATGAATAGGGATTCTATAGCCGTGGAACAGTGTTTGTGGAGCACTGTCACCTCGGAACTCCAGCGCACGTTAACAAAGAACATTAACCCCCCACCCCTAGACTTGCTCACCGCCTCGAAGTCTCTGTCAGCCCGTAGTCTTATGTAGCAGGAAGGTAGCTTTTGGCCACAACTGCTCCGGCAGCTTCCGCATACAGTCTCCAATGGTTTGCCCAAGCCGGCTACAGTGATCGCCAGAGGCACTGGACATGGACTTCTGTGTGAAGAGCTGTTTCCTGGCATCATTCACCTCCGTGCTCTCACTGGTTCGGTCATCAGCACCACAAATCGTTCTAGCAGTAACTTTGATTCTTCACTGACGGTCATTTATTACTTTTCAGTAATGTTTGCACTACATTATAAGCTGTCCAAAAAATATTATACAAACATTATGACTTGCTTATTTTCATCTTTTGAAGAAATGCTACCATAGCAGTTGATGTTGTGTATTAGACATCAATGATCAGTTATGTCTGTATGCCAATTGTATGGAGTGCCAGTGAATTTGGTTATATGACCAAATATAAATAAACAATAAACATGCAATTACCATTTTTTCCCCTCCCTTTATTTTATACAGAGTATTACCAGTGCAAATCCAGGTGTGAATCCAAGTAGACCACAGCGGTAAAAGGCACAATTTGGTCAGGATGTAGGATACAACAATAGGAACGTGAGTTACAGTGGAGGCTGGAGGAGATGAAAATGCACAGGCTGGTTGTAATACATGTATCGGAAACATGTTTGAATCCATCCATGCATTTACAATGAGCCCGTCCTCCCATTTCTGCCTCCACTGCTGAGTTCTACTCAGGGAACATCACTCTACATTTGAGCTTTAGATTTGTGCAGAGGCACACAGTAACTCAAATCAAAAGGAACACAAACGTTGTTGCTTACAGACAACCACAGATCTGGCAATATTAAAATTCACAATATTACAATTCTGATTGAAATTGCTTAAAACATCTGATCTGAGCGCTCAGAGCTGGTTTCAACTAAAATCCAAAAAACAATATAAAATTTCGGAACGTTTTTTGTTGTTATAACTATTTCTTTTTTCGAAATAAAGCTTTCATTCATTCATTCATTCATTCTGGAGGGTGTAGTTGATGATGTACCAGTGGGTCTTCATCTCCTCAGGACTGTAAAGGCCTTCATGACCTCTGTGGCCCCCTGCAACTCCCTGTGTCTCCTCTCCAAATCTGAACAGGGAGAACAAATACTACCATTATAGTCATCTAGGGCAGTTCTATGTCGAGTAGAACTCATTTACATTTTTGGCATTTAGCAGACGCCTTATTCCAAAGCGACTTACAATCAATACTCAAAACTCCCTAAAGGGCTAGTGTGCATTTTATTGTTCCAGACCAGCAACAACGCATCTTGTAAACCTAATCTAAACCTAACATCAGATCTTTGGTCTGTCCACTGATGTGAGGTAACTTAGCATAGAAGATACAAAGAGGGGTCTGGACAACAGACAAACAAAGCACTTCAAAACTATCAGTGCCATTACTTTGGTGTCATTCCCCACCTCTCTCCTGCTCTGCCAGTTGCTGTGCTAGATTTCCAGAAGCTTCCATCACCCTTAGGGAGTGGTCGTAATCTATGAGTGGAAAAGAAAGAACTAGTGAATCGATTTGACTCGATAACAGCATTAAGGCATTGACATGATTTGGAGCACTACAGTGGGTTGTATAGACATCCTCACCCTGCTGGCTCGCCTGGCCACCCTGGATCCTTTCGGAGATGCTCATCATGTCGTTGATGAAGGCAGAGAAGATGGACTGTGTACATCCAGCCTCGTTACACCTCTTCCAGAAGATGGCGGAGTCAGAGCTGGGCTCCCCAGGTGTCCCCTTGGAAGAGGAGGGATGGGCCACATGGGAGGGAGGGGGGGTGATGGGAGGTGGGGGGACAGGTGTTTTGCAGAGCTCTGTGGGGAGGGCAGGTGAAACAGGTGAAAGGACTGGACCGGCAGGGTCATCAGTGGGGACAGGAGAGACAGGGTCATCAGTGGGTCCTGGTGAGTGAGAGCCAGCATGTTGACTAGAGGCCAAAGGTCAATCATGTTGCTCTGGATCACAGCCCTGAGAGGAACCAGGACTAGTAGCATAATCCAGTGTAGAACTGAACTCTGAGAGGAGAGAAAGAGACAGCCACAACATGACTTGGCATCTTTGTTCACCTTGTGGAAGATGTGTTGGAACTTACTTGAAGCCCCAGTCCTCTCTCTCCTTGTCGTTGGCGTAGTCGGGTAGATGATGTCCACTCCCCCCTGCTTGGGCTTCAGGTCCTGGCTGCCCTTGCTGCCGCAGTTGTCGTCCCCGTAGACCTCCTGGAGCTCGTGGGGCTGGAGGACGTCCAGCTGGGACTCCTTCTGCATGTCCGAGGGTCCCAGGTACTGCTTGGTGTAGTAAAGGTGAAGGTCCGTCGGTGAAGGTCCGTCCTGAAGGTCCGTCGCTGGCGCATGTAGCAGGCCCCGCCCAGGATCAGCAGGAGCACGAGGAACAGGACCCCGCCCACCGCCCCTCCCACTATGGTGCTGGTTCCATCTTTCAACTGACATGGTATTATTGCTATTTCAAGGTGCGAGGGGGCACGCACACATGCAGTGACATTTTTACCAAGACACTGAAGTCACTGACGCTGAGGGGATGCTCAAATTGTCCTCATATGATAAAATCCACCACCTCCCCTGATTTTCTTTTACAACTTGAGTACAAGCATGTGCCTGGTTAGTTGTCATGATCAAACGTTACAAATGCAACTTACAGAGAAGCCACCCTTCTCTGCCCTCTCCCACTTCCAGACGAACGCCTACCCTATATTATAGCACTTGACTTAATTCAGCTGCTATAATTGAGCCTCTATCACAGGGCGTTAATACAAACCTCATTCACCTGCGTTCAATTCCAAGTATATTTGGTATTTATAGAAGGAAGCACGTACGCAACTTTAAACCATCTCAGCCCGTTTTATAAATAATGCTTACGTCCGTTTAGAAAAATGTGCTTACGTGAAAGTCAAAGATGACGTTCAAGTACTTTTTTATAAACGAGGCCCCTGATGTGTAGGAAAACGATGAGGTGGGAAGTCAGCATCGGGTGGGAGACGGTTACTTAACATGTTCTTTATAAGTCTTGTTTGTTGTACATTTCACTGAGTTAAGATGGTAAGACTCACTCCTCAAGTTCAAATTGCTAGCTCGTATTGTAGTTGGTTTACATCTGTATTTGAAGAAACTGTCATGTGTGTTGGCAGGTCAGACTCTCAAATCAGGTGGCAAGTTCGAGACTCTGATGGCTAGTAATGTCCAGCCTGGAGGGTATTTTGAGGTCAAAGGGCTGGAATAATAATGACATTTATTTTTATTTGCAGTGTGGTTATTCTTTTTTTGGTGAGTATTGACAGTAGTTAGAGGCTACACCAAAACATGGCATGTTAGCTACTGAAAACACTACTAAGATTGTAAGCTACATGTAGTGGAACTATTCCCCAACACTGTAAATGTGTATATGCCTTTTTACCTTTTGACCTCTGTGGTTAACTCAATAAAAAAGAAAAACAGATGTATTACCTTTCCTGGAGGCTCCAGGGGTCTCAGCATCGGTTCTGTTACATAAGACAAACATATTATTTCTCTATGGTGTAATTGTATCAGTCAGGTAAGCAGTAAGGCTATTCTGTCTATCTTTCTTCCTTTGCATACAATTTTGCCTGCAGGCTAATCACATGATCACTGATATTATTAGCTGTTATTTAAACAGAATTTCACAGACAATGCCCAAAAGCAACATGACCCTTGATTAAGAATTGAAAATGTTAATGTCCAGCATAAACATGTAATCCGTTGAAGGTTATTAATAAATAATACACTCCGTATCATGTTCTAATTCACGGCCTTCTAGAATGTACCAAATCTACTTCTGTCTTTCCCTTCCAACTACAGTATGAGGTAATTGGAAGTCAAGTCAAAAGCCTGCTACCTGTCAGGTTTATATCCAGACACCTATGAAGAGAGAGAGAGAGAGAGAGATGTGTAAGAACACTGTTTCTGCTAGCAAACATGTTCCAGTATCCCATGGCCTAGCCAAGGCCTCACCCTTTGTTCTGAGTTTCCACTGCTGTCTAGATCTGTGTCTAGAGGAGCCAACTCCATGTCAATGACATTTTCACCTCCCTCTGTCAGAAAACACAAACATGAATACAGTGAATATATCAGTCATTACGTGTGGAAGGGTAAAGCAGTGTAATCTCTCACCCATGGAATAATTTGACAGACAGATGAAGGAGCACTGCTGAATAAATGAGGCAACCAACCTAAATCTGAGGCATTCAATATCCTTCTGGACTTTGGTTTGGATAAGCTCTCATCCTGCCTCGAACAGAAGAGTGACAACAAGCCATGTTCAGCAACAAGACAAACAGAATTGCAGCCTTAGGTTCTGAACATTTAAACAAAAAATA
Organism: Nansenia antarctica; assembly: GCF_963989245.1. Taxonomy (NCBI): domain Eukaryota; kingdom Metazoa; phylum Chordata; class Actinopteri; order Argentiniformes; family Microstomatidae; genus Nansenia; species Nansenia antarctica. Next base: position 11,903,053 of record NC_137684.1, read on the forward strand.
TAATCACATTGCATGCACTCAAATGTGATAGTCGAGTATCTGAGACAGACATCCATCATAGCAGACAATTAACTTTAGGCATGACATCTTAAATGTACAAAATATACAGTCAAAAAGATAAAAACTCAAAAGGGTAAGATAGTCAGAGACAGCCCAACAACAGCATGCAAGCATCGCAATACATACCGGTACTTGCTTGGAGGACTCAATGGTCTCTGTTACAACGGCAAAAATAAAGAGAATTAGATTCACACCTGTAAAGGTAGAAATCGGAGGACGGGCTCATTGTAATGCATGGAATGCATTTGCTAAGAAGAACCAACTTTCAAGAACCAACTTTCTTCTAAAACAAACATTTTGGGGGTTTTCTCTTCAAGTTCAACTTGTTTTTCCATCCAATCCATAAATGTCTTGTCTGGCGTCTAGTCTAGATGTCTTTTAGCAGACGATTACACATCACAGCACAGTAGGATGCAGACCTTAGAAGGCGTTTTCTGTTGTGGTGTTCAGATGTGTCTGAATCCCCTTGGTATGGTGACAGTCTACCCACTGCAACGATGGCTTCTGTATTGAAACAGATATAACTCTCAAGGACTCTTATCAAATGAACTAACACATCAGCAGGGCTTAAAGTGGGAAAAAATCCTGTACCTGAAACTTTTTCTTGGGGACGGGGGTCACCACGTCCATAAGGCTTCACCTCACTACTCTCCTCTATCCATGCCCAGCCAGCGCCATTTCTAGGGCTAGGGTTAGGGCTAGTACACAGGGCTAGTACACAGGGCTAGGGTTAGGGCTAGTACACAGGGCTATTACACAGGGCTAGGGTTAGGGCTAGGGTTAGGGCTAGTACACAGGGCTAGGGTTAGGGCTAGTACACAGGGCTAGGGTTAGGGCTAGTACACAGGGCTAGGGTTAGGGCTAGTAGGGTTGACCTCTGACCTCCTGGAACATGTTCTTGCGGAAGGCCAGCTCCTCCTCTAGGCTCTGGCTGCGGTTCTCCAGGTCGACGCGCTGCAGCGTCTCCTCCCCCATCTGCTGCTTGGCCTGGGCCAGGCCCGCCTCCAGCTGTAACAACACACAACACAGGGTTACAACCTAGCCTGGGCCAGGCCCGCCTCCAGCTGCAACAACACAGGTTAGACCCCGCCCCCAGGGTTAGACCCCGCCCCCAGGGTTAGACCCCGCCCCCAGGGTTAGACCCCGCCCCCAGGGTTAGACACCACCCCCCCCCCCCCCCAGGGAACTTTAAGCCCTGCATCAGAAACAAGGGTCATGTTTTTTTTATCAAAGGATGAACACCACAAGAGGGGTATCATATGGAGTATATTAAATGGGTACACTACTTGTCATAACACAAAACCACAAGCATCATTGGGGTGACCATAGAAAGCCACCTACTCACCTTTTAACTGAGGATCATGCTTCTTACAGTACAACCTGTGACATGGAGACATCAATAGAGCTGCTTTAACAAACACATTACTGCTATCAGTCCAATCCATTTATTTTTGTTTTACTTAACATGTACTTTTCAGTGTCCACTCTGTTGATGGCCCCGTCTTCTACTGCACAGGTAGGTAGGACCTCTTACAGATTTTCAGCTCACACCCCACAGTGGCACCAGATCTCCTACACCTGTAGCACTTCTAGTGTAGAGAAACAGAAGGCTGTTTGCTTTTGATCAGTAGTAATTATACAGAAACATCAAGACAATATCCACAACTAAAAAAGAAAGAAAGAAAGAAAACAATAGCTGAATATGTAACCTCATCCCTTGGAACAAGATTACTGTTCATGTAATGTTGAGAATTTGGAAAACTAATATAAAACTGATAACAGAGTGCTATCCTATCCTCCCAGGGAACATTTAAACAACCGTACCAGTTTAGCTCCCCTCTTCATCTCCTTCTTGACATCTTCCACAGAGAAACCAAATAAGTCATCAAACTCTGGTGAGTTCTCGCAATAAAGTCCAGATGAAAACAGCTGCAATTCAAACTATACATTTCAGATCACAAATCATCCTCAATGAACTTCCTGGTCAGAAAATAATCAGAATTGAACGTCCATCTGTAGAAATGTATATTTTTCAGTTCAACATAGTTCAACATATCACTGCTAAAGAATTAGTCATACTGGTATTTACTCTAGGCGAATTTTTTATTGACGTGGGACGACCCTACTCTAAACCCTAACCCCAACAGCTACCCTTTTACTTTAACCATGTTAAATCTCAAGCATCCCACTTAGCATTGACCATTTTTGAGACAGTAGGCTACTAAAGTACTAAGGGATCATTTGTATACTTTCAGCATTGAATTCTAATAGTAGCACACTTGAGCGAAAACTGGTCTCTGGTGTGGCTGTAGCGGTAGAGCCGGCGTCTGATGATCGCAAGGTCGGTGGTTCGATCCCCGGCTGGCCACATGTCGAGGTGTCCTTGGGCAAGACACTGAACCCCAATGAGCGGGCCAGCGCCTTGCATGGTAGCTTGCCGCCATTAGTGTGTGAATGGGTGAATGAGAGGCCATTGTAAAGCGCTTTGGAATAAGGTGCTATATAGGCTAAGTCAGTCCACTTAATCAAATCAAATCAAATCAAATTTTATTTGTATAGCGCATTTCTCACAAAATGTGACCTAATGCGCTTCACAAAGAGAAAAGAAGATAAACTAAGATGGACATTTAAAAGGCGAGCTTGAATAAGTATGTTTTGAGGACTTGCTTAAATGTTTCCAGAGATTTGGCCAATCTCAGGCTCTCAGGTAGGGTGTTCCATAGTCTGGGAGCATACTGAAAGCTGTCTCTCCATATCTCTTGGTCCTGGCTTCTGGGACCGTCAGGAGTTCAGTGCCAGTGGACCTCAGGGGTCTACCTGGTGTGTACCTCACAAGCATGTCCATGATGTATTTGGGTGCATGGCAGTGGACTGATTCATAGACTAGTAAAATAATCTTTAAGTCGATTCTATAACTTTCAGGGAGCCAGTGCAGTGATTTCAGGACTGGTGTGATGTGTGCTCTCTGTCTGGTCCTTGTAAGGACACGTGTTGCAGCAGCACTTACCATTTGTAGTCCAAGAGCATTAGCTCAAAATTGAGTCAAACCCGGAACAAATTTGTAACAAGCTGAATTTTTCAGGATATGCTCAGAATACCTTTAGGAATAACATACTAAAAGTCCCTGTGAATCCCCCTTGTGCTTTCTGAGATATTCAAGATGGCGTCCAAAATTGCAGCTATTTGGAGATTTTTCCATATCTCAGGCTTAAAACATAATACAAATGCAATAAAAATGTTAAAATATATGTTTTCTCATACAAGGAATCCAAATTCACCATTGACACACTGCTAAAATTAAAGTTAACCAAGATTACAAGGTCATTAATGTGACAATGACACAAAATTCACATAGTGTACCCATTAAGCCCAGGCACCATTTAAGCCCATTTGTAACTTTGAAGTCATTTTTTAGAAAAAGAGGGGCCTGTCTAATGCTATTCATTGTTTTGTCTAATCACACAATGTCTTTATTGTTCGTTTTTATTTGCCACCAATCACATTTGTCAATATTGAATAAGGCTCGCTTATATCTGTAACAGTTTGATGTTTGATGAGTCTGTGAAACAGACTGGCTGCTTGGTGAATGAGCTCTGCAGAGCTTGAGAGATTATTTTTTTGTAGGTTTACGTTTGAAGCCGTACGCGGCAAGGACATGTCTAAAGGTGACATGTAGCTACTTGTGTGGAGAAAAGTGATGTATTACAGGTTTAATTGTCATAACTGAGTGATTTTAAGATGTTTGGTTAAGTGCCAGCCCTCTAGTGGCCGACATTATCAGCATTCATACTGCAGAGTGGGGATATTTTCATATTTGAGATACAAGATAAGATAGGCGAATTGACTTTCAAAATCACTTCCGTTTTTTTTCTTCAATGCCCAATCCACTCAAGCTAAAGACAGCAAAGACTATGATGTCTTTATGCAGTGGCTGGAGATACATCCACCATTTGCAGGTTACCAGCCTGATCACCTAGTGTCTATAGCTACTGGTGTTATAGCTGACACATCCGTCAATTGTGACAATGCAGTCCAGATTGGTCAGGCTGCAGCCTCCAGGATAACAGGAAAAAAGTTCTCAGAAATCACACTGCATCGCACTGACAAAGTCAAGACTATAGGGGATAAAAACACCATCAATGTCAGGGGACAAAACATGGTAGTGAATCCCAGTCTCCCTTTCAACAGGATCACCTGTGTCCTAAAGACAAGTTCTGACATGGAGCAGTTCATGTCATATGAGCTTGCTCCTCAACCTCCATCCCTGTTTCATAATGGTGTCATGCGAAAGACAACCAAGAGTGTTCTAGGTACTCTTCTCAAGTCATTTGCCCCTGTACAACCTAACATTCCAAAGAACTGCCAGTTTGTTCTAGATGGAGGCCATCTGTTGCAGTCTGTGGTGTGGCCACAGCCATCTACTTACGGAGATGTGTGCCATTGTTACATTGCCTACATCCTGAAACACTATAGGGCTGGTACTGTAACTCCACTTGGCATGCACAGGAGTTCATGGAAAGCATCATTGACCTCTGGGAAAGACTTCCAAGTCTCCCAGGCAGTCTTCTTTCCTCGGCCAGCGAATGCAGAGACAGTGTCACACCCAGTGAAATCGTGAAAGACTGTTAGAGTCTGGCACTGTTGTCACGGCCAGGCTCATGACCATGACAAAAGACGGGAGACACACACACGATCTTAGTAAGTAATGATAAGAAAATGTTTATTGTAAACTAAATGAGGCCAATAATAAGATGAGGTGTGGTAGTCAGTAAATCAGTGGTGTAATGTGAGTGTAGTGGAAAGTGGTGAGGTGAGTGTTGCATGGTGTGAAACAAGGAATAAACAAAGAATAGAAAATAATGGTGCCTAGAAGGGGGCCTCAATACTGAGGCCTGCATAGATCTTTTATGCCCTGGATCCTGGAACCAGGTGGGGCACAATCAGCTGTCCACCAGCTGACCTGCATTCTGCTGATTAGTAACCCTGTCCAGCAGGAGTACTCTCTGCAGACAGGGAAACAGATGTTTATTACAGGCCAGGACACAATATGGGGCCAGGGCCGTCACACCCCCTCCCATAGAAACAGGGTCCCCAAGGGAACACTGAACAACAGGGAAACACACCACAGTAAAATAATATATAAACGAACAAACCCAGATCACCTGTATTCAGGACCAACCACCATTACTCCAACCTCGGCAACAGGTACCTATGAAGCCATAATTAAGAGGAGCAGGAACAGTAGAAGGGTAAAAACAGGAAATTAGTTAACACAAAAACAATTTTAACAAGGGGCCCTGGACAATGCATCTGCCACTACATTGTCCTTCCCTTTTATGTGACGTATGTCCAGAGTATATGATTGTAAAAATAATGACCAGCGAATCAGTCTCTGGTTAGGGCACTTTAAAGAATTGAGAAAGATCAACGGATTGTGATCCGTGAAGACTACCAATGGAGCGAGACCGGACATAATGTACACATCAAAATGATGGAGAGCCCAGACCAAGGCAAGGGCTTCCTTTTCAATTACTGAATAATTGAGCTGACAAGAGTTGAACTTTTTTGAAAAAAAACTAACAGGTCTGTCAATGCCAAATTCATCGGTCTGTAGAAGCACCGCCCCTGCTCCCACGTGACTGGCATCGACCTGTAACTTGAAGGGTTCATCCATAAGAGGAGCAGCCAACACTGGAGCAGCACAAAGAAGAGCTCTAACATTAACAAAGGCCTGTTGACATTCTGTACTCCAAACATACATTGCGTCACCTCTCAGGAGGTTAGTAAGTGGAGTGACTACCGTTGAAAAATTGCGACAGAAGCTGCGATAATAGCCTACTAGCCCTAAGAAACGCTGCAGCTCTTTCTTAGTGGTAGGTCTGGGGTACTGCTCTATAGCCTGCACCTTAGCCTGGACCAGAGAGACTTTACCATGACCAACCACTCGACCGAGGTACCTCACCGATGCCCTGGCAAACTCACACTTTGCCAGGTTGACGGTGAGGCACGCACCAGCCAAGCGGTCGAACAAGGCACGCACACGCTGAAGATGGGTGGACCACGAGTCAGAATAGATGACGACGTCGTCTAGATATACAGCGCACCCCTCCAAACCACCTACAACCATGTTCATCAGCCGTTGGAATGTGGCTGGAGCATTTCTAAGACCGAAGGGCATGACAGTATACTCATAAAGACCAGAGGGGGTTATAAACGCCGATATTTCACGAGCCCTCTTGGATAAAGGCACCTGCCAAAATCCTTTGAGCAAGTCAAATTTGCTAATAAACTTAGCGGAGGCTACTTGGTCAATACAATCTTCCATCCTGGGAAGAGGATACGAATCTGGCTTTGTCACACTATTCACTTTGCGGAAGTCTGTACAAAACCGCAGTGTGTGATCAGGCTTTGGAACTGTGAGACACGGGGACGCCCAGCTGGACGAGGTAGGCACTGCAATACCAGTCTCAAGCATATACCTGATCTCGGAGTCCACGTGTTTACGTTTGTCAGGACTAACTCTATAAAAACGCTGTCTGATAGGTGAAGCATCCCCTACATCTATATCGTGTTCGATTAAGGGAGTCTGCGTGGGAGTGTCACCAAAAATGGATGGATAATCCTTAACAAGATGCAGCAGTTGGGTACGTTCAACCTCTGTTAAATGCCCCAACGAGCTCCCAAGATCACGAAGGGACTCTGAATTTTTCAATCTTCCAGTCAACAACTCCTGGCCGGGACTGGATAGGCCATCCTCCTCAGGCTCTGCCACCACCTGAGGGGAATCCCCTACTGTACTGGCTACACACGCCGGACGAACAGGAACTGACGCCTGCTCCACAGAATCAGACACACGGTCATAATACGGTTTCAATAAATTAATGTGGCAGAGCTGATTAGGCTTCCTACGCAAAGGTGTAGCAATCAGGTAATTAAGATCAGACACTTGCTTTACTACAGTATGTGGACCAGTAAATTTAGCACAAAAGGGGGAATCAACCATGGGCAAGAGTGCCAGAACCTGATCACCCGGGCTAAACTTCCGTGGCTCAGTTCGGCGGTCATAAAGGCGTTTCATTTTCTTTTGTGCACTAGCTAGTTTTTCTTTTGCCAGCTCACCGGCTTCATAAAGCCTATGCTTAAAGCCGAGTACGTAACTAAGCAAGTTTTTTGGTGGTTCGGACTCTTTCCAATCATCTTGGATAACGGCCAAGGGGCCACGTACTGTGTGTCCGAACACCAGATCATTGGGACTAAAACCCGTACTTTCCTGGCTCACCTCCCTGGCGGCTAACATCATCCAAGGAAGCCCCTCCTCCCAATCTCCGTCCAGCTCAGTACAGTAGGCGCGCAACAAAGATTTCAAAGTTGCATGGAATCGCTCCAATGCGCCCTGGCTCTGCGCGTGATAGGCTGACGCCCTGTTGTGCTTAACGCGCAGCTGTTTCAGGACCTGAGCGAACAGATGGGAAGAGAAATTAGAACCCTGGTCAGACTGGATGATTTTTGGTATGCCAAAGATTGAAATGAACTGAGTCAAGGCACGGACTACAGACTTGGTGGTGATATTGCGTAAGGGATAAGCTGCAGGATACCTGGTAGCCTGGCACATAACTGTCAGCAAATACTTAGCCCCAGTACGAGACGGAGGGAGGGGACCTACACAATCAATAATGAGATGGTCAAACGGTTGACTGGTTGCCTGAATCGGACTCAATGGAGCCGGTGTAATGCTCTGATTCGGCTTTCCTGTCAACTGACATGTATGACATGTTTTTACATAGGCTGCCACATCCCTCTTAAGGCGAGGCCAAACGAAGTAACGGAGGATGCGATCATAGGTCTTAGAAACTCCTAGGTGTCCACCCTCATCATGTGACACCTGCAGAACCAAGCTGCGATACTTGGAGGGCACAACAATTTGGTAAATGGGGTCTCCCACAAACTCAACGCCATGGGGAACCCACTTCCTCACCAATACCTCATTGTGAATGAAATAGGCATGGGCGCTGTTCCTCACCCCCCCAGCAGGGAGAGCTCCCTCAAACAGCTCTTTCAGACTTGGATCTGCCCGCTGCTCTCTCACCAGTTCACTGTGAGGGACAGACAGGGGAAAATCAGACAGTGATATCACATGCTCCACATCATCCACCATTTTGTCAGGGTCAGGCGTGGCACGGCTCATGGCACGAGTTACGGCACACGCAGTGAACACCTCAGGAAACTCCCGTTCACTTTCATCAGGCTTGCTTTTAAATACTGGCACAGACGTAACCACCACAGGTGGCGCCACATCTGCCCACACTCGTGCACCAACCAAGCCATTACCCATGATCATGGTCACCCCCTCACAGGGCAACGCTGGGCGCACACCCACAGTCATCTCACCCTGAAACAAATCAGATGAAAGAATTATTCTGTGCAGAGGAACATGCAATACAGCCAAACCCATACCACGAATGGGAATGGAGTCACCTGTGTCAGAGGCATCAGAAAATGGCAAAGCAGAAGCTAAAATAAACGAATCAAATGCCCCAGTATCCCGTAAAATGTTTACTGGGACCTTCTCATCCCCACCGACGAGGGACACCAAACCATCTGTAAGGAATGGCAAGTAAGATTCAAGGTCAGAGGATTGTGGAGACTCAACATGTGTAGAGCGCACCTGGGACAGCGAATCACAGGCTTGGGCAGCAGACTTAACCCGCTGCACCACCGGCGCCGCGCAACCAGCCCCTTTAGCCCCATCCCCATGAGACACTGGAGCCCAAGGCTTACCTCTAGACTTTAAAGCATAGCATTCAGATTTAACATGCCCCTTTTTATGGCAGTGACTGCACACTTTCTCATAACTCCTTGAACTATTCTGATTCTCATAACTCCTTGAACTATTCTGATTCTCATAACTCCTTGAACTATTCTGACCTCTACGACCAAAATCAGTTGCAACTGACTGACCAGCAGGTGGCATATCAAAACCAAAGGTACTCCTCTGAAACCCAGACTCTGGCACATAAGCGCGAGACTCACCAAACATGCGCGGCTCTCCAAACTTACCCCTGCTATGAGTCAATGTAAAATCATCTGCCAACGCAGCAGCTTCAGCAGGAGTAGTCACCTGCTTTTCACTAATATAAGTGGCTATATTCTGGGGAATAGCATTTTTAAATTGCTCCAGTACAATCAGATCACACAAATCATCAAAATCATCTACATCAGACGCCTTGCACCAGCGATTGAAATGCAAAACTAATTCTCTTGCAAACTCAAGATGTGTCTTCTCTTGTTTCTCCTCCAATTCCTAAATTTCTGTCTGTAGGCCTCCGGAACCTGTTCATAAGATTTAAGCACTGCAGACTTCACTTTCTCATAAATCAGAGAATCCTCACGGCTCAGGGACGAATATGCCAACTGTGCTCGACCTGTAAAAACACATTGTAACATGAGGGTGCGTTCAGCATCTGGCCAACCACGAGTGTCAGCGACGCGCTCAAACAACGAAAAAAACAAGTCAGGATCCCTTTCATTAAATTTAGGTAAAAGTTTCAAGTTTCCTGCTATATCAAATAAGCCTCTATTTGCTCCCCTGGAAGCAAAAGAACCCCCACTACTTAAGACTTCACTACTGATTTTACCGCCTTCAATCAAATTCAACCTATGTCTCTCTAACTCCACAGTTTGCATTTGGATTTCACATTTCATTTTCTCAAGTGCAAATTCCTGGTCTAATCTCAGTTTGAGCAATTCTTTTTCCTGGTCAAATGTAAAAGGGTGCTTAGCAACAGGCGAAGCTAAACCCTTGACAGGCTGTGGCAAAATTGCCATCTCGACCAGTTTCGACTCTAAACATGCCCTAAGCTCATGTTTCTTTTGTTCTACCACCGCTACATCATAATGTTTTGCAACCAATAACAATTGAGCTTTAGTAAAACGGTACAATAAGTCATAGGATGGAGCTGCTATAAACCCCTCTACTCCAGACATTTTTATTTTATTAAATCACAATATTAAGTACAGGACAATGTAGGCCTATGGACCCAAGATGGCGTATACATTGACAACTCAGCGCGCATCAGAGGAAATTGACAACCTCGCAACGGAGCATGCCCCTATCTGACTGCCTACCCCAGGACCTGACTGAGTAAGCTCAACCCTAGTCTTCATGCGTTAGCGGGAGGATCTTTAAACACTAACTCGTCAGCCCGGTTAGACCCCCAGCAAGCTGGTCGCCCACCTGACAGCTAAGAATGTGTCCCCGAGACAATTGCTCTAGCCGCCGTACCGCAACACTACAGAAAAACGCTCAGCCAGACTCAAAGGAGAGAGACCGTAAACCTACCAGGGCAGCCCCGTAGCCTACATGTGCGCAACTGACAGCCAATTGTATACACCCTCTTGCCCCAATAGAAAAAACCCTATCTAAGCACCATTACAAACAAAACGATCGCGCAGATCAATTAACAATAGGCTATTATATACAAAAATGCGATAAGTGTGTCTCCAAAATGCTTAATATGCCACTCAAGGCTTTCAAAAAAAACACCCGCAGGCGATCATTTTGAACTGGTGGGGAATCGACTACGACACCAGTTTGCAGTTCATTCACCAAAATCTCTGCCTAGGCTACTAACAGAGACACGCGCCTATTAACTTAACAAGGCACCCCCTGTCAATCAAGGCAACAAGCCATGGGAGTCGCACCACAAGTAATGAACCACAATGTTTTAACCATCAATTAAGCAAAAAAAGTCAAACGACCGGGTAGAATTCAATAGAAAAAAAACAATATTTACTTACCAAAAGGTGATCAAAAATAATGCTAGAAAAACGAAAACGGACGGAGCCCCCAATTTGTCACGGCCAGGCTCATGACCATGACAAAAGACGGGAGACACACACACGATCTTAGTAAGTAATGATAAGAAAATGTTTATTGTAAACTAAATGAGGCCAATAATAAGATGAGGTGTGGTAGTCAGTAAATCAGTGGTGTAATGTGAGTGTAGTGGAAAGTGGTGAGGTGAGTGTTGCATGGTGTGAAACAAGGAATAAACAAAGAATAGAAAATAATGGTGCCTAGAAGGGGGCCTCAATACTGAGGCCTGCATAGATCTTTTATGCCCTGGATCCTGGAACCAGGTGGGGCACAATCAGCTGTCCACCAGCTGACCTGCATTCTGCTGATTAGTAACCCTGTCCAGCAGGAGTACTCTCTGCAGACAGGGAAACAGATGTTTATTACAGGCCAGGACACAATATGGGGCCAGGGCCGTCACACTGTGTAGGATTCATTGTGGCAACCATTTGGTGAACAGCTATGTATCGTAAGCTTGACCCGACACCAAAGGCAACCCACAGCTCATCAGGAGCTATTTTGCTGAATGAAGCCACAGCCAGTACCACCACATCAGGATCAACGGTACGTATGGTCACCTTCTTACAACCTTTCTGCACAGCATCTGCCACATGCAGAAGTAGACGAGTGTCGCCCTCGTCTTGCGAACATGGGGCAAGGCAGGCCAAGCATGACTCAGCAGGAGAGCAGAAGACTCCAGTTCCATCTGTTGCATACAGTTCCTTGCCCTGTGCAAGAGGTAGATGAACAGCTTTGCGTGACAGGAAAGAAAACAACTCTGTTTTGTTCTCATTGCATCGAAGGAAGTCCATCCAGTCCTTAGGCATCACAGTAGGAGGAGCCACCCTTTTCCTGCTGCCCTTTCCCCTCTTCTGTCTGGACGAGGCTTTCAGGCTGGCAGGTAGGTATACATCCCAGACAAGGTTGACTTGGGTGTTTTTCTGAAGTTGAGCAGAGATGTATGGTGCAAACACTGTTTCTCCATACTCTTGACATGTTCTTGATGTGCTAGGATTTAGCATTTGAACCACAGCTGCACCATCGAGAATTACTGCATCAGCCACAGGCACACTATTGTCTTCGAGCAGATCTGACTCCAGGCAGCGAAGTAGATCAGAAGTCAACAGTGATCAGTCTGTGTTCCGGCGGCGTTCTCTGAGCGTGTTCTCCCCTGGCGTTCACTTCCTGGTTCTGGTCTCTGGTTGCTGGCAATATTGCGTGGTTACTGCGTCTCACGTCACCCGTCCGTAGCTCGGCTTTATCTCCCTCAGCGGCCCGCGCTCTGGCTCACCCACCAATCAGCTCCCTCCGTCGGCCGCTGCAAATTGGAGAGAGACAGACTCCACGCATACTCAGACACGCTCCATTCACACAAACGCACTCACTCACACACACCCCATTCTCATACACGCGACATTCACACCAGCAAAGAACCGTTCCGGTTCGCATTCGGGAACCTCCGAACGTTGGTGATGAAGGGGTGGGATGAACAAAAATGTCACAACTAGATGGCAGCTACTTCACTGGAAAAGAGGATAATATCTTCCACTACAGTATCTGAAATAAACACAATTTTCTATGAAACCAAACAAAAAACAATTTCTACACGTTCTCTTACTAACCAGCTGCTCCATTATTGGAATAGAAATGGCTTAAAAATTCGCGTTTGCGCATGTCCGCGCGTGTGTGCGTTTGCTGAGCATGTGAGGAAGATAGAGAGAATAATGAAACTTTTTATATTTTTTTGATCACTAATGATTAGATTTAGGGAGTGTTCTCACTAGAACATTTGCTTCACTTGAAACGGAGTTTAGGATAAAGTTCGCTTTGCTCTGTGTCGTTTGGAGCTGTGAGAACGCGCATTCAAAGTAACTCCCGGAGCAAATACCCGTTGAATGCTCCGCTCGAAAAGGGTGGTTACGCTCCGGGTAGAAACGACACATCCATCACTTTGCTTCGCTTCGCTTTTGTTGAGAACGCTGCCCGAGGCTGTCCATAGGAAAACAACAGCACAGGTGTGTTGATCTGGATAAGAGTGGGACGAATGGGCAATTTTCTTTTTTTCTGACCAATCAACTACCACGTCTGTTGCTTCGATTGCGTATGTTACTTCGTTTACATGAAGGGCTGTGAGAACGCAAATCAGTGAAAAAATGTATGCAACAATGTTGCGAACTCATCCACTTGCTCCAGGTCTTGATTCAGACTTTCATGTGAGAACATGACCTCAGATTAGATTATCTATCAGTGGCCGGATCTTGTGGAGTGGATCTCCTGCTGGTCCTGCTGCATTGTTATTAAAATGCAGGGCTTTCTTGATGGCTACCTGGGACACCCGGCTGAGAACGTATACAGATTTGAGATACAATAGGATACTGTATTCTAGCTAACTTTTACATGGTCATTTAACCGTGGGTAGAGTGCTGTGATCTGGCGGTAGCTATTTGTCAATACAAACGGAAGCTGAACAAGATAGGCTAACAGTGAACCTGTGCCTGGGAAGACTGTGATATCGTGTTTGTGGTGCATCTTGTAAGAACAAATGGTACTAGCCTCAACGATCCGGCAAGATTGTATGTGTTTATCAGTGGAGGCTGGTGACTTCCAGAATTAAGGAGGCCAAATTTTTTTCCGCTTAATACAAACGGATAGGGATTCTGGCCTGTAGGTGCTTTACAATTGCAATATTGGGTTTTAGCCATGGAAAAATTCAGATTTATGAACAAAACGGAAATAATATGAATCTATTTTTTTTTTTTTTAATGTTTTTTGTTAAATAAATAAATACAATTATTGCTTTTTTAAATCTCTCTCTTCTCTCAAATTATTGGGGAGGCCAGGCCTCCTCCACCTCTATGGAGGAGCCTCCACTGATATATATATATACTGTATATACCTGTTTCCTCAGCTTTGATATTTTGATATTTTGATCTTTTATTAAGGATCCCCATTAGCTAGTGCCGTAGCAACTAGCTAGTCTTTCTGGGGTCCACACATAAAACACATAAGTAACAATCATCAACAACAATCAGTCTGTACTACAAAAAGTATACATAATTCAGCATTGTGCAATGAATATAACTACCAAACTAAGTGATAGATGAAAAAGAAAATACAAAAGTGTAAGGTATAAAAAGAACCGACATAACAGGGCCAAAAACATGATCAAAACAAAATATATAAATTTAAAACAGCTTTGATCCTCTTGCAGCTCTGTAATTTGAAATATTTAATTAAGTAGGCTATATATTTTGCTTTGCATGTGACAAGTCTGACATTGTGTCAATATATTGGATGTAAGAAAGGCTGATGTCGTCACTTGCAATTAAAAGGTCTTTTTTGATATAACCTTGATGCCTGATCTGTCTTGAATGTGGGGTTGAAATGGATATCTACATGATTGTTGTGTAGCCCAATATGTGTATGCGTCTTTCAAGGCAAGCGATAACATTCGTCTTTTGTTTGGAGGGTATTTACATGTAGAAGTCAGAGATACACGTATTGATGGACATGTGCTTGCCCAGCAAAGTTAAGACATGATTGCAAACTAGCATTCAATTAAAGCCTCCCTTATACGGTCATTGTAGAAAAATAATTGTACCACCCGGCCTGATAGAAGCAATAAGAAAGACAGAAGCATATGTGATTTCCATGGGCACTTGAAGGATTTATTTGGATAGTTTCTGTCTCTGCCCAGATGGACTGCAGTGGGCAGGACTGGGTCATGTAGGGATGGGGGGGTAATGGTGGGTAGATATGGTGTCAGACAGTAAGGATGCTGCTATTGGAGGTGGACAGTTTGAGCTCCTCCCGGGGGTTCTGCAGGGTATCTCGCGGGGCAGCATACTCGAGCACATTGGGCAGTCCGTGTACCACACAGCAGCTAACGGCACTGCGGAAGATGCCCATGTCATGGGCGTCACACCACTCATCTGTCTTCTCATCGTAGCACTCCACATCGAAGGTGGTGGTGAAGCCATTGAAGCCGCCCACCACAAACAGAAGATCATCCACCACCTCGATGCCAAAGTTGCTCCGTGGGTTGAACATGGTGGGAACTGCGCGCCAGGTGTTGGTCTGGGGATTGTAGCGCTCTGCGTTTCGCAGACGGATGGCTCCATTAAAGCCGCCCACCTAAGAGAGGATAGGACAGAATATCAGAACTTGAGCATAGATTTATTGTGTATTTTTATGTAGATCTCACCGCATAGACCTGCTCCCCATAGGCGATGACCCCCACCCCGCTGCGTCGGCTTCTCATGGGGGCGATCAGAGTCCATTGGTTGGTCTCAGGGTTGAAGCACTCTGCTGTGAACAGGCACTCATCCCCATTGAAACCACCACATATGTATACCTAGAGTTAAGGCAACTTGTAAATTCATCCATCCTGGGTTTTTAATAGATTCATTGTACAATAGTTATCAAGTTGTGTTCCAGGTACAGTTTGTCTTACCTATTCCTCTGTTCCACTTACCTTTCCAAAAAGTGTGGTGGCACTGGCATCACTTCTCTGCTCATGCATGGGTGAGATGAGTGTCCACTGGTTGGTCTCAGGCTCATAGCGCTCAACAGTGTTGAGTCGCACATAGCCATCAAAGCCGCCCATGGCGTAGATGCAGCCACCCAGCACAGCCACACTGACGTAGCAGCGCCGTAAGTGCATGGGTGCCACTTGGTGCCAAGTGTGTGTGACTGGGTTGAACTTGCGCACACTGTTGAAGTAGTCAACCCCGTCAAAGCCTCCCACGCAGTACACAAAACCATTGAGGTAGGCAGCACCGTGGTAGGCTCGTGCGCTCTCCTCCTCTCGAGTCACATTGACCCATCGGTCAGCCCGTGCATCATACGCCTCAATGCCATTGGTGGGGCTGCCAGCACTCCAACCACCGATGGCTAGTAAGATGGCATAGGGCAGGCGGGGGCGGGTCAGAGGGTTGCCAAAGTCAGAGCTGGAGGGCCCATTCATGTCCAAGTCATACATGGCCTTCAGTGCGTTGATGATGATGGGCTTGCAGTCATCATTGTCTCTCACCCATGGATTATTCTTCACATTGTTCATGAAGTAGTCTGCTGTCATCAAGGCCATGCGTACCTAAACAAACAGACACAGACAGATATAGATGCAGTCGGCAGCCGATACACCTTTATGAAATGCATCAAACATTTACGTAGGTCTAACGGTGTTGTCCAACTCTCAGTCACCTTAGGCAACAGCACAGAGATTTGGGCTTTGCGGTCTTGAGGAGAATGGCCAATCCAGCGCAGGATGGCCTCAAACACTACATCTTCCTGCTTCACGTTCAGGTTGTCCTTCTCAATGATGTCACAAAACTGCCACGGCGAGAGTTCCAGGAACTCCTCGGAGCTACGCAGCATCTCCTCAAAGTGATGCAGGATGAAGAGAGAGGACCTGCGCCTGAGCTCAGGGCAGGAGTAGAAGTCTGCAAACGTACAGATGCCAATGCAGTTCTCTGGGCACAGCTGGGCCTCTAGGAAGTCACTGCAGACTCGCACAACGCCCATGACAGAGAACTGGTCTGCAGCCACCAGAAGCTGCTGCACATTCTCGTCAGTGACAGGCACAGAGCGTGTGTAGGCATACTCAATAATGAGACGCATCATGTCCGGTGACACACCAGGAATGTTGTACACCCGCTTTTCTAAGTTGCTCCAGCCACTTGTGAAGAGAGCTCTGTGGGTCCAGGTTTAGAGAGGAGGGATATGATGGTCAGGAATCATCCATATACTGTACCATATTTTCTCAATACTCTTTTCAATACAGCACAGCAATATAATAAACACCCTCTGCAAGTATATCACAATATAAAGAGGGGTACTCACACAAATATTATGAATCAATAGTTATTTTATAGAATGTATCATTGCTGCCACAAAGAACAATGTGTAAGCTCTTATAGGATCTGGCTATTTTCTTCTGATTATCCTTTGGATCCATGCCAAGTGAATCCCTGCCATCCATCATGGCCACATCCCCACAAAGTTAAGACACTCACCGGAAATATGAACTGCAGCCGCAAAGGATATTCTTGTGTGCGTTGAAGTCGATGCCATTGACATTAATCACCACATCACAGAATTTTCCTTCCAGTCGTAGCTCATTAAATATTGTACAGGCCATGGAACTCATTTTTCTCTCCATGTTGCATCTCTGAAATGTAGAGGTGGACCCCTCTTCCAGTTCATTCATTCTTGTGTTGGATATCTTTAATATCCACTTTTTGGGCAAGAGGTGGCACACTGCAACTATATTCTTCTGAGCAATGTGAACCTTCATTCCCCTTACATGTGGTAACATTATGTTCTAGAATTGTGCATTATTACATCACAGTGAGTGATACAAAATTAGAATGTCTCAGATACCATTTTCATAATAAGCTGACACCATCATAAAAAAGTATTAATGTTCTTCTTCTTCATCATCTCGTCTTTGAGGGTGCCCTGTATGAAATGACTGCATCATTTAAACCATATTGACTTTTGTTGTATATATTTTGCCATTATAACAACAACAAAATCGCATAAAGAATGAATTGTGTATCTGCTCCATCAGATGCCAAAATAGGTAGGACCTTTATTTAGTAGTAACCTTTATTAGTGCTTTTGTGTTACAGGGAAGATAATATTCACACACATACATGTCCGTCCTCAACTTAAGCAAGTATTTAGGTTGTCTGGTATTTATATCTTTAGTTGCTCTCCTAGTTGCTGTGTCAAAGGCAGGAATTTGATAATTATGTGGTTAAAAAACAATTTTTAGCCTACATTTTTCATTCTTCTTCTTCTACAGCTTCAACATGTAATCATCAATTTAATCACGTTTAGCATATAAAAAAGATACGTAACAGTTTCTTTATCAAATGTAGTTTTATTCAATATAATATAAATATTTATTTGTTTAAATGTTGTGAGGACAGTACTGGTTCCAGCTGGCTTCATCTGCTGAGAAACACAGACATGCAATGGAGTGTTATTACTACTGAGAACTAGTGGTGTAACACTGGTAGAGACATCTGATTAGTTCAACTCACCTCTGGTTTAGCTGAGGGGCGGCATGCTCTCTCCAGGACTCCACTCCACAGGTTTGTCCCAATATTAAAGTTATATCAGCAAGCCAACTTGCTGGATTTCAACTTGCAGGATTTCAACAATTAAAAAAAACTTAACTCAACTCAACTCAACTTGCTGGATTTCAACTTGCAGGATTTCAACAATTAAAAAAAACTTAACTCAACTCAACTCAACTTGCAGGATTTCAACAATTTAAAAAAAAAGTACAAAAGAAAATGAAATATAGCCTAGGCCTAGAAAAAGAATTTAGGCCTACTTAAAAGTAAAGTCCATTCTCCTGTTCGTTTGTGCTGCAAAGATGTCTATGGTCTTTTCATACCACTGTGGATTCTCTCTCAGAGATTTTAGAATCCTTCTTTCAAGTGCAATGATAGCCAAGCTCATCAGTCGATCTTGTCCGATTGTGTTCCTTGCATAAGTTTTCAGTCTTTTCAGACAAGAGAAACTCCTCTCCACCCCGGCAGACGTAGCCCCGATAGAGGCAACGAGACACATTAGTCTGTACAGTCCAGGCATTGCTTCGCTCAGTTCATTGGTTTTCATTGCGCGCAGTGAATCACACAACCTAGCGCTGCCCTGGAGGTCCTTGTTATTGTAAAACACCTGCAGTTCTGACTTCAGTTTTACCATATCGAATAAATGACCATAGTTATCTTCCAGACTTGTGAATGCTGCCTGTGGAAACTCTTTTTTGTAGGAGTCATATAGGTCAAAATCTAGAAGCTCCATAAACCTCAGACATTCAAGATTTTGAAACCTCTGCTCAATCTGACTTTTAACGCTTACATGGATGGAGTCGTAAAGTCGCTTGTAAACTTCTCTTGTGTCCTCGTTACCTTGTCTGCGTCTTCTGCTGTGCTGTGCCTCATCTGTTGTTTTACTGAAAATCCTATCAAATACCTGCTCTGACCTTAACTTTGCATTGAATCCATCTGCCATCCTTATAGACTCATCGTCCATAGAGGGGTGATTTATGATATTAGTGAATGTCTCCATCAGGCGGTCTCTGTTTTCAGCCACGGTGTTGACAAGACGAGAGGTGAAGTTCCAGCGTGTGGGTGCACTTTTGGGCATTCTGGAACACCTGGTTTCTTCCAGCATAATCACTCGTTTGGTCGACTTGCTGAAGAAAGAGGTGAACCCAGCAAGAGTGGCGAAGAACACCTTGGCCTTGGGGATGTTTTTCAATCCTTGGCAGAGGATGAGATTGAGGCGATGTGCGTAACAATGCACAAAAATGGCACTGGGTGCAACTGCTCGCACCTTGGCTTGTAGCCCATTAAGAGCTGAGGCCATGACTGCTGCACCATCATACGTTTGTGCTATGAGCTTCTCCGCAAAGTTGAAATCAGACATCTCTGACTCCATCATTTCAAAAATGGACTGGGCATCTCGTCCACTGGAAACATCAAAAAAGCCCAAAAAGCGCTCCTGGATTGTGCCAGTTTCATCAACATAACGTACAATAACAGACAGCTGGGCATGGCAGCTAACGTCTGTCGTTTCATCAACCTGCCATGCATAAAAGGGAGCTGCATCCATCTCTTTCTTCACCTCATCTTTAATTGTTGCTGCAATAGCTGCAATCAAATCATTCTGGATGGTTTTAGATAGACCAGAGAACACAGTAGCTTTTGTAATATGCTCCGCTAATAAGGCGTCGTAGCGCGCTATCAGGGCCACTAATTCCCTGTAGTTTCCCTTATTAGCGGACTTCTCAGTCTCGTCATGCCCTCTAAAAGCCTGCTCTTGCATTCCAAGATAACACGTTGCATCGATGAGACGGATTAACGCATCACTGTTTCTTCTCACTTTGATATTGTAGTTTGCTCTGTATAAACGAGCTCCCTCATCTATCAACTCGTTGATGGGCAGGCGGCCAAATAGCTTCAGCCTGGTATTCGAACCAATGTGCTCACAGCACTGGTCATGCCTTTTCGTAGCCCTGTCTAAATTCTTAGCATCACTGAATCCTTGCACAGACCAAGCGTCAAAAGGTACTTCTTTCTTCCCCATCAGAAGGCATGGCCAACAGTACACGCAGTTGGTCTTAGCGCTCCCCGCCATCCAGGAATACCTGTCATACCAGCCCGCTTTCATCTTAGATTCATTCTGTTGCTTACCCCTGGCTCGAGTCACACGACTCATTGTTACCTCTGGAGTTGGTCGGCCAGCAGATCTTATCTTCACTTTTGCAGCATGGTCTAAAGTATGGAATGGCTGGGACAACAAATAGTCGACTAGATTTTCTTTCCCATCCCATGGCCTGCATCTAGGTTGAACTCCATCCTCCTCTCCCACTGGATTCGGACCCATGCCACCACCACAAGCACCTGTTGCATGTCTATTTACCTCTCTCACATCCATTTTGCCTGGCTAATGCTAGCTCAAAATGGCTTCATGTGATTGGACGAACAAAATGTCAATCATTCAGCCCTGGACTCATTTCTAATATTTATCCTGCAGAACAGCACTCATACACGCGTGTGGCGGAAAAAAGGTACTACACCGGAGGAGAGGCCTCCTGTTCTCACCCATTTTCAGGGATGGGCCAATCACATATTGCCATGAAAAAAATTGCATTACATTGACTTCTATGAGAAACCACTTTCCGACAGGAGGCCTGGACTTTTCGACAGGAGGCCTGGCCTCCTTCAATAGAAACGGATAGGGATTCTGGCCTGTAGGTGCTTTACAATTGCAATATTGGGTTTTAGCCATGGAAAATATTTATGAACAAAACGGAAATAATATTAATAAATAATATTAATATAAAACAATTTAAAATATTTTTTTTGTTAAATAAATAAAAAATAAAAATTATAATTATTGCTTTTTTAAATCTCTCTCTCTTCTCTCAAATTATTGGGGAGGCCAGGCCTCCTCCACCTCTATGGAGGAGCCTCCACTGTAGAGAGAATAATGAAACTTTTTATATTTTTTTGATCACTAATGATTAGACTTAGGGAGTGTTCTCACTAGAACATTTGCTTCACTTGAAACGGAGTTTAGGATAAAGTTCGCTTTGCTCTGTGTCGTTTGGAGCTGTGAGAACGCGCATTCAAAGTAACTCCCGGAGCAAATGGCCGTCGAATGCTCCGCTCGAAAAGGGTGGTTACGCTCCGGGTAGAAACGACACATCCATCACTTTGCTTCGCTTCGCTTTTGTTGAGAACGCTGCCCGAGGCTGTCCATAGGAAAACAACAGCACAGGTGTGTTGATCTGGATAAGAGTGGGACGAATGGGCAATTTTCTATTTTTCTGACCAATCAACTACCACGTCTGTTGCTTCGATTGCGTATGTTACTTCGTTTACATGAAGGGCTGTGAGAACGCAAGTCAGTGAAAAAATGTATGCAACAATGTTGCGAACTCATCCACTTGCTCCGGGTCTTGATTCAGACTTTCATGTGAGAACATGACCTCAGATTAGATGATCTATCAGTGGCCGGATCTTGTGGAGTGGATCTCCTGCTGGTCCTGCTGCATTGTTATTAAAATGCAGGGCTTTCTTGATGGCTACCTGGGACACCCGGCTGAGAACGTATACAGATTTGAGATACAATAGGATACTGTATTCTAGCTAACTTTTACATGGTCATTTAACCGTGGGTAGAGTGCTGTGATCTGGCGGTAGCTATTTGTCAATACAAACGGAAGCTGAACAAGATAGGCTAACAGTGAACCTGTGCCTGGGAAGACTGTGATATCGTGTTTGTGGTGCATCTTGTAAGAACAAATGGTACTAGCCTCAACGATCCGGCAAGATTGTATGTGTTTATGGTTAAATGCTAATCCTATATGTATTGTCAAGAGAACGTACACAGAGACTGAGAACGTACACAGAGACTGAGACAGACCTTTTCCAACAACTGATGTTTGTGGTGCTGGTGGAAAGCCAATGGGAAGTACAGAAAGACTGTAAGGTAGGGAGATGAAAGGGATATGGAAAGTTAGACCTTTACCTTTTCTTTTTACTGTTTTCCCCTGCTTTTATATTCATTCTATGCATGTATATGTTTTTATATATGTTTTTTATTCACTTGATGTTCTTATTCCTGTTGTAAAGCACTTTGAGCTGCATTTCTTGTATGAAAGGTGCTATATAAATAAAGCTTTACTTACTTACTTACTTACTTACCCGGCTGGCTTTGCCCCAGAACATCCGTGTGGATGGTAAGCCATACAGGGACATGTATACCACAACACCCAGGAACTGCTTGTGTTCTCTGGGTGTAAGGTTGAGGGGCTTGTTTATGTTGCACTGTATGGCATACAGATTGGACTGCTCAACCATTACTTCAAGAATGTCATCAGAAAAAAAACTTTTTGAAGTATTGGAGGGGGGATAAGATATCCTCTGATCTGGGGAGAGTTCCCTGCCATTCTGGGCACTCAGGTAGGTTGGCATTGTTGGCTGTTCTCCACCGGGGTAGGTGTCTACCATCATCTGGTTCAGAGGGCACATCTTCATTTTTCTCTGCATCTTCATCCTCTTGTTGGTCAGCAGTCTCATCTCCAGGCAGCCCTCTCCTTGAAAAACCAAAATAGCAGAAAGCATAACATTTGAGTTGGTTCTATACTTCCTTCACATACTGATGCATACACACATACAAATGAGCCTAAACACACACACATGCATACACCTACAGACACACACACATGTGTATATACACCCACACGCATATACTTCCACACACACATACACCAACCAACACAGGCACGCACACGCATGCACGCTCACACACACACACACACACACACACACACACACACACACACACACACACACACATTACATGTTACTCTACTGACTGACTCCTGACGTACTGCTTCTCAAACCTGATTCTGGGGTCCACTCTTCCCCACTGTCACTGTCCTCAAGCTCACTGTCCTCACTGTCAGACAGAATGACCCTAACTTGCACAAGTGCCTTCTTGCGGCCATAAAATGTTGCAGTGTCCATTTCCTATAAGTACTAGTAGATAGAATAGCAACAAACATTGAGTATGCAGCTAATTATCCATTCCAGCACATTTTCAACCAATAGGGTAACATAGCCCTAACAAAAGTGCTACATCTGCATGATGTTGCCTTGAGGCAACGAACAAAAAAACCCACAGTTTTATTATATAAATAAAAACTAAAAACATCAATCAAATATGCTTTTTCACACTTTCATGCACATTGTCATATTTTTTGGACATCAAGTTTTTTTCCATCTAAACATGTAAAAAGTGATATTTATCTTACCTCTTGCAGGCTGTGTGTAACCGCTATTCACAAAACAACAGGAGCGTGAATGGCATTTGCATGCGTCTGCCCCCCCCTGGTTCATACCTTGTTGTAGTAGTGCAGCTGGACAGAGTGCCACTGGCCGTCGCTGACCCCCCTCGGAGACGAAGGGGTGCACCGTGGTTTTGGCCTCTCCTGAACGAGGGATGGATGACGAGAGGAAGAGGAAGAGATGAGAGAAGAAGGTTACTGTTTTGTTCAATGACAGAAATGACCTGAATACGCTCCAAAAGCGTATGCAAATGTGTTTTCCATTTTCTACACTTAGTTTAAATTTTTGGCATTTAGCAGACGCCTTTGTCCAAAGCGACTCACAACAAAATCCATTTGTCTAAGTAAGTGAATCTATCCGTCAGTCGTAGCAAGAAGAGGTCATCTATGCTAGGGCCAGGGACCATTGGCAGACATAATGCTAGAAGAAGGAAGAATTATTATTATTTATATATGCTGTATACATTTTAATTGAATCTCTATTCTCTGTTGACGTACAAGTGACCTCTTGTGTCAGATAAAATGAAGAATGGTGACAATAGTGTCAAGTGTCGAAGTTTTCCAATGGAAAAAGGCTCCAAACTCACAAAGCCGGCTCACCCAGCAGTCATAAATCACTTTTTGAGAAAGCCTGGGTTCCTCTCTCATATCAATGGCTCTCATTCACAACTGTGGGGACTACAATCGCTCCAGATTGACCCAGGGTTTACCCAGGGCTTACCCAGGGTTTAGCCTCTATTTACTAAAGGTAAGGAGTTGCTCAGCAAGAATTCACCCACTGACTCAGTAAATAGCAACGCAACACCGGGTTAGTTAGGCTTTGTTGCCTGGGGGCAACAGTATGCCATAGAGGGTTAGGCTACGTATTATTGTTATAGGCTATTGTCAATTAAGGAAGTACATTATTTACAATCGTGGCTTTAATACGCAGCCTTAAGAGAAGCTCTAACCCTAACCATAACCCTAGCTTCAGCCTCTCCTAGCAGCTTCATTACTACCGATACGTCTCAGCCACAGCATAACTGATAAGACCGGCTATGGAAAACATCATAAATAGGCTGTAAATAAAATAGCCTATAACATTAAAAAGGATAGGCAGGGGTTCCCAACCTTTCTTCCCCAGAGCCCCCCTAACTTACACATTATGGAATTTGACCCCCCCCCCCCCGTTTCCATAGGCTATTACAGAAAAAACTATACATTTGTCTTTTTATGCCTTTATTAGCTGATCTAGCACACAACTTGCAATGCTATGCATTTATCATAGCCTGTTCATTTCATTCCTATAACAAGTGTCCTAAACGGGAGTATGATATCCTGGTCGAGGCTTGGAGCGATGCGCGGTCCCATGTCAATCCTCCAAAACTTGTTAAATCCTTGTTCCTGGAAGTATTTCTTTGACAGTGAATCAATCAGCCTGGAGGTCAGCGAGCTTATCTTGGCAGTTCAGGTTAGGCCATTCCACATCCTCAATTTTGGTCATAAAATGTTCCAAAACCTGTCAGATGCTGATCTTCAGATAACCTGTATTTACGGAAATAAAAAAATATCAGTTGCCCTGATGCTGACTGTCAATGTTAAGAAGTGAATTTGCTGCTACCCATGATAAAAACTGTAGCAATGTTGGTAAACCAACATGTTACGATGCATATTCTACTAGGCAATGTTTTTAGTTAGAGAGTTTAGACAATGTTTGGAATTAGACATTGCTGCATAATACTTTTTTTCATCATGACGTGATATACGATACAACCAAAAACCGATGGCCGTTTTTTTCAAAAACACCCATGAGGTAAAAATAGAATTTCATATTGATATAAGCGGGGTGGAAATTGAAACCAGACCACTATAAGTGTAGAGATCTATATTGGGTTCTGTGTGAGAGGTAAGAGGTTAGGAGTTCTAAAAGCCTGGCTCTTCAGAGATGAGGTCAAGTGTTACTCTCTCTGTCCTCTGCAGAGGAAGAGGAGAGGTTTGACAGGATAACAAGGTGATAAGAGAGTTGGAGGGCTTTGTCTTTCACCCTCTCCATTCTCTTGTTCTGTCATTTTGTCTCTCAATCTACATTGTCTATGTCTATGTCTCTCTCTCTCTCTCTCTCTCTCTCTCTCTCTCTCTCTCTCTCTCTCTCTCTCTCTCTCTCTCTCTCTCTCTCT
Organism: Nansenia antarctica; assembly: GCF_963989245.1. Taxonomy (NCBI): domain Eukaryota; kingdom Metazoa; phylum Chordata; class Actinopteri; order Argentiniformes; family Microstomatidae; genus Nansenia; species Nansenia antarctica. The sequence goes on from NC_137684.1 coordinate 11,928,500, forward strand.
CTCTCTCTCTCTCTCTCTCTCTCTCTCTGTCATCACTGCCCTCTCTCTTCTCCACCCCTAAAACAACATCTCTGCATTCCACGCTGTCATCCTCTCATCCCTTACTTCTTACTTCAGTGTCTTTGTTTATAAAAAACACACACACACACACACATGCAGGGTCATAGCCTTACGATTGAACTCGAGGTGGCAATGGGGTTAACACAGTGTAAAAACGGATCTGTCCTGATTGTGTTTGATTATGGGTATAGCCTCAGCTAAATAATCCACGAACATAAGACATTTACTGACACAGGAACACTCGCAATTAACCTTTCAAATCATCTTAGTTTACTCATTAGTCATAAGCTATCTATAGCTGTATCATCATCAAGCATATGGGAAGGCAATAATGTCCGATGCTCAAAAATAAGTAATAGTTTGGGTAGCCGCTGAATGAGAGAAGTAGGGTGCAGTGGTAACCATATTACTGTCCACTTTCAATCTGAAAATGAAAAAGTTGTACAACGAAGACTTTTAAACTTTTTCTCCACAAAAGAGCCATAGTATTTTGGGGGGATTCTGTTTTGTATCCAGTTTGATGCATTTTCCAAAATCCCATATGAAATGTTCCTCTTAAAAAAAAAGGTCTGGTCCTGTTCCGTTCTGTGGTATAGTGGACCTTCTGGAACCTTCTCCCTGTCCAGCCTGCCCTGCCACTGACCTCAAACTGAACTCATACACACACACACACAGTGCACACACAACGGACACAACAATTACTCTCACTCGACACAGACGCACAGGCACGCGTCCAGGGCATACCCAACCAACACACAGGCACATCTCGTCTCACTTATTTCACGGAACCGGCCGTCAACACCACACAAACACGTCACATGCGTGTCACAAACATGTCACCTGGACCACACAAGCACTTGTCATGCAGACCACACATGGCCCCCAAAGAATCTCACACACAGCGTCAGTTACACAAACACACACTGTACAAACATTGCCCGTGTAAATACACAGACTAAGGCCCAATCCCATTCACCCCAACCTCTAGTTTTGGAGTGCAACTCGCTTTTCGGCTCGTCCCTCGCAACAGAGTTACAAGGGGTAGTGGTTGAAATCTTCCCTTATGAAATGGGACAACCCTTCAAGACCCTGATACGTCATCAGTACTACCATAGAAAACCATGGATGCTCGCGTTTCGTTCAGAACAAGTTTCACGCTATCAATCGATCAAACAAGTCATCAAATAAAAAAGCACAATGCTTCATTATCAGGCCAGTTCATACCAGAATAGCGGTGCTCTGTAGGCAACCATGTTGCAACAACTTCGCAGCTGGACTTAAGTTACATTTCGGGCATCTTATGCCATCAAAGGGGGGAATTGCAACATGGAGATATTTCAAAATGGGGGACTGCCATGCACAAATCAGTTTCAAAACATTGTTGTAATGTTAGATATCTAGCTAGAGACATCAGCATACTAGTGATTCTTTTTGTTATGCTTGTTTTAATGGAAAGGTCTATAATACATTGAAACAATAAGATAATACGATGGTTATCATCATTTTAAAATCTTTATTCAAAAATAAAATAATTACATCTGTGGTTTTCTTTTCTTGCCTGTGCGATCGCCACTATCTTGCCGATGATTCGCAAGGCATTCTGGGATTTCGCATTACACTCGGTTTGTTACTCTGTTTGGAGTGTGCCTCTGAAAAAACTCTGTTTGGATGGCCATGTAGCCCTACCACTTCACCCTACCCTTCTACCCTTCCATCACACTCTATTATACTGAGCCAATTACCACTATTGCACTATTGTCATTGTTCATATTGTATTCCACCCCCGTACATTGTACCGCACATTTCAAATCTTTTATCTAGCATTTCTTGTATATATAGTTCTTTTTAATCTTGTCGTATCATATTGTTATTTATTGTTTTTGTTTGCTATGGAATGGAATGGAATGGAATGGAATGGACTTTATTTGTCATTGCTACAGTACAGGTACCAAACAACGAAATTTAGGAGGGGTGGCTCCCCTGGTGTTTAGGAAAGGAAAAAGAAAACACCTTTTAGAAAGAGCATAGATGCATAAAATCACAAGAAGGTAAGGAGCTGGTTTACATCAATAAAGGCTATGTACACAATCCACTGTACTATACTGCACAGATAGTCAACTAGGGTTGTCATATTGCCCCAAAAACATTTTTTCACATTATTTTAAAGTGTCACAGTTTGCAGGCTTGAAAATGTACATGTTTGTTGCTGCCATACAATCCGTCCGGACTGTCCTGGGCCCAGAACTTGGGCCTTTTCTGTGTTCAGGGCCTTGACGGCCCTGTGGTAGAAGCTGTTCTTCAGTCTGTTTGTCTTAGCGGCCGGGGTCCTGTACCTCCTGTTCGAGGGCAGCTTGACAAAGTGTTCGTGCCCAGGGTGGGTCGGGTCCTTGGAGATCTTGGAGGCCCTCCTGAGACAGCGTGCACCGTGGATGAGAGGGAAACGCAATTTCAGCCTGTATGTCTCTGTATGTCTACATACGTATATTGGATTGACAATAAATCTGACTTTGACTTTGACTTTGAATCAGGCTAAGTGGTAGGGGCAAGGGGTGGAATGTGATTGGACCTGACACACCACGGAGTAACCAAAGTATAGACAGGCTAAGATGGTCGTATTTACAATCCAGGCTATTCATAAAACATATGATTATTTACTCTAGAATATACTGTAAGCCAAATGTAGGTACATTTCTCCAAATACCATGTCAATCAATGATAATTAAGCAACACTTTTATTTTAGTTATATAGTGCCCTACATAAGTATTGGAAAGAGCAAGCGTTTTCTTCTTTTAGCTCTATACTCCCAACAGTTTGGATTTGAAATCAAACAATTACTATGAGGTAAAAGTAGAGATTCTCAGCCTTAAGATTCAATATTTTCCTGTTTAGATTGGGTTCACCATTGAGCAATTGCAACCCATTTTATACAATCCCCGAATTTCAGGGTACCAAAAGTATTGGAGAATTGGCTTGACGGGTGTTTCTGGTTAGTCAGGTGTGTTACGTCACGTTATTTATGCAGGCATGAGAGGTCAGGAGGCAGGGAGCACCGGGTTTGAGCACTTAGCTGTCTGCTAGTGAGTCTTGAATCCACAAGAGGTTTCACTGCGTCACATTTCTTTCCGTTCTGTTCCATCACAAACTCAAATCTCCCATTATCTGCTTCCTCTGCTCTCATACACTGCTACTGCTAGATTAGAGGACTGGCTTCCCAGAAGTGGCTATGTCTGAGAATTGGTCTCAAATGTTTGATTCACTATGAACTCTAAAGAGAATTGTCTATTGATTGCAGGTTGTGTTGTGCAGTGACAGTTCCACGTTGGACCCTCCAGCACTAAGTGCCTTTAGCAGCCTTCACAACAGATTAATGATATGACTGTATCCTCTCTCAGTGTTGAAAAGCCCATGGACACTGTCCCTCTTAGCCGGGTGCAATATCAGCTATGTGTGTGTGTGTGTGTGTGTGTGTGTGTGTGTGTGTTTACGCCTTTCTACCATGTCTGTCACAATATCGGATTGAATTGCACTCCCTGTCTCTATCTTAATTGTTCCCATTTAACTGTTATGCTTTCCATAGACAGTTTCTATTGTAAAGTGCTTTGAGTTGCATTTCATGTACGAAAGGCGCTATATAAATACACTTTTTACTTACTTACTTTACTTTACTTATCAAAATAGTGCAAATCCCACCGCTCATCTGTGATCAGACTTAGCTGAGGCGCTGCAGCTGACGAGTATCAAATGGAATAAAAAGAAGCAGCATCTGCACACTAAAAACTGTGCAAAAATCGATGTTTTATTGCGAGCTTTCGGTCTTTCGTGCACGAAGAAGGTCGATGAAAGACCGAAAGCTCGCAATAAAACATTGATTATATTATTATATTATTATATAACAACCGAACACATTGAGTTCTCCTGACTGAACTTTCTTTACAGCTATGCTTTTGTTTCATATTTTTCATGTTCTGTTTCATGTTTTTTAGTTCAGGTACAATGACTGACGTGTGTGTGTGTGTGTGTGTGTGTGTGTGTGTGTGTGTGTGTGTGTGTGTGTGTGTGTGTGTGCATGTTGGGGAGGGGAGCTGAGAGAAAGGGAGGGGTAGTCAGCAGTCTCTCTCTCTCTCTCTCCATCATTGGTCTTTGCACTGTGAGTGTGAGAAGCCTCTCATTCTCCAACTCTACATCCCTGGTGCCGTTTGCCTTTTCTTGTCTTCATCCCCAGTCCAGAGCTGGAGACGTGGCAGGGCTCTGCGACGGCCAGGCTCCACCAGAGGACCAGAGGGAAGAGGGTGAGGAGAGACAGACAGACAGACCCACATAGCTGAAGAGAGGCGATAAAGTGCAGAGACCCTTTTTAACCGTCAGGAGTAACAAGGCACGGCACAGGTAAGCTGCTCTCTCTCCCTCTCTCTCTCTCGTCCTGTGGTGCAAACAATACACATTACACAAAAATGTTCCTTGTTTCTTGCTGTGGAATATGGAATAGTGGGAATAGGTTCTGAAGGTTTAACTCATGTGAAAACAAAAGGATATTAGCTTAGAAATAGGGGAATTCATGGTATATTTTTGGTCAAAATATTTTAAGTCATGACAATATATTTTTTGGGTTTTACTTCAATCACAATTATGCAAAAGCTAAAATGCTAAAAGGTATTTCCATTTGCACCACCATGGAATTGTCCATCAGAGAGTGTGGCGGAATTACTTTGACCCGTCTTTTTCACAACAAGACTTGTTTGGCTCGATTGCGAGGTTTCACAATTCCAACAGTGAAAATACCACCCCAATACCAGACTGCAATAATACTGTTTATACTATAGGACTCTGTTTCATCTCAAAGCTGGAGAAAACAAGAAAGCTGGAGAAATGGAACCACTCTCAAATTCATAGACAAAGCTATGGATGCAAGGACTGCCATGATATCAACATGTTTTAACCATATTTTGAAGCTATACAGTTTTTATTTAAATTTTTATTTAAATAAAACAAGGTTATATTTTGGTATAGTTCTGACAGGGTAAGACATTTAATTTTGAACTAAAATGAAAGACAGTAAGTTATATTCTTGAAAGACTAAAATGAAAGACATTTACAGTAAGTTATATTCTTCAGGCATCAATGGCTATATGCTATGTTTAACATGACATAATTCACTTACAAAGGAAGACTCAAAGTGTGGTAGAATGTATGGTATACAAACAGTCAACTGTGTACTGTATTGTATTACTTAACTGATAACAACCATGTGTGCAGTTTATCTGAACAGCGGCATAACTAATGTCTCCTATCATTCCACCTGTTGAAATCCCCCTTTAGTCAACCCACTGCATATGGAGGGAGGGAGGGAGGGAGGAGGGAGGGGAGAAGCAGAAAAGGGGAAGTAGTGCGGAGACATCTGCAGACTCTCTCTCTCTCTCTCTCTCTCTCTCTCTCTCTCTCTCTCTCTCCCCCTCCCTCTCTCTCTCTCTCTCCATCATTGCTCTTTGCACTCAGATGCACTTAGATTTGCATATGCAGGCATTATGTCATATTATTCTAATAATCCCGTCAATCGGCATGCACATTACAGCATGAGGGCATGAGGGGTCACACTAAATTTCCCTTCACATCTTATCTACTAATGACCAAATACTACCTCACACATGAATGACCTTAACAAAGACCTTATCACATATCTGCATTACTTGAACCCAGTACCAGAATGGTCTTGTAAACGTTATTTGTTGAACTATCCATGTCTAGTCCCCATTAAACAATCACTCTTTAATCTGAGATTATTTTGAAGGAAAAGCGTAATACGAAAAAATAAAATAAAAATGCATCATCTCACCTTAGAAACCCTAATGACGTAATACTTAGTCTGAACGCAGATGCAGGACCGGATGCTCGCCCCTGATTTGCATTTAGAGAGTTCCCAAACCTCATCAAGGCTCCCAAAAATGAGTGGCTGACTGTGTTACTGGGGAGAGGATCAGTCTCCACGGCACCAACCAGGGGATGAGACGCTACAGGTGGTCCTGCTGTGACAGCAGAGATGGACTCCAACATAGTTGTTTGTCGTTAATGGCATTTCCACAAGCATTTCATCATTTCAAATAAGAACTGATACGATATTGCTTATGGAGCGATTCACAAGAGTGACAGGGAGTGGTGGCAATCGAGAGATTGAAATTGAGATAGTTATAGTTATAGAGACAGATATCATTGATAGGGATGTGTCTCAATATTTGATTGGAGCCTAATTTCCTTTATAGAACCTTTCAATCTTGTAACTATTGTTGTGACATAAAGGCTGCAGCAAAGGAGTACATGATAAATCCTGAAAATAGCCACTTCTGGGAAGCCAGTCCTCTAACCTAGCAGTAGCAGTGTATGAGAGCAGAGGAAGCAGATACTGTGAGGTTTCCTACTGTGTAGTACTCTGGGGAGAGCTGACGATTTACCATAATAACCATATCGATCATGTTCATAACGATTACTGTCACCATGGCCATGCATTGCTCTTCATTGTAGGCTACTGTGGCAGTGCGCATACTGAGAAATCATTATATTATGTATATTATATGCAAACCCATCTTTTTAATATTGCCTTTAAATAACTAAATGATTAAATGATGATTATAGAATGATTAAAGCACTTTGAGCTGCAACCTTTGCAGGAAAATTGTTATACAAATAAAGGTTATTATTGTTAATATTATTATTATTATTGTTATTATTATTATTGCTTAACTACGGTGATATGTAATGCATTCCAGAACTATCAACGAACGTGCGTCCACAACTAAGGTGATCGTTTTATACTTTTACAGCCGGAGGGCATACACCAATAAAACATTATCTCGATGTATATATCCTGTTTTACAGAAGCAATAACACACTCAAGGGTGTGCTGCTATATGTAGGATGTCGGAAGAGCTGGGTCCATTGTGAACAGCTGTGACGACGGTCGGTTTACATTGACAATAAACATTACCTATTGGATTTTGCCCTCCGCCCATAAAAGTAGTTAAACTATTAGCGTAGTTGGGGACGCAGGTTTGTTATGACCTTCATGACCAAGCCCCCGCCTACATCTCGGATCTCATCCACCCCTCGTCTCATCCACACGGTCACTGAGGTCCTCCGACCAGGAGCTCCTGGTCGTACCCAGGACCAGACTAAGAACTAAAGGGGACAGGCCGTGTGAGGCGACGGCCCCAGAACTCTGGAACGCCCTCCCCCCTGACCTAAGAGCCGCGCCCTCGGAACTATTCTTTAAGAGGCAACTAAAGACTCATCTGTTTAGGCAGGCCGGCAGTCACCTTTAGCCTTCTTTTTGTTACTGTTTATGTTTTGCTGATGTTGAATGAAATGAATGAATGGTCTTTATTGTCATTGCTATAGTACAGGTACCAAACAACGAAATTTGGGAGGGGTGGCTCCCCTGGTGCTAGGAAAGAAAAAAAAAACTAAAAAAACAAGAAGGGAAAGGAGCTGGTTTACATAAATAAAGGCTATGTACACTATCCACTATACTATACTGTACAGATAAGACGACTAGGGTTGTCATATTGCACATAGTGTTATTGCACATTCATTTAAAGTGTCGCAGTTTGCAGGCTTGAAATGTACACATTTGTGCCTCAGCACTACACCTGATGTTGTCCCCTTTGTTGTTTTTAATCATTGATGTTTTGAAATTTGCACTTTTTGTATATTTATTTTTTTATTCCTGTATGTAAAGCACCATGTGCATGAACTTTATGTGAACTTTATAAATAAATGTTTACTTACTTACTTTTTCCATTTTCGTGTGCTGTTGGTTGTACTATCATGTGTGGTGTGAGGAAGCATCCCTAAGTGGTGATAATACATTCTCTTTCCATCTTTGTAACTGTGTAGGATCCCTGTCTCCTTCCTACAGGTAGCCTACGTTAATCTGACTGGCATCCAAGTAGAGGTCCACTAATGAATATGACTTCATAGAAAACAAAAACTCAAGGACACGCAAATAAGTGCCGATAAGTTACATGTAGCCAAGTGGTCTTGTTCCAAGGAAGCTGTGTTCAAGCAGTTGGCACCATTTTGTCTCAATAGATGAGACAGATACCCTACAACTCCCTTACTCAATGTTTAGGTATCGCGTTGTATTCCTTGTCTAGACCTCGCAAATCTCTTAAAGTAAGATGAACAAATTTCACCCCGAGTTCCCGAAATGAATGAACTAACAGGAAACAATTCATCAACCAATTTGTTTTGAATCGATTCACTGCCCTACTAATCACCATTCATCTCTCTCGTGCCTGTTGTAGAGGATAAGCCTGCCTCTGAAGCAGGCCGAACGCCGACATGGACCCCTTCTCGGAAGAGGACCTGAGTGGGACCAACGGAACCCACGGGGGCACGGCCCTGAACCACAGCGGGGGCTCTTACCCCCTGGACATGTTCTCTGGCACCGAGCTGCTGCTGCGCTACAAGCCCCTCTTCCTGCCCCTCTACTGCCTCCTGGTGGCCGTGGCGGGCATAGGCAA